>NC_091836.1:38089081-38392112 GCF_037783145.1 Equus przewalskii
TAGCACCGTCAATGGGTGCTTACTATTTATTCAATAAACATAAGTGGAATAACTCAGTGAATGAATTAACCTCTTCAAAATGTAACCTGATCAATGGTTTCTTATTGATGATGTTATTGTGACTTCCATTTTATAGCAAAAGGGTGAAGGGATTTTCCCCTAAACAGCCAACAATAATGAGACCCAGAGGTCACAAATACTAGACTACCTCCTCCCCTAGGTGTGCCCGTCCCCACCCCCAAGGTGTGCCCACCACGGTTAGAAATGTCTTCGTGGTATTTTAAATTAAATGCAAATATGTTTCTAAAATAGGTTTCAAAATCCCCCTTCAAAATATGTTTATTCATACAAATTGGGAAGCGAAACCAACTTAGTGATAAATTTTAAACACAAGTGATATTCTACAGTGTCTAGCTCACAGCCTCAACCCAGGTGAAAACACAGAAGTCAACAGCAAGAGACACAGCTGAGATGATTTGAAATTTTGGAGACAGGTTCTAAAGACATAAAAAGAAAAAATGCTACCAGGAGAGCAAACAGCAGTGCGCACACTCAGACGGCCCTGCCCTCGGCCCACCCAACCTTCACTGACCCCATGTCTCCAAAGAGGATTAGGGGACAGTCCCCTGTGAGGCATACCAAAGGAGAGAGAGTCTCCTTCTGCCCCAGGCTCTCCCCTTTCTCTGCACACACGTCATTTAACCTTGCATACATTCACTGGAGACTTTCTCCCTTTCCCAAGTTTATGGAAGCTCACACTGTTTCAAAAGCTCTTCATAGAATGGATCTCACCTAAAATAATGAATTCAAAAGCCACCATTTATCACTTGAATCCACATTCTTTTTGTCTTACATTACAATTCCAGAGATGGCTCCTAAGACACCAACTTCTGAGTTTTTCTTTCCCACTACTCTTTCCCTCCAGTCTCTCTTAAATTCATTTTACTTTTGAGAATAAAGAATATTTCTGCAGAGTGAAGTACCCCCTGATTTATCTCTTGGATAAGTTTTGGTTTCCCTGCCTGTATTACTAACAAAATATTTTTGCCTGGCCTTGCAAAGAGCTGAAACAAAAGCAACCAGCTTATAATGCTTTCCCAAGATTTTCTGCACTTACCAACATCCTAAACATATTCTGACCCGAGGCATCCATGGCTGGGAAAAGCAAGGAAGTGGTGTCAGGAGTTGGTCTGTGTACACAGGCTGATTTCTTCTAGACCCAGCCTCATTTATTTTAGGCTTTGGTCAGTGGACTGATACTAATTTGTATTAGCTTGAAAACACTTAATTTGATAACGGAGTTGCATTGTTTGAACAAAGGCAATTGGTTGTTGTTAGACCAAGCCCCAAGCTGGGTACGTACTATTTTCCCCCACACCTCACATGGCTTGAATACCGTCATGCTAAGACGTGACAAACCACCAGCTAAGGTCCCTGGGCAGCAGGTGTGGATTATGTTCCTAGCCTTTGGCTCCTCTCCTTTGCCACGCTCTATAGCTCTCTTGCTGTTTCTCCTTGGTCATTCCTAATAACTTTTCACCAGAAACAATTAGTTATCATCAATCTCCCAGCTTATTCTCGGAAACACACCGAGATACTGAGACTTCCAAGAGTTCACACAAATACAGGTGAATACATAGACAGAGATAAGTGCGTATTTGTAAGATGAAAGTAAAACCACACGAGGAAGAAACAAGATACCATGTTAATCTCTTTATACAACGGTTACTGTTATGTAAGAAACTGAGATTTAAAAGCAGCCTTTATTGTTGGATTTATTTTATAAAATCTGGCATTAACTGAAAGTACTTTTTATGCGTACTGGGTTAACCAATGCTGTTGATTTATTTATTCAAAGAGTGAGAAGAATTACACCTAGAGACGGCAAGAATCCAGGATAACTTCGTCCTCTGACCAAACCCATCATCTGCACAGCAGACCCGCTATCCACAGCACGTCTCCTACTTTGCTTACACAGTGGCATTTAATCTAACCACTGACAGAGCCAATATGCATTTTTTGAACTATTGGGTAATTAGAGATTGGCCCTGGTGTCTGGATTAAGCACAGTTTTTAGGTTACTTTCTATTGAAATCAGTAAATCTTAATAGCAAGCAAAGGGCTGTATATTAGCTAATATTTACCAAGCGAGTCCTAGTGGCCTGGCCAAGCAAGTGGATCCTATCATTGCCACGTTTTTATTCAGTGCTCCAGCTTTCTTGTTCTGTAAACAGTCCGTTCTCAGAAAATAGACTTTTTGTAAACTTCCCAAACATTAATTGTTTGCTTATTTTTTAGGATTTCAAAGACAAACAGAACCCTGTTCTTGCTCTCAAGGAGCTCGCAGTCGAATGGAGAAGTGAGCTCAGTAAACCCGCGACTGCAGTGTAGTGTGGTCCGTATGGCTCTCTGTTAGATGGGTATCCACCCTCTGCAAAAACGCTTCAACTGACAGAAAACTGAATGCCTTTACGTGTGCATTAGTGAGTGTATCTGTCATCATCCAACACTGACGTGGTGGTACTTGTGTGTTTACTAGGCACTGTGCTAGACATCAGGGAAGCAATTGTCTGCCAAATGGGCACAGTCCTTGTCGTCGTGAAGGAGCTTCCAGTCGAGTGTAGAGGTGGAGACGGGAACGAGCTGATAAACAATCAAACGCATTGAGATGCATGACAGGTCAGCAAACAGTGGGAGTGCTCCCGGGAGCACCTGTTCTGAGGGGCAGAGAAGTACCACCAGGCGAGGGCCTGAAGATGGCATTAGAGTCACATATAGTAGGAACTCTATGAATGTCTGCTGAATGATAATAAATAAATTAATCAATGCACGGCTAACAGCAATGAGTTTGCTGTCACTTATACGGCTCCCCACCAATGGAGGTATTTTGGAAGAGACATTCCCGCATACATGGTAATGACCGCGCTGCGCTGTGATTGTTGGGTGTGACCCAGGCAGCGGCAACAGAAGAAGAGAACTTGGAGGAGCTGAAGAAGTCTCAGGGAAATAGGTAACAGAGTGCCAGGGCCCTCGGTGAGACGTGGGCTGGAAAGGCCAGCAGGGCCAGCACACTCAGTGCTTGGTGTGCCTGTGTGATGTCCGTGTTGTAGACTAGAGGAGAAACTGATATAGAGAACACACGTCTAGTTCCACTTCAGGGACAGCTCGTTATAATTCTAAATAAGTCTCAAGCCTCTTCTGTTTAGCGGTCCTTCAAATTCTTGAAAAGAAACTTATTTTCCTCCTGAATCTCCTTTTCTTCGTAAAAATGCAGGTTTCATTTGCATGCAAGGCCCACATCAAACAAATCCTCTTCATCCTAAGTGAGGTACCTACAGCTTGAGCTCACAGATGAGACTGTATTTGCAGCATCAGCACAGAGGCTGTGCTTGCGGGCCTCCACCTGAGAACAAGCCTTTACGAATTTGGGGTTTCCTACAGCACTTGTCGCACCGCCTCCTCCCGCCTCCAGCACGCTCGACAGCCTCAGCATCAGAGAGAGGAGGGCAAACAGACCTGGCTTTATTACCTCTGTTTAGAATCACACAGCTATCATCTCTCTACATAGATGAACACTGACTGCAGGCCGCCTTTCAGAGAAACCTTTCACAGCCTTAGTTTCCTTCAGGACATTTCTAGGAGTTGAGATTTTATGCTGGATGTAGAAAATATGAGTTATGGGTCCTGAGAGCAGAGCCAGATTATTTTCTGTAGTCCCTTTGGTGGAGAAGAAATTCAAGTTTCCATGAAAATGTACTGCTTTGTTTCAGGCCAACGGTCCATTGAATCAACAAGCATTTCTTGAGGACCTACCACAGCAAGGCATAGAATGGGATTCTGGGACGTGCTCTCTGCCTTCTTAATCAATATAATCAGACAGACACTCTATTCATTGAACATCTCCTGTGTACCAGGCACTGTGCTAGGAAACAAAAGAGGTGACAGCCCCTGCTCTCAAGTTGCTCTCAGATAAGTAATTCAATCATGCTACGCAGCAGCCTTACGGCCCTGAGACGACTGAGCACGGGGTTCTAAAGCAGCCACCAAGGAGGAGACCCGACAGGCTGCGTGAAGTTTATTGTCTTCAACACCCTGGGTGAGGAGCTGGAACAAATGCCTCTACCTGCTCCTGCAGACGACTTCCTGTTTTCTATGAAAATGGTCTCAAGCTATTGAGGATAACCCCTCCGCTGGATTTGCAAATGCTCAGGGCCCCGAGGAGCGCTAAGGCATCCAGCTCCGTGAACTACTCCTTTCACATCCAGAACCTATTGTGGACAGAGGGCATCTTTTTGTTCCCTAATTCCAAGAGAAGTTCTCTCTGATGTCTTCAGCATTATCGGGCAGCCCACTTGGGGTCAGCATAAGCTCTTCTTAAATAGAACTTAGCAAGACCAATGGAAACAATTTTTCCTGGCCTCATGGGTGTGTAAAAGGGTGTCTGAACCTCAGGACTCTTCCAGGCTAGATTTGGGAATGCCCTTCAGGAATTTCCCACATTTCCCCTGGAGTGAGTGCCCCCAGGCCCTCTCCACTGAGAAGGCACAAGTCTGCTTGTGTCCAGGATGGGAATGCAGCCCAGACTTTCCCGGGTACCTTGCTCCTTCCAGAGAGTTTGACAACAAGAGCCAGGGAATTGCGAGGTCCGAGGGTGCTGGTGCTCTCACGAGGCACACCAGGTGCTGTAGGGATCTCTGGAGCCAGCCAGCCATTAGCACTGCCGGAGAAGTACAAGATGTGCCATGCGTGGGGGATCAAGAGAGGATGGGAGACCTGGTCCAGATGCTCATGGCACAGTTAATAATGAAAGGCAGGGAGGCAGAGTGGAAGGAACTCCAGCTTGGTAAGCACAGATACAGATTTGAACTCCACTTCTGGCACTTAATGGCCAGGTGACCTGAGCAAGCCACTTAGCCTTACTGAACCTCAGTTTCCTCATCTGTGAAATGGCTGCAAGAATATACTTTCAAAGGTTGTGGTGTGTTTTAAACACAATCGCATATGTAAAGTTCGTAGAACGTAGCAAGCATGCAATAAATAGTAGCAACTATTACTGTTAGCCCGAAGTTCAAACGTGTGCAGCAGTTTAACCGGGTGTCACTGACCCAGGCCGTTCAGCCTCTACTACACAGAGCCCAATGGGCTGTGTGGGAGGTGACAGCCTAGTGAGAGGGAAGGCTTCTAAGAGAGAGTGACAAACTTCTGACAATACATCAGTGTCTGTGAACTGACTGGCTTCAGAGCCCATCCTTCCACGTGGAATAGAAGACCTGGGAAAGGCAGACATGTTTTTATAAAGGATTTGCCTATAATCAAGGCAGAAGCCTTATCTGGGTGAGGTGGAAGAGGATAGAGGGAGAGAATTATCCTCGGCAAGGCTGAGCAGAGACGTGGTCATGATGCTGGTCTTCTCCTACCGTAGACATCAAGCAAGATGATCAGATCACTAAATATATATACACATATATATATATGCGTGTGCCCATTGGAAAGGAGAAAAGCAGCCCTGACGTCTGGGACTCACAGCTAGGTCTTGATTTTCTGTTGAACACAAACAATTTCACAGAACATCAACAGCAGACAAGCCCACACGATGATCAGGTCCAAACACAGAAAAAGTCATGAACATTGTCCAAACCATAAAAATGACCACTATCCCCCTATCCTGGCCGTTATGAGGGACCCCTGCTTCTTTGCCATTAGCAGGTTTAGCCTCACACTAGTCTTCTCTCCTTCTAGGCAATAAGATTTACTGACGTGCCCAATCATAAAATTACCCGCACTTCCTGACAACATCTAACCCGGAGCAAAGTACTGCTTCCTTAAATCTTCCCCAAATCCTGTTTAAGTGCTTTCTCACACTCGGCGAGGCTGCCCACAGCTCCTCACATTGTGTGTTTGCACCAGCTGCAGAAAGTCAACTTGTCCAGCTACAGAGGTGCTCTTGGTGTGGCTTCGCTGGAAGGCTGTGACACCACGAAAGGACACAAGAACACACAAAAGAAGAGGTGTAACTAGGACGTCACAAAAGCCATTTTACAAGCCAATTGGAGAGAACCAATTCCATTCCATTTCTTCCAGAAGTCACACACACACCTGCACTTTGTACATAGGTTTGCTTTCGTGTCAGGATGTGAAGACTCAAGGAAGCAACCGGATTTAAATACGAAAAGTCATTAAAATGAGTTAAAATTTTCAAGAGAAATTTTCAAGTGAAATTCTATCTCTCTGACTTGTTTACCAGGGCCATTGGTCATCCTAAGATAATTGTACTCTCACCACAAAGACCTGTATCTCTTCATGGCCCCTGGATTGGGTCTCAGCAGGAAACACAGGTGGGTTCCCACCCGTGCAGCCAGCCTGGGAGCTAGTGAAGCTGAACCCAAGCAAGGTGTCCTCAAGGTCCTAGCGGTCTTCGGTGGCAAGTCTTTTTCCTGGAGTCAGAAACCTATGCTTTGGAAACTGACATTTATTCTGTGTGTGTTTCAATATTGTTTCCTTATCATTCTTCCTAACTGTTTCTTAAAGTATTTTGGAAGTACTAGCATGTGTCAGCTTTGCAAAGAAGGGCCAGAAGGGAGGCACTTCATCGTTGCTGATTCAGAGTTTTGAAGGGAGAGCAACACATCCCTGAGGTGTGAGGAGTGATGACGGCAGAGTAAGAGAGCCCTAGGGGACGAGAAGAACTCACCGTCACAGAACTGGATCTACTTGCCTTCTATTCTAGAGATTTCCTAAGAATACTTCTCTTCTGAACTTTAAGGAGTTCTGCTCTTTACCAAGGAAAGCTATTGCCTTATTGGGCGTGAGTGGATTGAGCCAGAGTTAACAGGGTAAACGAAGGCAAAAGTGAAGACGCAGTGTTCAAAATGAATGAAGAGAAAGGCCAGGGTTGAGAAAAGTCTCTGGAGAGTGTGCAACGGGGCAATGAAGACTGCTGTGGAGAGTTCCAGCAGCCTGCTCCCAGCTGCAAGAGACAGGTTACATTCTGTGTGAACAGCGCCCTCTAGAGCACAATCCAAATGGTGCCCTCTTGGAGCAGTGAAATTCTGGGGCCCAGAAAGCCTACAGCATCCACCCAGGCACAAGTGCAAAATCTCTTGCCTGTGTTTTTGTATTTAGTTCTCATTAAAACCCTAGGAAGTGGGGAACTGAGATTCAGAGAAGTTAAGCAATTTGCCCAAGGTCACAAAGCAGAAACCTAGAAGAGCAAAGATTAGAAAAATCTAGGTTTACCTAACTGAGAAGGCCTTGCTTTTAAACCCTATGTCATACTCAAAATAGTGACTAAACCATGCAGTGGGAAGGCAAACATTTATTCGGCACCTACTTACTATGCAGCAGGAATGGTGACTTTCAATACGTTTCCTTGCTTAATGCAGAGATCAATAACACGGTAAGAGTAACCAAGAGATCAACCTAAATATCGAACCTAAATACATAGGGAGGATTTGGACTGGGGGACAGGGGGCAGGTTTCCAGGGACAAGGAAGAACGTGAGCAAAATCACCAAACAGGGAGAGAAGCAGGGTATGCAAGAGGATGGGGGCTCCACAGAGAGCGTACAGCACCTACTAGATTGGATCGAAGCGGGAAGGGCCTCAGTGCCAGGCGGAGTTCAGAAATGGTCAAGACGTCAAAGTAATTGAGAGGAACTGTGGAAACAGCTGAAGATGTTGTACTGTTAAGCATTGTGCTTACTCTGGAAGCTTCTACAGGCCGTCCTGGCTTGAACGAATGGTAGAAAATGGCCTGAGTGATGGGAATGACGTCTTCCATTTGGAGACATTTGTAGGTATCTCCGCGGTGCCGTCACTGCGTCTTTGGCAGTCGGAGGTGTGCAGTGACAGCACGATGGCTAGTGTGGGAGGATGGGGAGCTTCCTCCCCAGGGGTGGTGAGCTGAGTCTTGTGTACTCACCGCTCTAGCAGATGGCAAAGTGCCCTGGCCTTGGAGTCAGTTAGTTCGGTAACATTTATGGAGTGCCAAGGTCATGCTTAGGCCACAGACCACAGATACAGAGACGAGGAGACACACATTTGAGGCCCGGCCCTGCCTCACACCAACTAGAGAAACTTGGGCAAGTCGCTTAACCTCTCTGAGCCTGCCACGTGTGCCGTCTCTCCTGCTGGGAACACCTGGCCCTCTACTCTCTCCTCCTGGCTGACTTCTTGGTTTCAACCTAAATGTCATTTCTCAGAAAGAAACTTCTATGTCAGTTTCTCAAAGAGAGGGGAGTTCCCGACCACCCCCCTCCTCATTTAAATTGATTCCCCCCTTACAATATTTTATTGTACTCTTTACTGTTTATTTGTAGCGTTTACCCTGATTTTAACTTACACAATTTCCTTTTGTGATGGTCTGGGGGTAGTGACCCCATCCATCTCTTCCACTGCCCACCTAGCCCTGGGCCAGGAGCGGATGCTCAATAAATGTTTGTCAAGGAAATAAATAAATGCAGTACAGTGTAAATGACTCCAAGTGCTTGATTTTCAGAAGAGGCTGTGGAGAGGGTAATGGAGCCTGTCGCCACTCTCCAGTGCTGGTGTGCAGTCTCCATGGCACCTGGACAGGGCAGATGACTGGCGGACGCTTCACCTAAGTGGCCTTGTGGTCTCGGGCTCCTCATAACCAAACTCTTATCCGCTTTCTTGTAGCCTGGGTTGTCCATATATGTATTACATGTAACAGTAAGTCTTACTACATCAGGATAGTAGGTATTTAAAGGAATCCTTTACTGAATTATTTTATGAAGTGAAGAATTAATTTTGAGATAAAATAATCATCCTCCTATTTGTTTTCCTTGTAAAAGTATATGTGTTGGAAGAACAGTTTGTTTTTCTGAAAACTGGACACATTTTATAATGGAACAAGTCCTAAATCTCATCTACCGAGCCACTCACCTTAAACGGCACTGGAGTTTAATAAAAGGATTTAAATGTTTACAAAAAGTCGTGTTTCTTATGTGCGTAGAGAGCCTGTTGTTAGTCGGCCTTTCTAGTTCTCTGTGGTTTGGGTTGGTATTACACCAACTCAGTCTTTCCAGCCCAGAAACGAATGAATTCCATGTGGACTGGAGGCTCTGAACATTCTTTCCTGAGTCTCTGTAACAAGAAAGGACACTTTGTTTTTAAGAAAACATATAGAATTTGAAACTTTGGCAACTTACAAAATAGAGGACTCGTTCAGCTAATGCCTTGGCTATAGGCGTTGGGAACTAGTATTCATAACGCTGTACCCACAGGAAAAGAGTGTCACGTCAGTACAGCCCGGCTCTGGGAGCCATGCTAAGCAGAAGGCACAGAACACCAGGCTCTTGAGTTTGGATTGGAATTCTGGACACCTTCTAGTGCCACATTCTAGCTTATGTTTGAAGTCTTGCTGTCACGGGCCACCAAGTGGTCCACCAGGCAGGATTGAAGAAGTGGGGGTGGGGTTTGACTCTGGAGTCAGTCACCGACCAGCTCTAGCACTGGGTACTATATCACCTCTCAGGGTGTCAATTTCCTCATCTGAAAAATGGACATTCACGTCTATCCTACAGATGGATAGAAAGAACTTAACACCTGGACATGGAAAGTGATCAAGCTATTAACACCTTCAGTAATACTACCTCCAGCTCTAATTTCTCCAGCAAGTACTAGCCATGCACTGAATGAAAGATCCAATCATGTCATTATCTGTAATGCCTTTACTTCTAGGCTTCTCTATACCAGTGTCCAGGCTGCAATGGTATCACGTTTATCAGAAAGGTGATGAGAAGGGCAGGGCTCTAGGATAAACCACAAGGCAGTGGATTAGCTGGAGAGCCAGCATTCTTCTTGGTTCTATTGCTCTGCCCTGGGGAGCTTCTGAGGGTCAATGATTACCAGCTTTGGCTTGGGTTCTGCCAAGTCATCAGAGTTACATTTATGGGGCAGCACGTCACCCACCCTCCCACGTCCAGGTGTTTTCTGGGAAAGCCCTGGAGGCAGAGGGAAGCAGAGCCAGCAGCCTTGGTGACCCTTTTGTTCCACATCACAGAGCTGCCCTTGGGCCCACGCTGGATTCCTCTCTTTGGGACTCTCCTTGTCCCCCATCAGAGCTCACCCGAGGGGGCCCCCTCAGAGTGGGCACTGCTGCAGAGACTTCCCACCTGGCTGCTCACAACGCAGATGAACTACTCCAGCAATTGTCTTGACAATTCTCGTGTCTGCCCCTAAAATGAGGATGGCAAGTGGGAGAAGGGGGACATCCCCCAGACCCCAGAGCCATGCCAGGGCAGGGCATACATGGGGCCCACACCCACCTACCTCCAGAGGGAAGGCCAGTGGAGACTACCACAGCCCTGCTGATGCACTCGGTCTCGTTCCTTCTGTCCTTCTTTTTACTCTGTGGTGTGCATAATGGCCTGGGAAAGATGAAGTGAAATGCCACTTTATTTCCTCTTATTTGCCCTTCTATCACAATGAAACCCAATCAAAAGAAGTTTTTACATCTCAAAAATGTTACTTAACCTCTCTGAGCCTCAGTTTTTTGTAATAAGTTGGCGATTACAATGCCTATTTGTTGTTTTGGGGAGTAAATGGAAAATACACAAATCCACACAAAAACTTGTACACAAATGTTTATAGCAGCATTATTGATAATGGCCAAACAACCCAAATGTCAATCAACTGATGAATCAATGAATAAAATGTGGCCTATCCATTCAAGGCAATATCATTTGGCCATAAAGATGGAAGGAAGTACTAATATATGCTACAACGTGGAAGAACCTTGAAAACACCGTGCCAGGTGAAGGAGGCCAGCGCAGTGTTATTCATTTATGCAGATGTCTAGAACAGACAAATCCACAGAGAAAGAAAGTCAGATTGCTGATTGTCAGGGAGTTTCTTTCTGAGCTAATGAAAATGTTCTAATATTGATTGTGGTGATTATGGTTGTACAACTTTGTACAACAAACAATATTCTTAAAAAACATTATTGTACACTTTAAATGGGTGGATTATCTGATATGGGAATTATATCTCAATAAAGCTGGTACAGAAAAAATACCTGTTGCATAGAAGAGACTCAGCAACTCCCCTCTTATCCTCATCCCTCTCCTCCATGTCTTAATCCTCAGTTCTTCCTCTTCTCTTTCTACTTCTCTCCTCCAGCACCAGCCAGAAGCACTACTGTAGGCCCTTGTTGGGCCCTCGCCTGAACTTGGCGCCTCCCTCCTACAGCAAGCGGCCACTGTGATTCGGGAGGCACCACCATTAAAAATTACTTTCTTGGTCACAAGATCCTGGAGGTACAGAGAGATTTCTCTGCTTATCCTCACTCCTAAACAGAAGCTCTGCCTGCACCTGGAGAGTTACCTCTCCTCCCGGCATTTATGGGAGAACTTCTTCTTCCCTACCCAGTCCAGAGGGTGAGGGGCGGAGCAGTTGGGGCAGAGTGTGGGCATCTCCCACCCACCCACCTTCACCTGCGTTCCACAGGACTGACCCTGAGTGGGCAGCTCCAGGGCGAAGTCCTGTCTCAGCTCTGCCCACTCACCTCTCACACCTCCCAGGGCTGGAGGTCAGGCTAAAGTCATGTGCTTGGGACCGAGTCTGCAGTTCCAAAAGCGTGGCAGGCCCACAGACTCATGGACTAGCTGACCAATGCCCCGGAAGTGGGGTGGGAGGAATTCACAGGGCTGTGGTCCCATCCAGCTGCACCACTGCCCCAGCCTCAACTCAGCCACGGCGCTCCCTGCGCCCTCGCATGGTCGCTCATCTTCTCTCCCGCTCTCATGGGGACTCAGTTTTGTTCTCTCCCTCTCTCTCTTTCCCTCAGTACATCTTTTATTTTTACTTCTTCTAGCATTTTGTTCCTTGCCTATAACCCTTGTTCTATTCCTGGAGTCAGTAATATTAATAATCCAATTCTCATTTAAACCAGCCTCCTGGTGTATCAGCACTACCTCACAGATAAGCCAGAACTCCAGAGGACTGTTTAAAACCCCTCCTTGTCCCACATTCCTGCCATACCATTCTTTCCTCTGCCCCACATTCACCAAGAACAGAAAATAAGGGGACATGACAAATAACCGGTATGGGACAGGGGATCCTTACTGCTTCCTGGGGTCACAGCTGGGAGAAAGCTATGTGGAGTCCATATTCAGGGCCTCTCAAGGAAATGACAGAAAACTACACACTGTGCATTCCCAGAGGTTGGCCTCTTTCTCAAAGGCAGGGCTGGATTTCCTTGTGTGCTTCCCCAACAAGGGCCACTATCAGGAGGAAGAAAGAACGTACCAGGCCAATCCCTAGCTATTTTCAGTTGCCTACCTTAAAAAAAAAATCCTCACCTGGATAAATATAAAGCATGATAACCTGTGTCATCACACACCATCGGGACCAAATCTGGATCTTATTAAGTATCATAAATAAACGATGGTTTGGGGGGAAGAAACTAAGGTATAACTCGTGTCCTATTATGAGCACAAATTCCTACAAAAAGAAGCAAGGCCAGTCTACCTGGACAGGGTGTGCAGGCGGCCCAGTTTCAGTCTGGCCTTGAAACCTGTGGTCCAGAGTCAGACTTGAATCCCAGCTCTAGCGCTGATTGGTGCGTGACTGAGCCGGCTGCCTGGGTTTTTACAGAGTTAATTTCCCAATATAATCGATTAAGCCTGGAAAACAAAAAAGAAAAGTCACTAAGGAAAGCTAATGAGCAGTTAGGACCCTGGAGCTCACTGTAAGTTGTGTTTGCTTTTTTTTAGGAGGCGTCCGTATTGCTGCTCTGCCTAAAACTAAATTGTCACTATTCTCGTCCTTCCATACTCCCACCATACTGCCAATAACTGGACCCACTTTCAGCAATGGGTTTTTCCCAATATCCTTTAAGTCTCGGAATAGTTCATCCTGCTAAGGCTCCCCTGTGCTGCACTGGGCCAGACAGAGAAGAGAAGAGGAAAGAAGACCAGTAGGAATTGCCAAGAGATGAACAACTGGACTCAGCGCTGAACGAAATGCTGGCTCCCCGGCACCTGGAGGGTGTGAGTTTCGAGTTGTGCATGGCACCAAGACTGAGAATATCGTTGCAAAAGGCCAGCGGATAGGGTTGGCAAAGCAAAGATGGGTTCAACAGCTGTCCTGAAGGCAGTGAGGGATAGGCTGTAAGGTGGTATAGACCTTAGTTTAAACTCCACCCCTTCGACTTATCAACAGGATAAACCATCTTCCTTCTCCGAAGCTAAGTGTTCACCATAAAAATGGAGATAAGAATACCTCTTTCACAACCCTGAGATAGAAATCAGAGTAAGGCCACTCCACAGAGGGTCCAGCACGGTGGAAACCTCAGTGATGTCAGGTTCCTTCCTTTCTTTGCAGGGCTGAGAAGCCCCGATGAAGAGACGGCCAAAGGTCGGGTTGGCAGCTGGGGAGTAATTTTAACTCCCAGCTCTGGATTTGAGCCGGTGGGGCTGGCTCTCCCGCCAGACCCAAGGACTAACTCAGAAGTGCGACGTGAGCTGCAGAGGAAATGCAGGAAGGCGTGTAGTCTTGCCTGGGGGAGATGACAGGCCTTGGAATGTATTTTTACGTCTGCCTCCCTTACCCCTGTCCTCCCCGGCTCCTCGCGGAAGCTCACCCACCAGAACCTCTGGGAGTGGGAGGAGAGCGGGCCCTGGGCTGCTTTAAAGGGGACCTGTAAGGAGCATTTGGCATACATGAAGCCCAGAGGGAGAAGACTTTGTTTATCCGGCTACTAGGGAAAAATTAACAAAGGGGGAAAAAAGGCTGAGGATCAGAAAGAAAAACATTGCCTATAAAACAATGAGATTAGATTAGCCCATGAAGATCCAATTGTGCCAGACGAATTGAATTTCCTCTGAGGTTAGCATGACCAGCCTTCCAGATCCAGACACAGCTGGAGCACAGGGCTAGGTGATTGACGCCTGACACCATCCTTACCCTAAGAGTTTGTAGCAGGACTTCAGGTCTCTTGACCCCGTGCTGGGATGAGAGGTGCATCTGCACCTGGGCTTGCTGGGCAGCACACCCGGGGTAGATCACCTTGGGCTGAAACTCCTACTCTAAAAAAATGTTCCTAGCACCCTCTTGTTTTCCTTCTTCGCACCTAATACAACTTATTTTATATTTATTTCATTTAATTTGGGCCTTCCTCAGCTCTGTAAATGGCACAATCACCCATGAGTTCAAGAGAAACCTTGATTCCGTCTTGATTCTGTTCTTTCTCTCACCCCCATATCCAATCCATCAACGCATCTTGTCTGCTCTTCCTACGACATATATTCAGGGGATGTCCTCTTCACCCCATCTCCATTGTGGCCGTCTTTGTCCAAACCACCATAACTGTTGCTTCAGCTACAGAAGTCACCTGCTTATTGACTCTGCTGTCTCTCCCGCCTCCCTATGCTATGTTGCCCATCACCAGAGGGAAGTATTCTCCTGTAAATCAGATCATGCTGCTGCCTTGCTTAAGCCTCTCTTGGCCTCCCCTCACCCTATGACCTCAAGGCCCTATATAACCTGGGCTCGGCTACACTCCCCAGCCCCACTTCATTCCTGTGTTTCCACCAGCTCGGGTGCTCAGAGGTCCATGCTGTTCCTAGCCTGGTCTTTTGCACTTGCTGTGCCCTCCTTCAGGACAACTCCACTCTGGGTCTTCCTATGGTCACTTCCTTCATGTCACTCAGGACTCAGCTTCATCATCACCAGCACCAAGCGCCTCTCAGCGTTCAATCTAAGGTAGCGCTCACTCAGTCAACTCTGCCTCTCCATTCTGTTTTAGCCTCTTCCCATCTCCTTTCATTCTAGGATGTCCTCTTGTTTGTTTACCTAATTATTATGTGTTCATGTTCTGTCTGTCTCCCCTCTACCAGAACGCACACTCCGGGAAGCAGCCCGTCTTGTTTTCCTCGGAATCCTCAGCAGCTAGATCTGCAGTAGAGACTCCACAAACATGTATTGAATGAGTGAAAGTCCGTGTCTTCCCCTGGCTGGAAGTGCCACAAGTGTCCTCAGACTTGGTCTGATCCATTCATCACTTTATATCCAACATCACCCATTGGGCCTCAACACTCTCTCTAAATAGAAATGGAGGGGAGGGAGACAGAGAAACACAGAGAAGCTATTTTCCTCCAAATGGCAGCTGAATACATTTTTTACTTGCTCACCCAACTAACGACCAAATAAACAGCCAGTGATGGTATGAAAACTACCCGTGGAGAATTCATAAATGCCCACACTGATGGATGACGGAGACAGTGCCTGTTCATAAGCATTATATGCCTCTGCAGACATTTTTCCCCTCCTCATTTTTTAAATTGAAGTATAGGTGACATACAGTATTAGATTAGTTTCAAGTGTACATTGTAATGATTAGATATTTATATACATTGTGAAATAATTACCACAATGTCTAGTAACCATCTGTCACCATACAAAGTTATTATAATAGTATCAACTATATCCCTTATGCTGTACAGTACATCCCTGTGACTTATTTATTTTATAATTGGAAGTTTGTGCCTATTAATCCCCTTCACTTATTTCACTCATGCCCCACCTCCACCTTTGGCGACCACCAGTTTGTTCTTTGTATCTATGAGTTTGCTTCTGTTTTGCTTTTTAGATTCCACATAGAAGTGAAATCATTCGGTATTTGTCTTTCTTTGCCTGACTTATTTCACTTAGCATAATACCCTCTAGGTCCATGCATATTGTCCCAAATGGCAAGATGACGTCATTTTTTGTGGTTGAGTTATATTCCATTATATATATATATATACACCACATCTTATTTATCCATTCATCTATTGATGGACACTTAGTTTGCTTCTATATCTTGGCTGCTGTAAATAATGCTTCGAAGAACATAAGGGTGCATGTGTCTTTTCAAATTAGTGTTTTCATTTTCTTTGGATAAATACACAGAAGTGGAATTGCTCAATCACACAGTAGTCCTTTTTTTAATTTTTCTGAGGAAGATCTATACTGTTTTCCATAGTGGCTCCATCAATTTACATTCCCACCAGTAGTATACAAGGGATCCCTTTTATCCACATCCTCACCAACACTTGTTAGTTTTTTCTTTTTGATAATAGCCATTCTGAGGTATGAGGTGATATCTCACTGTGATTTTGATTTGCATTTCCCTGGTGATTAACTTAAGCTTAGATTTCCTACAATGTGTAGTGGCACATACATCTCATGTATTTCAAACTCAATACTGTGCTTAGAATTGTACATGAGAAACACATGTGTTTCTGAACATTTGTTTGCATGATCAAAAAACTAACCATTTTTAGTGTTTATTTACTTGGTCAAGGATTTGAAAGTTCTTAAAAGTGCAAAAATAGCTGAATCACAGGCAAGAGCTCAGAGAAACTAAAGAAAATGTGGATGAAATAGAGCGAGCAGGTGCAGTGTGGGACTCAGGGAGGCCCTGCAATGAGCTGCAGGTGGGGGAACTGGAAATGAGGGGACAGGTAAGTGTGCACTCCTGACCACGCAGAAGTCCCCAGAGAAACCCTCTGCTCCTAGAGGAGCTGTGCACCACAACGGCAAGCCCTGACAATTGAGATATGGCAGGAGAGATAGGGGAATTAAGGCAACCACATGCCACCAGATTCTACTGACGAGTCACCATTGTTAGAATGGCATTTGACTCTGGCTACAGTCAGTGTTTGCTGAATGAGTCAATTGATGGGTGAAGGAAAAATGGGAAGGGGGTATATCTTTCAGTGTTATTTGAAGATGAAAGGAGACGAGATGTATGAGAGTAACTGGCAATTAATGAATGTTCCATAAAGTTTTCTTGAATCTAGTTCTGTCTGAGGGTAGTTTTTCCTCAAACCCGTGGATCAACAATAACTAACGTGTATGGATCTTGCTCTGTTCCAGGCCCCCTCCATGTGTAAACTCAATTGTTACAACTACCATGTGACATGGACAACATCATTATTACTCCCAGTATATAGAGGAGAAAACCAAAGATCAGAGAAGCCAAGTTATTGATCCAAGTTCACAGAGCCAGAAAGTTAGAATTCAGCCTGCTATGGTTTCAACTGGTATGATATGTGTCCACCTTGGTTTTAATCACTGGAAGAAACTCATTAAAGCACATCCCTTCCGATATGACTTCTTTGGCTCAGACGGAAGGCTGGCGGTGTATTCTCTGCAAGACCCTCATACCAGCTGGGCAGATCGCCTCTCACAAGTGAGGGGGGCACACTGCGAGGTTTGACTTGACTTTACAGGATTGAGGTTGAAGGATCGAAATTACGGCAGGGGAAAAGGAATGGACACTTGTTGAGTGTCTGCTGTGTGCCAGAAACTGTGGTAGGGGCCTTGCAGAAAGGCCTTCCTTTAATCCTCACAGTGACCGTAAAAGTTGTGTCATTATCTCTGTTTTACAAGAGAAGCAGCTGAGGCTTAGAGAGGTTAAGTAGCTCCTGTGAGGCAGAGCTGAGATGGGAGCCCAAATCATACTGGATCCTTCTGCCACAGTCCCTGAAGATTTGGCCCATAAGATGGGTGATTTCTGAGCTCAGGTCGGGGAGGAAAGGCAGGCCAGCCTGGGGAAAGGGCAGGCCTTCCAATTCGGTTCTCTTCTTTCTCTCCTTCCTTGCCCGCTCTTTCTTTGCTTGTTCCTTCCTGTTGTCCTTCTGTCAATAAACACTTACTGAGAGTATCACACGCTGGGCTCTGTGCCAGGAGCTGGGGATGTAGCATTAATAAGAGTGATATTCGGGGAGGTGGAGAGAGCTGGACAGATAATAAAAAGGGACCCAAGAAGCACGGAAATCATAGATTGTGATAAGGGCTAAGAAAGCAACAGCAACGAGGGTGACCTTGAAAAGTATCAGTAAGTAGAAGGGCGCTGGGTGCCAAGGTTGTGGGGGCGGCAAGGCCATGAGAAGAGAGGCGGGGCAAGCTCGGACTCGGCCCCCTCACTACCTGCAGCAGCACCTGCAGGCTCCTGCCGAGGGCATTGCTCAGAGAGTTTTCGAATTTCAGACAGATTTAAGAAACCTGGAGAGCTCAGGAAGGAGGCCTGCCCGAGGGGCCAAATCAAGCTGCAGTTTTCCTATCCGTCAAATGACAATAACAATCTACCTCCCAGGGCCATCACACACATTAAATGACGCAGTGTTTGGGAGAGTTCAGGTAGATGAGCGACGGACTATATAAAAGTGAGTTGGAACTGTAGCAAGAGGGAGTTCAGTTAGACGTAAGGAAGAACTTTTTGACTGAAAGGACGATATGATGCTACAGTAGGTTTGCGATGAAGAGTCTTACCTATATTGACAATTTACAATAGAAACAATAACTACCTGCCCCAGATAAGTCCCTGACACCTCATAGGCTTCGTAGTGAAATGAATAAATATAGAAATGAATGAATTTTTAAATGCAGGTGTGCCCTGCAGGAGGAGATGACTTAAGGAACTTCAGAAGTCTCTTTGCTATTACTACAGCAGGGATTCCAGAAGATTCTCTGAAGAAA
This sequence comes from Equus przewalskii, assembly GCF_037783145.1. Classification (NCBI taxonomy): domain Eukaryota; kingdom Metazoa; phylum Chordata; class Mammalia; order Perissodactyla; family Equidae; genus Equus; species Equus przewalskii. The sequence continues at coordinate 38,107,570 of NC_091836.1, forward strand.
AGTGAAGGCATCGCCAATGGGAATATTGAAAATTAGTCCAGTGCCACTGCAAGGGTGGGTCTTGTGGCCCACATTAGCTGGACCAAGGGCCTGGAGACACAACAGCCTGGAGACGCTGCCCAGCGCTGCAGGACGCGGGGCTAGCAGGACGCAAGGAGAGAAGAAAGAAGAAAACTTTGCCTGGAGCTGCTAGAAAGGTGAGAGGCGGGGTGGCTCTGAAAGCCAGTGCGATACAGAGGAAAGATCCATGGAGACTGGGCAACCCAGCTCCCCCGTGACCAACTTGTGTGAGCGGGCCCCTCCAGAGCCCTCCCCTGGCAGAGTAATTTCCCCATGTCTGGGGCATGCTGGCCACGCTGCTTGGGCCTGACTGGAATACTTGGAAAAGCAAAAACATGTTATGCACAACGTCCGAGATTACTTTTATTAACTCGGGCAGGAAGAGCCAACCGTGCAGAGGCAAAACCAGCATCTTTCTGTCAGGCATTGTGCCTTCTCTTCATCCCCAATCTCAGGCAGGGACTAGGAATGGCTCAGCATCTGGTATATAGTCACCAACAAAATATGCATAGCATTTACTGTATCTGCATTTGGAAATTAGCCTGCCTGTGGTCTGGCTATTAGAGTCCCTGGGGCCCCTCTCACCCACATGGCTAAGCAGGCAAAGACAGGAACTACTGCACTGCCAGCTTCCACCCACGCTCCTTCCTGCAGAAAAGTGGCCAGCTCAGGGGACTGAAAGAGGACGGCTTCCTGAAGCAGCACTCACTAGCAGCTCAGGATGGATGCTCAGGGACCTGGGATGGGGGGAAGGGAGTCAGTTGGGACAGTCCCATGTGGAGGAGTGTGCTGAGCATTTAGAACAGAACAAGAGACTGCTGGAGTGAGGAGGCAGAGCTGCGGGCAGCAGGGTGGAGAGGTGGGGCAGGGCGCGTAAGAGGGGGAAAGCCTCGACCATTGGCTGCCTGGGGTTTATGGCACCTCTGGGGTCTCTGGGGCCTCAGCAGAAAGGAAGCTGCAAGGCTGGTTTACGGGGTAGACCCAGGCATGCCGGGGAAAGGCGTAAACAGGGGAGGCAGCGACTGTCCTTGGTCCAAGCTTAAGCTGTGCATCGTTGAAGAGCGTCTCTGCTCCCACAAACCAGCAGAGAGAGTGGGGTCAGTGGGGTTCAGCTCTGTGGTGCAAGAACACAAGACCAAGAGGGAAGGGCTCACGCAAAGCCCCCTTGCAGGAGCCGGGATGGGAAAAGACTTCCAAGAGCACCAGGTCATGCCCTGCCTGTGCGCCAGCCACCCTAAAGCCCCTCCCAGACAGACAGACTCAGGTTCCATGTCTGCCCAAGGAACATGGCCAGCAGCTTACTCCCATTTCCTCCTGAAATCTGTTCCTGCCTCTCAAAACTTCTACAGACCAGCCTTCTTCCTGATATCTAACCCAAATCCTTAGGCTGAGATTTGAATCGACTGTCATCTTGTCTTCAGTAGGTATGAGAAAACCAGCCTCTTCATATGCTAGAAAGAAATTTTAGCCCACAACCCTGGGCTGACCTTCTCAAGTGACGGCCTGTTTCCAGCTTCACTTCACTGTCGCTGTAGGCAGACCCGTGGGAAGGAATTGGCCCACTTCATGCCCCTGTGATCTCTCTACTCACACGGCTCCAGGTGCCAGCCGGGACTGGGCTCATGTCCCCCCGCCCTCCACACCCCTTCTTTCACTGCTACAAGATACTTAAAGAAGCATCTTTGTCTCTAGAAACCCAAATCTGCAAAAACCACCATCAGCTGTAAAGCACTCAGCCAAGGGAACTCAGGCATTAAAAGGAAGGTGAACGAAACCCAAATCCCGTACACGTTTTTCCCCAATTCTCTTCTAGCCTCTTTCCTCACTGGATTTCATTCTGTCTGTGTCTTAACAGTGGTGAGCATCTGCATCGGCTGGGGAAGAAAACCTCAAGTTCTCACACACAGTGGATTTGGACAAGGCGAGAAGCGTGAAGAGCCCCAGCCTCTGAAGGGATTCTCGGACTTGGTCCAGGTAAGCATTCTGAGTTAGGATCTCTCAGAACTTCCCCTCCCCTCCCCCTCTAAGGGCATGGAGTAGCTGAGAGAGGAGAGGAGACTTCTCTCCTGCCCACTGCACCCTGCTGGGGCCGCTCTGGAAACAGACTGGGTAGGCGAGACCCACCAGGTAGACTATGCTGCACTCAGGCCCGTCGCTCACGAGTGTCCTCCCAGTGAGACCAAAACTTCTGCAAGGTAGGGACTGTCTTCGCACTTTAGGAAAGCCCCTCACAGAGTGAGTTATTCTAAGGTGATCCTCTGACCATTCTGTGACTTATCTCTGAATCCAACTCAAGCTCTCCATACTCTATGCATAATTCATCAGCGGTTCAAACCCCAACAACATCAGACTTTGATCCTGAAATAGTTGAATGCACCTTCCAGTAAAGACTAGGATCACTCTTATCTCTCTGAACATCTCATCACTGGACTTGGACTCCAAGGGGCCAAATTTCAGGGAGTCTTTTTCCTGTGAGAAGCTAACAACAGTTACTCATAGTTTCCGAGTTCTGTCAAGCTTTTCAAGGACAAATGGCGGATCTGGATAGAGCCAGAAAGCTCCCAAGAATGTAATCAAGGGCAGTGAACCATGAGCCTGCCCCTAGGGATAGTCACCTGAGAGAGCTATGGTTGTTCTAAGTGCAGCGACAGTATTAACCTGTTGCTTTCAACTGTGTTGTGTTGCATATGGAAATCTGCTCCCTGGGAATATGGTGGCACAGTGATACACACTGGTAGGTATAATTCCTGAATTTGAGCTGAGAAACATTGGTGTTTGTGCAATTGGAAGAGAGGGAGGGCCATGTATTGGGAAATTCTAAATAAGTGGACATTTCTGGCTTGTATTTCAGAGTATTCAAAAAGAATCTTCTCTTAGAAGCATAGGTGGGTGACATGCATCTAACTAGAATACGAAGTTTAGGAGGCTTGATAACTGCGTGACGAAGCATGGGGCAGACGTACGCACAATGAGACAGACTGTCGCATACTGGAGAACTGACTCGGGGAAATAACAACAGGCTTCTCTGAGTGAGGAAGTTGTTGATCCAAAGCAAAGTTGGGTGAATTCAGGTTTATATTTTTCCTGAGGACTTTGAGCAAGTCATCGCCTTCCTCCAGGCCTTAGTTTCTTTCTTTGAACAATGAGTGATCTGGACTTGATGAACCCTTAGAATGATTGTTAAAAATTAGTTTCAATGCTCTATTTTTTAAAGTGATGATATTGGGTTGGGTTTTATATTAACAGCTAGAGCCCATAACAAGAGCTTTTGAGAAATAACTACTTGGGGTGGAACATCTTTGGACTCTCAACAGTCTCGAAGTTGCCCATTCTCTGCATTATTCTTAGTTTCTTTCTGCTATTCTTCAAACAGAACCCGGGAGTTTCCCTGTAAGAGCATTGCCCCCTCTGCTCCCTCACAGATTCTGACGAGGCAATGGCAAGGATGGCAACACTCTCTCTATACATCCTTCCTAATAAACTCAGCAAGGACGGCTTAGGATCGTCCCATCTGGAGCAGAGAATGGAGTCCAGTGAGCTCTTTAACCTTAAAGTGATTTTTTGCTTATTTTTGACTTTTCTAGGGTCTACCACCTACATGTCTCCACTCTAATTTCTCCTTCATCTTTTTTTAAGTGTTTGTTTGTTTTTATTCTGTTTTATTTTTCCCATTTATACACATACTCCTTGCTTCTTCATGAAGATTTATGAACACATAATCAAGACAACCACTTTTTTCTCACTAGAGCAGAGCTAATGTTATTTATTATTCAATGCATGTTCCAGGAGACAGAGCAGAGAGGGAAGGTGTAGGTCCCTTTCTCTTCACCTTGGGCTTTAGCCTAAGTCATCACCATCCTGTACTTGCCTTCCCCAACTATAAAATTGGAACGGATTTATTAGCCTTGAGATGAAAGTAGATGGTCACTTTTGGCTTTCCATCGACCTCGTTATCAGGAATACCATCACCTCCACCTCTGAAAATGCCCAGCTCATATGGGGAAAAGAGAAGTTGCTAAGCAGAAGTCTTTAAAACTAATTACGATATTCAACTATCCTCAATTAACTATTGGGCAAATTCTTTGATTTCTGTGCCAATAAATTCATTCAGTGGTGACTCGAACTAGCAACATAATGCATATTCTGGCAAATTCTTCTGTGTCTTGGGCCCTTTAAAATCTATGTTGGACTCACTGTCAGGACCCCTGAGTTACTTCAGCTCTAGGGAGAAAAGTCCCAGGGTTGCCTTAAAGTGGCTGGCCTGAAGTCAGTAGACCAGGAATTAAACTTCAAAGTGCTGATTTTTTCCAGATATTCTGAACTGTGTGATGTTGCTTAATATTTCAAGGCCTCTCACCCCACCTGCCAAGTGGAAGGAGGAGGGATGTATGGTGGATACTGGAGTTAGACAGATGTGGGTCTGAATCCCAGTTCTGCCACTTCCTGTCTGTGTGACTTGGCTCAGGTTCTCAGCCCGGAGCTTCTGTAACAGTGCGCCTGAAGGGGGTCCTGTGTACCAGGATGCTAATCCTCTCAGCCTCATCCAAGGCCTCGGTGCTCAGGGAGAAAAAGAGACATGGGCTAACTCTGAGAACTTTCCTTCTCCCCAAACACGCATGCCTTTCAAAGGCACAGAAAAGCAAGTGACCATAGGCTTTATTTCTGAGGAGGAGGCAGCTGAAAAACCAGTGCCCTGCCCTACACAGTCCCTGACTCCCCATAACATCCGCGGGCCGTTAACTTCTGTCTCTGCGGCCAAGGGGCCACAGTGGATGTGTGAGGGAAATGTAAAGAAACACTCTTTTCCATTCAAAGTTTGTTTGTCACTCTGGGGAAGTTTCCTAAATGAGACCAGCCAACCCTTGTGTTCCTATTTTAGAGTTACACTTCATCCCAGCAGCCAGTCTGTCACTAGATCTTGTGTATCTTGCCTCTTAACATCTCCTATCCAGTTTCCTTGGCAATGGTCTTACCCACCCCAATCCACCTTGCACTTTGTAGACAAAGCAGCGTTTCTAAAATGGACATATGATCTTACATGGTTTCTCTTACCTTCCAGATACTGCCCGAGCTCCTTAGCATTGCACTTGAGGCCCTTTATCCATGTGCTTGCTCTGCAGCTTCTCTTGTCTCATCTTTCTTCACCCCTCCCCATGCCACCCCCCTCCAGCCACACCAGCTTGGTATTCCCTGTACCTGCCACACTCTCCCATGCCTCCATATTTTTGTAAATGCCGTTTCCTTGTTCTGGAAGGCCCTTTGTCCTGCCCCCACCTGCCTTCCTAGGGAGTTTAAGATCATGCTTCCACGAGTTCTTCTATAAGCAAAGTAGGATGTCCTTCTTGTGCGGTGACTATATCAGGACTACACTGCTGTGTGACAGTCCCTCTTCATCACAGTGTTTATCCTGCTGGAGTGTAATAGCCTGTTTCCACACACATATCCCCCTGAACTGTGAATACCATGAGAACAAGGGCCAGTCACTAATTTCCCAGGACCTATCACAGTTCCCAGAACGTAGTGGGGGCCCATTGTAAGCGTGTTGAAAGGCAAATAAGGAAAAACACCTGTATGTATAATAATAATATGAATGAGAAGGACAATAATGAAAAGAAGAAAGACAATAGTTATCATTAGCATCTTAAATTGTAGAAGCAAGAGGAGTGAAATTTGGGTCAAAACTCAGAATCAAACTGCTGGGACATATAAGCAACCCCGGGGAGAACTCTAAGAGAAGCATTAGGAAGCCTTCAATCCGCAGAAGCCACGGGGCAGATAAAAGGCAAGCATGTGAGTCCAAGCTGAATCCTTGGAAAATCACCGAGCTGTGCAAAGGTCCAGAGTAGATTTGTCAACTGGCACAGAACAACGAATTGCCGAGAGAAGGAAAGAGACATGCATGAGAAAGTCCGAGTCTCAGGTCTGCGGAGCAGAGCACGCTTGGCAATAGAGCATGTTACATGTTTCCAAAGAACCAGAGAAAAACAGAACCCCAACAGCATCAAAGCTCCAAGAACCATTCACAAGGAATCCACTCATGGAGCTTTTTGACAAGTCCAGCCCTGCACCCTTACTGACTCGGTGTGCTTCTTCACACAAAAGAAAATCCATCCTCACACCTTAAGTACAAAAACAAAAACAAAAACCACTTTTCTGATGGCTTCTCCCTTCATGGGTAGGTGCTCCTACCCCATTGTGCTTTGAAAAACTGAAGCTGACATAGTGAGGTGACACTTTTACAGCACACTGTCGTATAAGACAACGTGAGCAGAGCCCGTGACTGAAGGGCACCTGCCAGGGGCTGGGTAAGTCTTCGTCTACCATGGCCTCCTTACCCAAATCACCATATTTTGCTCCATTTTTTGTGCCCAACTACAGAAAAGACACACATTTTTCCTAAATATGCAAAAGACAAACTTCTTCTGAGTGACTATGCACAGAATCTGTAAGACATAGATGTTTGGAGAAGGGGGTCCCATGCCTGTTCATTCTTGGGCTCATATAAAGCAGATCATAGGCGAACAGTGGCATTCACTGCCACGGAGCTTTTGTCACAGCAGCATTTAGGGAGCTGAACAAATGTTGAGAAATCCAAATGCATTCACATGGAATCATACAACATTTCAGAAAATGAGAGAAAACCATTCCAGTGAAGGTAAGTGAAATGTCTTACTAACACCAGTCACCCAGATGAGCCTTAAGCCTTTTCCATAATAGACCTCACTAGCACCTTTATACTCTACCTTAAAGTTGGAAAAGGCTTGAGAGAGCTTCTGCTATTGTTATGCAAGATCTTGCAGCAATTGAAGGATGCCATCAGAGACAGAAGCCCCACTCAGAGCTCTACACCAAGAAGAGAAGACCATGGAACCAGATGTGACATGATCAGAGGTTTTAACTGCCCTCCAGCTCAGAGCTGTGAAATGGCCGAGGGAGAGCAGGATGAAGCTCACAGCTCAGAATCCATGTGTGACCAGAAGCTCACAAGCATCAATTGAGTGAGTTAAAACCACGCTTTCATTCCCCAGGAGTGGTGGACAGTCTGTCTAGACTTGAGGTGGGGAAAAGAGGGCTCAGTTTCCACCAGAATTAACTCTTTTTTCTACAAAGGGCAAGGAGACATTTCTCCCTCTTACCTCATGGAGTGCCAGAGGAAGTGTAGAGACAAAAACTCAATTTCTTGGTCCCCAAGAAAGCAGCTGGATCCTTGATGTGAGCAAGTCCTTGCACTTTTGGTCCAAGAGTTTGGGTGTGCCAAGTGAGGGTGTCTGAGGCCCTGTTGGTTTTTATGTCTGTGGGTCAGCTCAGACCGGCTGCCAACTCATCTGTATGCAACAGCTTTCAAAAAACACAGTTTACTTTAGAACCGGATCCAACAAGAGCAGGCATAGCAGTTAAATGGGCTAGATGCACTAGAGGTGTTGAGCCGCCAGGGCTAATTAAGAAAGATTTGTTTATGGAGCCTTGGCCTGGAACCAGGAGGCCAGTTTGCTCATGCTGACAGTGTCCCAGTCAAACGTGTGAGGTTGAGCACCTGTGCACATGGGCTAGCTGCTCCAGGGTGGGGGTCAGGAGTCCTCAAGGAGCCCCTGCAAAGTTTCTCCTGCTAGGTGACTCAGTGGCCATAAAAGCTCAGGCTGACCTGACCCTTCCTCAGTCATTCATCTGTTGCCCTGGTCTCAGTACAATGTAGAGCTTTACGGCAGACACTCTGCGGTAGAGCAGACTGGAAGTGAGGCCCTCCTCCACCAACGGTGTCGCCTGGGGCAAGTTCCTCACTTCTTGCCTTGGAGGTCCGCACTGAGGAGTGGGCTAAGGTTTGGCATGCACTTGGCATTGAGTAATCACTTGTGAAAGCCAACATATGCCAAGGATCAGCTTCCTTTCCTCCTTCCCACCCTAACTCCCTAGGGTCAACTCCCTCTAGTCTCCAGTGAGGGAGAGGAGGTCTTGTTGACACCCCTTCTGAGTGGCTCTCTTCTCGGTGTTCCTCCCTGTCATGGTGTCCTCCATGGACCATCGCTCACTTTGCTGCTGGTCACAACCTGGAGCATCAGAAAACAGTCTCCTTAACAAGCTGTCTCTGTCTTCAAGGGGCAGGAGGGGCTGAACATGGACAGGCCACACGTCCCTCTACTGTCTGTCCCCTTCCTCTCCCCTCAGCACCACACAAGATGATCTCAGGTACCAGACTTTACCCGAGTCTACGTGGTTAAAAGGAAAAGAGAAACTGCAGGGCCGCACGGTAGTTTGGAGGCCCCGAGCCAGTGATTCTGACACCACTCAATTACACAGGAGAATGAAAACATCATGATTTTCTAGAGAGGATAAAATGGAAACAAACGCATAATTACATGGGAAAAGGAAATTTTGTTTTCAAACACTTATAAGTATAATCAGTTGTTATAGTAAAGGAAAAAATATAGTAGGTGTAAGTAGACCAGCTTGTAGTAGCATTTCCCATTGAAGTTCGATTGTGAGAGACCTGTTGCAGGGAGCAGCAGTACCACGGGGAGGGAGAACAAGAGGAGAGACTCAAAGCTTGTGCTAAACATGATTTCCTCTTCACAGAAGGTCTCCCTGGGGCACTCCAGTTCCCACTCTTGCTGCCTGTCCCTAGGTTCATCCCTCTCTCCAATAGTACCTCCTTTCTCCATCCACCACTGTGTGGTCCTCTATCTACCTTCCCAGGTATCCCTCCCCTGCCCCGTGGAATAGCCCCCCACCGCAGATTCACCCCTCCCCACCTCTGAGCAGTGCACTCCCCAAGTCTGGGCATGAGCCCATAAGAATGCACCCTGCAGACATCCCAGTATAGGGGGAGTGGGTGTCCAAGGACCCTCGCTGCTGTGCCCCAAAATGACTGAGCACAGCATGGACATGAGGAAGCCACAGGGAGGGGACTCCTCTGACAGTGACTTTGGCTGGAGCTAGTCAAATGGCCGTGTGGCCATGTGGAACCTTCCTTAAACTCCAGGGCAGGCTAGGATGCTTCAATATTCCCTCCCTCTCCCCTTCACTCAGGGCAGCCGGGGGCCACTCTGGCCAGCTCTCCTGGCTCCTTCCCTTTTTTCTCCCACGCGGGTGCTTCTCTAGATAAAATCTTTGCACTGTTAATGTCATCTTAGTGCCTGCTTCCTGGAGGCCCTGGACTGGCACCTGGGCTATTCCCACAAGATGGGAATTCTCAGGGACTTCGGCAAGAGAGACACTGGGGTCGCACAGGACAATTCAGGAAAAGGGCTTTTGTGATCCAATTTCCAGAGCAGGGGCCCAAGAAGACCAACGTTCTGAGTTTCTCCATTGTTGTGGGTTATGGGTTTGCCTTTTATTCTCCCAATTATCCACCAGACGACCAAAAATACAAACGCACATACAAACACGCATCTCTCAAAGGTAAACATTAATTCTCAGAGACAGCACAGAACAAACCCAAAGTGAGGGAAATAAATGTTTTCCTAACTGCCTCATTGATTTTCAAGGCAGGTCCCTCCCGCACAGTGGAGCCAAACGTCTCATTATCATGCAGACCAGGTGGTTATCTTACCTCATCCCCCACCCCTTGCCCCCACCTTCAAAATGGCCCCTTGGGACCTGCAGGGAATGAGAAAGAGGCTGTTGCTAAGCAACAGGGAGGGCAGGGCTGATATGTTCTTCCAGCTCCGTGAATCTTGCTTACAATGTGCAAGTGAAGATGTTTGACCTGACGGAACGCTTCGGTGCATCTTCCGTAGAACCAACGTGATTCGTTTTCTCAGTCTCTCCTCCTCCTCACAGTCTTCGTGGAGAAATTCTGCTCCCACTCCACCAGTCTGCTGCTTCCCCCTCTTCTGCGGTCACAGAGAAGGTCCTCATGGCAGGACCCAGGTGGTGAAGAGAATGCCTCTTTTCCCTGGCTCTGTCCCAGTCCCGCCGCGCTGTCCCCGGTGGCTGTTCACCCGCATTTACTCCTCAAACCACCTGCAGCCCCCTCTGCACCTGAGCTGGAGGACCAGAGTCAAGAGAGTGGTTTTCGTTTTCTTCTCTTTAAAGAAATTTGGGACATTTCAAAGATATTATTCTGCTCATGACTAATATTCCAACAAGAGTCATTTGGATGAACAGTAGGCCATTAGAGGTGCTGTCAGATTTAGGAGAAGACAGAGGGTCTCACTCCCACAACAAAGGGCAGCATGCGACAAGTCTGAGAGGCAGGACCCTGGCAGGTGCAGCAGCAGACAGCAGGGGAAGGAGGCAGGGCCTGCACAGGGAAACCGAGTTCTGGTCCCGGGAGTGGGTACCTGACGGACAGCCGAGGGAGAGAGCAAATCACAGCAACGCTGCCAAAGCAAGTTCTTCCCAGTCTGAACAGAAGAACGGGGGACTCACGTGGCCCGAGCCCCAGTCTGTGCTAAGCACTTTGCACACATCATCTCAATTCATCCTAACAATCTTTGGGATAGGCAGTATTTTAATCCAAGTACCAACGAGAGATGAAGACACTCGCCTCTGGGGACACATTGAGCACGTGACGAAGCAGGGGGCAAATTCAGCCTCCCTGTGATGCACAGGCCCCTCCCAAGCGTTGCCTCATGAAGATGATTAGCTGCCAGATGGACACAATTTCCCCGTGTGAGAGAACAGAGGCTCGGGCATTGGCCTGCCTCTCTCGGTTTAACTAAAAAGCAGTTCTAACACTACACCTCCTGGTACAGCATATATTCTTTGCAAAGCACTGAATTCATTATTTTGGCAATCAGGAAAGGAAATTAAAAAGAATTTTAAGAGGAAAATATAGTGCATTAAACAAATGTTTCTTTTTGCTCTCTCCTGAACTCAACAAAACTGGGAGTAAAGGAATTAAAAAGGTAAAAATCCACAAGGACAAAAAGAACAGGAAAGGAGACAACAGCAGTCAAGAGATTTTTCAAAAAATGTAGGAAGGCACAGGGCACAGCAGCCCAGTCTGGGCTCAAGGGCCTGCCGAGGGAGAGGCAGCGAGAAGCCAGCAGCATGCTCTCCACGGCGCAGTGTGGGACAGCCCCGGCTGCCTCTGAAGGCAGGACTGCTGTGTAGAACTGGAACATGAAAACTGGTTGAAATTCCTAATAGGAAACAGAATCCCCAGGCTAGGATTTGAGGTTTACTCTGGAGAAAACCAGAGAGAGCATGGATTTGGGTTCTTCACTCCTAGCCGAGGGTGGGGGTGAAGCATTGGACTGGAACAGAACGGGGGTCAGGGGAAAATCTGCATACCGAATGGGAGACCCATGACCTCCGTCCTCCACTCAGCACCCAGGCGCCTGATGGCCGCTGTGCAGGAGAACGGCGGAGTCGTCTCTAGGAAAACTCAGTGGGCTGAGAGGAAAGACCTCCTGGTACTAACACATGGGAGTCACCCAACGTGCGGGATGAAACCCAGCCCTCCCACCCACCGCTTCCCATGGCTTGCTAGTGCCTCTCCCAAATGCAGCCTAGGGTCGTCAGCCATTCAAGGAAAGGCTCTAACACAAATGAGAAAGATCAAGAGAAAGCATGAAGGGAACCTGGAGTAACAGAGACAAAGTAGGGAGCAAAAGAAATGTCTGAGGCCCACGCTGATCTCCAGAGAGAAAAGACTACACTGCAGACATGAAACAAGAACACGAAGCTGGAAAAAAGATCCCAAGAACAAAAAAGAGCACTTAGAAATTAAAAATATCAGAGCAGAGAAAATAATTGGAAAACATAGCTGAGAAAACCTCGCAGGATTCTGTTTTAAGGATCAAGGATAGGAAAGAAAAGATAAGAAAAGCACAAGGTCAATGCAAGAGACAGTGTCCACATGATAGGCTGTAGCAGCCCTGAGATGGGACCTGGCTGACCTCCGCCTTCAGGGAGTGGAGCAGGCGGAGGCTGGGATCCCTCAATCTCTGCTCCCAGCCGTGGACTGAGGGAGGGAGGGGTACTAAGGCAGGTTCATTCCAGGAAGAGGTGGGATTCCTATGAGGACTTAAGCTCCGGGACGGCAGTCTAGGATGCGTCTCCTCCAACCTTCCCTCCCTGTCTCCATCACCAGGGCTCAGATTTGCCCGACAGCCTTCTTTGGTCACCCTCCATTTTCTCTCACACGAACCTCCCTTAACAAAATCCTTACATGTTTAATCCTGTCCTAGCATTTGCTTCTTGGAGGACCCAAACTAATACATAAAAGTCCCAGAAAGGAAGAACTGAAAAAAGAAAAGGAAGAAATTTTGAAAGAAAGATACATTTTTTTAAATTCTCATAATTGAAGCCCACAAGTTTCCAAATTGAAAAGGCCCACTAAGAACCCAGAAGGAAAAATTTTAAAACATCCACATCAAGGCAATTTTATGAAATTTCTAGAAAGTAGAGATAAAGAAAGAGAAATATATTATGCATAAGAGATGATGAATGATTTTGAACCAAAATAGCATCTGAATCCCCAATAGCAAGATAGGATGCTACAAAACAGTGGAGCGATGCCCAATTGAAATTGTGAGGGGAAAGCGATTCTACACCTAGTCTAACCTGTACAGGCAGAATAAGACAATTTCAGATATGCAAGCTTCAAATGTCACTTCTCAAGGACCGTTCTCCAGGAAGTTCCTGGAAGATGCATTTGCCAAGATAAAGCGAAGAAACCCAGTAGGAGGGCTAGAAGAAACCCCAGACACAGGTCCCCAGCACATGTGAAAAGTAAAGAGGCCTGTCTGGTGATGGTGAAGGGCCAGGCCGGAGGACATCTGCCCAGCAGCCCCAAGAACAGCCAGGCCAGGGGGATGGCTGCCTCTCAGGAAAAATGGGACAGAGCCGGCCAACATATGTTCAGAGGACGCTTATGGATCTGAAGGAGATTTTCAGGACGAATCAGTGACAGGTCTATAGACAACTGGATCAATGAGAAAGTGAGGAAATCGAACTCTGCTAAATACAAGTACTTATAATGAAGAGAATACGTATTTACCATACACTCCGTAGCGAGGCTTTGAATAATATTTAGAGAGTCATAATGATATAAACATTGAGTATGGAGCTAATAACATTCTTGATGTAACAATACGGAAAGGATGGAGAGCAGGGAAGCGCAGCGGGAGTAGGGGTGGGGGAGGGCTAACTCCTCACGTCCCAGATAAGGGGCAGTGGGCCGAGTCTGACATGGAAAAGTCGACGTATAGTAGTACAAGCACTTCCTTTAGAAATAAGGAGGAAAATATTAAAAGAATGTCTTTTACCAAGTCTGCAAGATCTGAAAGTGGTTCCTAATAAACTGACACTGGGGGACTCAGGGCATTTTCACCCAGCACGTCCTTTTGGGTAGAAAGAAATGAGAATGAATGCTCCATTTACTACTGTCACCATCACCTGCATGGGAGCCGCTCATTACATTTTCTCCCACACAGCCGGCCCTCTAAACATTTGCCTGAGGCAGGGCCTTTCTCACAACCACAACTCAAAGGCTAACGCTCAGGATTTGGGCCATGTGGTTGTGATTTTTTTCTGGTGGACAATACTTCCCTCTCTTTGACTCTGGCTCTGAGAGAGGGGGTCTTGTGTGGCCATATGGACAACACCCTTGGCAGCCCCATGTGTCCCATAGCCAGACAGGAAGAGCCAAGCAGTGTCCACTTGGAGACTTATTGATACCTAACGTCGTCACCAAAATCTCATGCTTTTTGCAAAACAAGCACATCAACATGTTATTCAAATACAGTGAGACTGAGTTGGGGTCTTTACTTATCTAGTCACAAACCTACCAGCTGTCTTCCCTCTGTACAAAAAGGAAGAGATTTCCAGTGTCCCAGGCCACCACCCTCCTACAGATGGTGACCTCTGTGTGTGTCCTCCTTTGATTTAGGCAGGGCAGCAATGGCGATTCCACCACAGCAAAACCCATCAACCCTCAGGCCTCGCAGCTCCTGAAGGGGCAGGACAGAGGGACTCTGCTGGAATGTGTCCTTTCAGCTCAGGGCTTGGATTTTCTTGAGAATCAGTGTCTGATGAAAGAGTGGTGGTAAAATCTGAATGTGTTTGCTACGGAGGAGAGCTAGATAATCCCACCAAGTTAACAAAAGGGAGGAGTGTTGCCAGACAGCCTTCACAGTGGGAAGGTTTTGAGAAACCATACGCAAGAGATGAAATGCTTTTCCTCTGAAACGCTTACTGCCATTGAAGATGAAAGCATATCACTCTGAGAAATTTCAGGCCAAGGGACTTTTTAAAAGAAGAAATAGAATTGAATGAAGGGAGGATTTTGATGATTCCATTTAATTCATTAAAAGCTCATTGAGGACTTTCCTAAGCATAAGGCGCAGTGCCAGGCAATTGAGGAGTTACAAAGATGAATAAAACATGGTCCTTTGCCCTTCACAAGTTTAAAATTTTGTAGAGAAGATAGTCACAAACACAAGAAGGCATAAATGCATGGGAAGTGCTATGAATAAATAGAAGAAGTTACTTCCGGCTGGAAAAATTGAGGAGGGTTCATACAGATGGGGATGTTTAGACTGGACACCACTGGAAGGGTAGAATGACACCAGGTGGTCATGGAAGGTGGGGAGTGGATGAAGGAGAAATAGCTTGGAAGCTGGGAGTAAAGGTGGGTTTGGGACCTGTGGATACTCAAGGGCAGACACATTGGTTTAAGAGAAGACGTGTTGGTAGAGGAGGTAGATGAGGGAGAGGCGGAGACCAGATGGTGGAAGGACATGCTGTGCTGGGGATTGTGACCTTTTATCCATGTCCAACATGTGACTAACATGGCTCTCGGGGAGGGGACAGACGCTTGGAATGCAGGAGCAATAAGTCTCAACATAAGATGATGCTTACAGTTTTTCTTTATTTTACATTTTCCATCTCGAGGAATTTTGCCATATTATACCCAGAATTTCATATTTACATATATTATTGAATATTTTGACATCTCTAGCATGTTTTGGACGAATGTAAAATTTTTCCTCCTCTAGGACATTGTGGGGGCACATCCTGTAAGCCCAAATCTCACACACAGAGACACACACAGTGTTATTTATGGAGCCCTGCCACTCACACCAGTTGGAAAGCTGCATTACACAAAGAAGGTGCTGAGAGGCTGCAGACTTGGCTCCATTCTTCTTTCTGTCAGGTTTTCTAGAAAAAGACGCCATCCTTCAGCAGTGCCCTGAGGCCTTCTTGCAGCTCCGAAAGCTTTGGTGACTAAATAGATTTTAGTCAGTTCCCTGAAGCAAGTGCGACATCAATACTAAGCAGCAATAGTATTTTTCCATAAATAGGACGTGGCTGCAGGCTATTTCCTTCAGGTGGACGCTGTGTAATGACCATGACTAGATCTGATGTCCCTCCCCTGAGAATGGACACCTCCCAGCACGGTGGACTTTTAACCCCACGGGTCCTCAGAGGTGTGCGTCAGCAGGCAAGTGTATGCTCGAGCTAAGAAGAGGCTGGAGTCAGGACCCCTGGATCCGCCTCTCCTTCCACCTCTGCTCCCTGCACTGAGAGCCTGCTCTCTGAGAAGTTGTGCTTATGAGAGGCACATGAGGGAGACCTGGTGGTGAGATCACTAGGTAAAGGCAAGAATCTCTTTCCCGCTCTGCGGTTCAAGGCACTCTGCTGTTCTCTCTGGTCTGTGTCTCTGTGAGGGAGGCAAAGATGTCCTTTTCTAATCCCCATGTTAGAGATGAGGAATCAGAGGCTTAGCAAGGTCAGTTCCCACAGGGCCTTGAACGCCCTTCCACAAGGGATCCTGGTGTTGGCAGTGAGACCTGGAGTTGGGACAGGGCTCAGTTACAAGGTGAACTTGGCCATTTATTTATTTAGTTAGTTGGCTTTTGGTGAGGAAGATTGGCCTTGAGCTAACATCTGTTGCCAATTTTCCTCTTTTTGCTTGAGGAAGATTTTCACTGAGCTAATATCTGTGCCCATCTTCCTCTGTTTTATATGTGGGACGCTGCCACAGCATGGCTTGATGAGCAGTGTGTATGTCCACGCCCAGGATCTGAACCCGCAAACCCTGGGCCACTGAGGCAGAACCTGTAAACTTAACCACTATGCCACCAGACCAGCCCCATTTCTCTTATTTTTTAAAAGTTTGCTTACTTATAATCTGAAAGCTCCTGAAAAAAAAACAAATGTGGGCAATTTACTATAAGTTTAAGAAATACATAAAAATAAATCTTTGGGGAAAGACAAAATTTATATGTCACATCAGCACTTCGGATTGAGAGGTTGACTGGTGGGCTGAAGTGATGCATGTGAACAGGGCAGGAAGGCTGCCCTGAGAAACCCTACTTCTCATTCTGCAGCCTCCACCACACTGCTTTCCCAGCAAGCCCCAGGGAAGACAGACAGCTGCCTCCAGAAGCCTTCTCCTTGGGCTTCTCCCTGAAGAATCCCAGACCCCCAGGCCAGCAGCCATGTCTTTCTCCCCCAACTCTTCCAGTCCCTGGTTGGTACTCTCCTTGCCACTTTTGTCCATGAGCACAGCTTTCTCCCTTGAAGTTCCCAGGAGAGAGCTTCCTCATTCAAGTCATCATTGCATCCTCCAGATTTCCTCAAGCTCCAGAGTTACAAAGTGTGGTACCTTGTCCAAATAATGAGTGATGACTAAAACCGAGTTCCCTCTTTTCTTTGCCTTGCACAGCCTGCTAATGTAGGGTGGCTGTTCCCCCACAAAGCACAACTATCCCACCAAAGAATCTTCTAGGAGCTGCAGCTGATGTGCTCAAGATAAAGGCACGATTTGCTCAAGGTGCATGTGACATCCTATAGTTTTTCTTTTTCTGCTACCCTGGCACCCAAGTGGTGGCGTCATATCCACAGAGCACTCTAGCATTCCTTCCTTTGGGGGTCACCATGACACCCAGGGGTCCCTATACTGTGCCAGGCTATGGCAAAGTGAGCCCAGGAGGCACTTTTCACTTGGGGGATTTCTGTTTGCTGGAAAGTTACCAAGACAGCCTTGCTAGAACCAAGACACACATCCATGGGGGCCTGGGCTAGGGACAACACTGAGTGGCCCGCACCACCACTGCTCACAACCACGTCTCCACTCTGAAGACCCAGGGCAGCCACCTGGGTAGACAGTCTGGCCCATGCTCTTCCCTTAAGGCTACATCCCTGTGGCAGCCAATAGGCTCTCAGAGACCACCCCATTCCTTCCTCAGTCAGACCCAGACTTGCAGAACCCCACAGAGCACACAGGCCAGGACGACTGACCATGGAAGGAAGGGATGGTGGATGGTTCTGTTCTTCACATCAGTCTGTTCAGGGAGCAGGTCTGGAGTGGGACACAGCAAGGCATGGGACCAGAGAGTCATGCTTGGAATGTTTGGGAAGCTAGAGGGAAGGGCCTAGCAGGGACTCCCAGTTCTAACTGCAGCAACACTGGCCTGCAGTTTTCTAGGGTTTCTCACTCCAGTGTTTCAGACACTTTGTTCCAGATTCTCAGTTGCTCACACGTCCCCATAAAACCAGAAGTCAAAACAAATAAGTTCCCACGTTCCCAGCTGGTTACCCCCTGTGCTCGTTGACTGCTCAGGGGAAGCAGGGAGGGGTGGGCAGGCAGTAAACGTCTCTTGAGCAGATTTTTGGCAGGCACTTTTGCCCAGGCTCACGTATTTGTGAGGGTCAGCTTCTCACTCGGGCACACAAACCATGGCTCTGGAAATTGCCACCTTCTGCAATGACAAAGCACGAGTACCCTGGGCCAGTCCAGTGACCTTCAAGTTGATACCTTTCAACCATATTAGCTGATGTGAACAGTCTTTTCCTACCATAGGGGCCAGCCCTGCACCTCTCCACATTGCTCAAAGATCCACCCACAACTAATGCCTTGGGACATTTTTGGTTGCTCAAAGATCCACCCACAGGGCTGTATGACAAGCCATGAACCCTACCAAGTCCTCTCAGAATATCTAAGAACCTGGATTCCAAAGAGTGGGTCTCACCGGCCTTCCAGCCAGGTTCTCTGTTGACTCCTGGGCCCCATAGTGACTTTGAGTGCCAAGTAATGAGAATTTCATTCGGGGGAGATAATGTGCTTTAGAATAGGAGTCCCAAATTTCAGGATGACAGCCTCGGGGAGCTTGGGTAGGAGGAAAGACACTGAGTCAGAACATCTGGGTTTGAGGCCTGCCTCTGCCACTTCATAGCAGTGTGACATTGGGGTGGTTACATAATCTGTCTGAGTCTCAGCTTCCTCATTTGAAAAAGGGACAAATTCTACTTGCCTTACTCAACATTGTGTGTGAAAGTGCCTTGTTATTGCTAAATGCTATGCAAACACCCCTTGCTATTATTATTCTCATGTGTAATACGAAGATGAAATATAACCAGCGACTAGGAAACCCTGGTTTTAGTTCTAAGTCCTCTCCGGCACACAGCAGAGGCCGTGCCGCGCTTTCCCACCTGTGACATGGGAGTAGAGACAGTTGTCTCCAGTGGCCCAGGGACTGCTGGACTGTGGAAATGGAGGTGGTGGGCGGCTGAGATGCTCTTCGGGATTGGTGAGCACAAATAGGGCCTGACAGAAGCTTGAGTCCTAAGACGCAGGGCGAAAGAATCCCAACAGTGAGCTCTGCCCTTTAAAAGGATCTTGACATTGCTTATAAAACGATCATCACAGTAGCCTCCCTTTAACGGTCCCTTCCTCTGCAAAGCCGTTTTGTGAACATTATCTTACGTGGTCATTTAAACAAGGGAAAGTAGCTGCAGAGGAGGGCGAGCGATGACCTGGCCTCATGGCTCTGGGTCAGGTTAATAATCTTCTCCTCGTTACCCCAGCTGTCCTGGTGTCCTGGAGCAGAGGTGATATGGGCATAGGCAATTCCTGTTCCCCGCTCACCTCCTCTCAGGACCTCGCTTCATCTTCCTGGGCTCACTCAGCAGAAGCCATGACTGTCTGTCCCCACGTCCCCTCCAGTCTTGGCCTGCAAATCATCAGCAGAGGAGAAAGTTCCCACCCGCCACTCTCACCAACGGCTTTGAGGCTTGATTTTTCCTTTACAAAAGGACCTGGAGGTGGATGACTGTCAGGTTGTCTGGAGATAAGAGGAAGGGAATTCTCCAGGACCAATTGTCCAGTAAGTATTCTGTGATGTTACTACAAAAGGAGGCAGAGTGGTCTTTTTCTGTGACTTTCTATCTCATAGGATTCTTCAATCCCCTAGCAGGTGCGTCCACCATCAGACAGATTTAGGGCATCTCACTCAGAATCCACCCGCTAGTAAGTGACCATGCCTGTGAACCAGGAAAGCCTCACATTGCCAGAGGGTCAGGGAGGGTGTGAGCAGCTGCAGGTAGGGCAAGGGGAAGTGCAGGGAGGAGGGTCTGAACCCCCTCTAGAAAAAGCCCAACCCCTTTGGGTCCTCACGCAGAGTGAACTGGTGTATCTGAAGAAAAACACAGTTCCAGGTACACTGTGAATTAGGCACTTTCTAGGGAAGGGCAAACGTCATTCAACAGACTTCAATATTCCAATCCATTGACCTTTCTTCTTGTTCAATAGCCAAGACCAATCACCATCCAGGCGATCTGAAATTAATGCCCTTTACTGGATTCCAGGTTCACCTAGCAATGTTCCAGCCATGACTCGGCTTCCGCTCTAGCTCTCTCCCTCTAGGGAGGGATGTGTTGACCACGCCATCACGTGAATTCTACTTTGCAGCACAATTATAGTGCTCACTGTAAACTAATGAGTTAGCATTCCCATCAAGACTTTAGGAAGCTAGACTTAAATGGGGGTTCATGGGAGATGGTTGTGCTTGAAATCAGGTGACTGAACTTGGCAAATGCTCTAAGCTATGTCACCTTCTGGGGGTCTCTTAGAAGACAGCCAACTTGACCTCCACAGAGACACTCAACCATCACCATTAGTTAACTGCGTGCCTTTTCTATATAAGCTCATGTAACTACTTATTTACCTGCTACCATATGTAGGCATCCTTGCAGGCAGGGAATAAGAACACATTCATCACTGCACATTCAGAACCCAGCACATAGCCTACTGCATAGCAAGGGGTCAGCAAATGTCCTTAGAGTGATGATTAAAAATGAACAAATGGCTTGAATATAAAGAGGATGAATTAAAGAAATGCTTCTACTTTTGCTCTCACATGAAATTCCGATAAAACAACAATTTTTAAAAAGGCACTAAGCCTCAAAGGTAAGAAAAGCTAGACGGGAGACAATAACAACAACATTTTTGAAAACCAGAAAGCAGATGCATTCTGTGCTTGTACAGGGGGAAAAAAAAGCATAAACCAGCACAATTTATACCTCACTATCCCAAAGGGTTTAGCCACCTGCAACAGTGTCTACCTCCCAACGTGGGGGGTGAATGAAGCAGCTAAAGGAAGGAGGACTGGTTGAGCTTGTTTAGGAAGGACAGTATTTAAACTTCCGGATGCTCTCCCTGACTCAACCCAGGCAGGAAGCTGCTTCAGGCCCTCCCTGGCACAGAACTGGAGATTTAGTCTCTGGAGAAGGCAAAACAAAGGGCCTCAGGATGGAGGGACACACAGCACCACTAAGGATGGGCTTATCATACCCTGAAAAAAGAGGACTAAGTAAACATATCCATCATAGTGGTCAAGGCCCCCAGTTCTCTTCCCAGCTTCATTCCAGAGGCTGGCAGTCAGGACTTGACCCTCCAAACACAAGATTGAAAGAGTTGTTCCTGAGGAATCTGACGATCCCAAAAGATATTGGGAGTTCCTGCAATGAAGTGGCCAGACCAGAGCATCCTCCAGAGGATCCGACAGTTGTCAAGCTCCATCCTGGGGCCCAGAGCTTCCTCTTAGGAGGTTACCAGATATCTCAGGAGCTAAAACAGGTAGATGTGAAAAAAATGTCTTGGGAGAAACAGAGACTGTGCAGGGAAAAGAGAATTTCAAATAGAAAGAATGCCACCAAAAAAAATGAAGCTAAAGAGAATTAAAAAATAAAAATAAAAAAGGGAGTTCTCGAAAATGAAAATATGATAGCAAAACCAAAAGCTCAACAGCAGGCTTGAAAGAAAAAGTTGAGGAAATCTACTGGAACATAGAGCAAAAACTCAGAGATGAAATTGGGAGAGAAAAGAGAAGGAAGTGAGAAGTTTCTGAGGTCTAGCATCTAAGTGACAGAAATGCTGGAATGAAAGAATGGAGAAAATAGGAAGAAGGAAACCATGGAAGAAAGCATTGCGAGAAAACCTCCAGAAAGGAAGGCCATGATGAAAAGGGCCATCTAATGCCAGCACAATGGATACAAATGGTCCCACACCAGTCACAGCACTGTGACGTTTCAGAACACTATGGGCAAAGGGAGCATCCTGCTTGTTTTCAGAAAGGCAAAAGAGGACATGTAAAGGGATCAGGAGTGAAACCGGCTTTGGACATCTCAACAACATCATTAAAAAGTGGAAGAAAATGAAGACATCCCTTTGACATTCGGAAGGAAATGATTTCCAATTTAGAATTTTATACCTGGCCAAGCTGTCAATCAAGTAGAATAGAGATATTTTCAGAAATGGAAAGTCTCAAAAAGTTTACCTCGCATGCCCTCTTTCCCAGGAAACAACTAGAGAATGTGTTCCTCCAAAGGGAGAGAGCAAACCAAGAAAGAAGAATGCAGGAGACGCAGGAAGAGGGGAGAAAGCACTGGAGAGAGGCGAGGGGAGAGGAGATGCCCCGAAGCCAGTCGTGCCCCCCACAGAGAGGGCAACCTATCCAGACCAAAGGGGGTAGAAGCTTCCAGGGGAGATTCCTCCAAGAGATGAAGTTAATAGGACACCTGACACATCTGGACATCTTGAGATTGAAACAGCAGGTGGAAATTTTTCATTTGAGGTGGGCAATGAGAGCAAAGAAAACTAAGCAAATAAAATCAAGACAATTAGTGACTCCAGGGAAAACAAAAAGTTGTACAGGTAAGAAAAAGTCTGGTTTACTGCACGGATCAGCTATGAGTAGAATTTTCTAGACATAATAATGCTAACACTGAATATTTATCCCATGAAAATATGTCGTAACTCCATTGGGAGAGTGGGAAATGGGAAGAATGCACACGTGTGGTAGGGATGGGGGAGGAAAGAGATCTAAGTTCCCATATTCAGTGATAGTCTCTGAAATAGAAACATCTAGAAGTATTACCACAAGTGTGGCATTTTAGAGATATGTGCTAAAACCAAGGGGATAAAACAGCCAAAAGAGATGAAAGTGGTAGCCTCTTAGATGGGGAAGAGGAGGCATTACTGTTTTCACATGAAGTAGTTAGAACAATGCGATGCTTTGAATACATGCATATATTACTTTAATAAAACAAAAACTGGAGGTAAAAACGAATGAGTAAACACACACTATTCTAGCTAGTGAGAAATCTCTTTCAACCACTAGATGGTGCTGTTGGCCACTGTGGAAACTTCCAAGGCCCGGCAAGTGCTTGCCGGTCAGCATTTCTGTGGAGTTTTCCACAGAACTGAATAAAGTAAGATTTTGTTAATACAGTCAGGAAGGAATTAAAGTTGTTTATTTTCTTTCATCTTCAAATATTATCCCTCTTCAAGGAGTAAGAAGAAAAAATCATTTGCCCCTAGTAGTGCAATATTTGAAAGCTCACCGCAGGGGCCAAAATCCAGTCTTCTAGCTGTTGAATGCCCCACCCTCCAGGAGCACAGATGTTGATTCAACGAAATCAACTGTGCAGCCAATCGTGGTAAAGTCTCTCTCTCGGGCCCTTAGGCCTGGACTGGTGAATAAGAGGACGTTCAGGGATGGGGAGCTTGTTCTAGGAAGGCCGAAGCTACAGTTGGTGCCACAGTCAGAATTCAATGAAACTCGACGCAAAGTGGTCTGGGACCCTCAAGGGGAGATGGGATGCTTGTCTGCTCTGGGAAGCAGAGGCAGAGGCGTGGAGAGCAAGATGAAGACCAGAAAGATTTAGCACATCCTGCAAGGTCACTAATGACATCTCCATAGCCCCATCTCTGTTTTTTTCCCTCAGCTCTATTTTCTTGACTTTTCTGGATCTATGATTGACGGGAACTGTGGGTACGCATTTCTTGCCTCTCACTGCATTGAGCATAAGTTTTCATGAGATGAGTACTACTAAATAAATATTTTGCTAATAAACAAATCTGGTGCACTGACTCTGTCTTCTTGCCACTCTTCTCCTTTCACAGTGGTGTCACTACACTGGACAGCTTTCCTCCGGCCATTCTGATCACATGTCCTGTTCTGGATCCTCCTCCTTCTCCCTCGCCCCAGAGGCGAGCGTTGCCCCCAGCTCCGGCCTCTTCTCTTCCTCCTCCAGATATCTAAGCTGGCCTCAGAGTTCCAATCCTCTCCTCAGGGTCTACAACATTCCAAAATCTACACCTCCGTCCCTGACTCCCTCCTCAATTCGACACCCATTCCCTCCTCTTCTCAGACAATCCCATTTGGGCGACTCCTCCGGCCTTTGTTTAGCAGGCACTACATCTAAAATCAAACCCTACACCTCTCCTTTCCCAGCCACCTGCTCCTCCTGAGTTTCCTATTCCCGTCATCAGACATACATGCATTTAGTAAGCATTTACAGAATACAAGTCATCATGCCAGACACTGGGAATTCAAGGATTTTAAAAACAATGTCCCCGCCCTCAAGGTACTTGCAGATTGCAGGTAGAGGAGAGAGCCAGGTGATGGAGCCCCAGCACTCTGTGATCAGAGCTGCACTGAGGAAGTGGACGGGCCGTGCACACTCAGGATCGCTGGGATTGAGGGAAGCTTAGCCCAGCTCAGCTTCAAGCCATCCAGTTCTACTCCTTTTCCCCACCTGCTGTCAGGCACTGGCCTCCCTGGAGCCTTTCTCCACTGTGACTTCCACATCGTGTTCTCTGTCAAACCCCAGTGTGCATGGGAATAACCTAAGGATCTTGTTAAAATGAAGCTTCTCTTTGAGCAGGTTTAGGGTGGAGCCTGAGACTCTGCATTTCTTACAAGATCCCAGGGGGTGGTGCTGATGCTGCTGGACGGTGCATCACACACGCTACGAGTTGTGAGGTTCTTCCTTCCACTGCCCTTGTTACATCCCCTCGGCCAGTACCACCGCAGAGCCCAAGAACGCACTCCTGCCTCTAACCCTAGACTGCGCAATAGGGAGCCACGGACCACAGTCTGTCTAAATGAAAACGAAATAAGATTTACAATTCAGTTTCTTATTCGCAGTAACCACATTTCACATGTTCAACAGCCACACATGCCCTGTTATACAGAACAGATAGAGAACATCTCCTTCATTGCGAAAGTTCTGTTGGACGGCACTGCTTAATCTCTGCCCCGTCTAAACCAATAAATTTGTGAACTAGCTATGCACTGACTGCCATCCTCACCAGATTGGAAGCTTCCTGAGGGCAAGCTCTATGTTTGTCTTGCCATATTTTTCTCCTCAGAACCTGACCCATAACCTTTATCTCACTTGACAAATGTTTACTTATTTGTAAATCAGTAAGTATTTACTTTGATTATTTCCCATCTGTGGAACAGAGTCCAGAATGCATAGTTGGGATGCAAGGTCCTTCTGGGAGGCAGAGTTTCGTCCATCATGGTTAGCATATTGGCCAGCTTGGGCTGCCATAAAAGCACCACAGACCAGACGGCTTAAACAACAGAAATTTATTTTCTCACAGCTGTGGAGGCCGGCAGTCTAAGATCATGGTGTCCGCGGGGTTAGTTTCTCCCGTGGCCTCTCTCTGTGGCTTGCAGATGGCCACCTTCTCGCTGTGTCTGCACACGGTCTTTCCTCTGTGTGTGCATCCCTGGGGTCTCTCTGTGTGTCAGCTTCCTCTTCTTATAGGGACACAAGTCAAACTGTATTAGGGCCTGTCAAACAGCCTCATTTTAACTTAATCACCTCTTTAAGGTCCCTTTTTCTAAAGACAGTCACATCTGCGGTGCTGGGGGTTAAGGCTTCAACCTATGAATTTGCAGCAAGGGAGGCACGATTCAGCCCACAACAGTTAGGAGTATGATTTTGAAACCTAACAGAACTGGGTTCCGAAATTCACCGTTAATAACTATGCCAATGAAAGGATACTTTACTTGTCTGAGCCTCAGTTTGCTCATCTGAGAAGCGGTGATAATACCACCTCCCTCACAAGGCTGTTAAGAAGATTAAAAGCATGGACTAATGCGAAGCGCCTAGCAGAGCTCAGGGCACAGTAGGCGCTCAGTTAGCTAGCGCCACTTGTCGCCCTGGCTTCCATAGGCTCTCCCTGTCCTTAGCCCCAGCAGCAATCCTTCCCCTGCTTCAGATCCCTGATGCACGAGCCTCCCCAAGCCTTTCGTCACGCACCCCACCCCTCTGCATATTCCAATCCTAGTCCTGCTTGTGGCTCGATTCTCTCTGGAGTCCGGTGTCAGCCCTCCGCTCCTACTCTACAAGCTTTGTCGGCCTTACTCTCAAGTCTACACCACCATCCCACCCAATTAGCACCTACGAATTAAAATCCCAAGTTGTTAATTTGTCTGCTGACTCTCCCTGCACACAGGCTGACCCTCCCAATTAGACTGTAAGGCATTTAGGTAGATCAAAGCCCACAACCATACCTTCCAGCTTCTCTCACAGTGCCTATCAACGGGCCTCACACAAAGTAGGCCTCAAATGATCAATTGAAAGAGTCTGTGAATAGGAAAATACTTATATATGGTCAATATCCACTGACTGAATAGATACATGTATATGTATATATCTAATGTATGTGCGTGTGTGTGTGTGTGGTTTTAGCATAAAGAAAACTTGAGAAAGAGAAATGCCAAATGCAGGCTACTGACTCTCATTGAGGGAAGGGGGTAACCCAGGGCAGATATAACTGTGTTGACAATGTCGTGTTTTGTTTTATAAACTGGGTGGCAGTTTCATGATTGTTATACTAGTCTCATACCTTTTTGTATTCTTGCATATTGCAAATTAATATTCATTAATTGATACATATCTGATGTTTATAGGTGGGCTTATTAGCATAAACAACTAAGGGATGAGGAATTCTCCTGACAGGAAAGAAAGTACTTAAAATATTTGTTTTAGATAGAAGAGTTTTTAGTTAGGACTTCAGAGTATAACTCAACAAACTCTTTTAATTAATATTTTATCTGGCAGGAAATATTTATGAGACATTATCAGCCTCATAAATGCAAATAGAATTTCTATAAAAAGGAGAAAAAATAATTTCCTGTGTGTCATATTCTAAAGAGAAGACTTTAATTGTGAACTCATCTCTTGCTGATGAAGGAAGGGAAGAGAAGCGGGTGAGGGCAGACAGAGGCGGGGGGCTCTACCCCGTGAGGGACAGTGATCACACACAAACTCCCAGTTGCTTTCCAGCACCACCTCATCATTGTTCAGACGATGAAAGAGGCACTTAGCACCTTCCTGGGCCCCTGAGTGGTTCTTCAATCATGTCTCCTGTCCTCAAATGTTACCTGTGCTCTTTGGGACACCTGGGCACAGAAAAGTGAAGGCTTGCCTAAGTTTGCAAAAACCAGTCAAGGCTGGAACCCCGTTATTTCTCATTTTTCAGGTCTAGGTTGAGAACTGGATCCAGGTTTTCTGTCTTCTCATCTAAGGTCCCATCACTGAAAGAATATTTACCACACAATATTTCCCAGGTCACCCTACATTTTGCTTCAAAGTCAGCCAGGCTCCCCAATCAAGGCAGAAGGAATTCCATGGTCTTTATACTGGATCCAAAGGTAACTGCTTCCCCACGACAGAGCACCTCATAGACGCAGAAAATGTGTATAGTGGACGTGATCTGGACCACACAGCGACACAGAGGCCTCTCCCCAAAACTAGGAAATTACAGAACCGAGGACTTTCTTCTCAGAGTGTGAAACCACAAAGATCAACATGCAATGGATGAGCAGGAAGACAGGCTCAGTCCCCTCAGGGTACTGAGAGATTTCCTGGTTAGTCAGGGCCCACCCAGCCAGACCGGATAATCAACCCCTCTCCACAGAGGAGGGAGTTTCAGCAGGCAAACCCCAGCAGGGCCACTCTGCACGCTGTTCCCGGAAGGGTGCCCAGGAAGGGGGCAGAGCGCACGCTGGTCGCTGTGGTTGCCATCGTGAGACTAAGCTTCCATGTCTCTGTTCTCATGGGAGACGACAGTGCCAGTGACACACATCTGTCTCCTTGTAATTTAATAAACCGTTTTTCTTGTTGACAGTGCTCACTAGACAAATATTCATTGAGCACCTGTGCTGGGCGCCAGAGACACAGCAGAGAACAAGACAGTCATAGTCCCTGTCTTGGTGGAGCCTACAGTCTGGCGGACACTGGTCTCACACGCTTGATCAGGTGCACCTGCCCTGTGGAGAGGAGACACATTTAGGGCCTGGGGCTGGGATGTTGAAACCAAAAGGCTGGGCAACAGACAGGGAGGGGTGGGGACTCACATCAGCAGCTAGGAACAGCCGCCCGCCCCGCACAGACCAGTCCTCAGAGAAGCCTGTCCGCCCTCCCCAGACAGCAGGGTTAGGGCGCCCTCCTTTTGCAGGGGCTGTGACGTCTGCAGCTGCCCTTCCTACAGCTCACAAGAATTACAGAATAAATGCATACGATCACCCTTCCTCAAGGCAGGGAGGGATCCAGGAGGATGGCATGAGCCGTGCCTGCTAAGGTGGTGGCTCCAGCAGCCCAGCTGTGTCCTCAGCCCGGCTCTGCCTCTGGACTGCTCAGAGACGTCTTTGAGTAGCGGGAGTATTTTCTGCTATTCCTACCCAGCCACTGCCACATGCCTCTGGAGAGGATGGCCAGGGGCTGAGCAGAGAGCCCAAGGCACCGCAGACTTGTTTACTGTCTCCGGACCGGCTTCATCTCCAGACGGCGGCGAGGCAGGGCGCCCCAGAGCCTCACTCCACTCACAGGAGGGAGAGCCATCCGGGTGGGGATGGAGTGCCCGAACTGTGGTCCCTCGAACTTCCCGAAGGAATGCCTCCCATCTGCTCTGTTCCATGGAAAAAAGCGCAGCTAAATTCTGCCCACCGCCCCCCTCAATGTGCTCAACGCAGGGTGACTGAGCAGCCCCTCCAAGGCTCTGAGCCAAGGTCTCTGCCCTCAGTCTTTTCTGCCCCACCACACCCACTAGATACGCGGGCGCTCACACACATACACACGCGCGCTCACACATGCGCGAGCACAGATCTCCGTCCTTTGCATCTGCAGGACCAGAAGCACCCCCAGTACCCCAGGCCGGGTGAAGCAGGGAGGTGGGCGAGCCTGCGGGAAGGGAGAGTGGGCAGCAGGAAGGGAGCGCAGAGTTGCCGCCTCCACCCCCGCTCCCCCCACCCCGGCCCCCAGACCCCTCCGACCCCCCGACCCCGCGCCACCCCGCCCCTCAGGTTCTTCCTCCACCATCCCGTATCGGATTCATTCAGAACTGACCGCGTCCGCATCACAGGGGAATCCCCGACCCCAGCCCCCCCACCCCTACCGCCTTTCCCTGTGGCCCTTTAAATCGGTTATTACACGTTATTACATAGAGATTCGTTTGCAGTGGGGCCAGAGGGAAGGAGAAGCAGGGGAGAGAAGAGGGCGGGGAGGAGGGAGGGAGGAGGATGAGAGAGAGAGAGCGAGAGAGCGAGAAAGCCTCCTCCGCTCTCGCTGGAGAAAGGGAGTGACTGGAGAAGCTTGGAGGGAAGGGACAGGATGGCTTAGAGCCTCTGCCCTCAGGACCCCAGGCAGGGGGCGGCGCCAGGCGGAGTCTGAGGCTGCGGTCATGGCTGGGGCTGGAGAGTCCCCTCAAGGACCCTGAACGCCCCCTGCACCGCCTCTAAGGGACGCCTCAGAAGTTAGCATCAGTGGGACCTGGAAGCTCCGATCTCAACAAGTAAGTTGTCTTCTTTTCCTCCTTCATTTCTCCCCGCTCGCTGGTTCTGGAAGGCAGGACGGCCACTCTCGGGGCGCCCACTGCCCGCCGCGGCTAGCTTTTACCAGGGACCTGCCAGTTTGGGAGCCGATGGGAACAGGGGATGCTTAGGGCAGGTCCAAAGTTCAGCCAGGAAACCCCAGATCTCCGTAGCCTGCAAGCTGCCCTGGTCACTGGGAGTTGAACCTTCTGAGGGCTGTAAACATCTCTGGTCTGGTACTGGAGCATGGAAATTCGCTGGGGTCTGACAGCCCCCGTCAGTGGTGTGAGAGGCCAGGGCGGTGGGGAGGGGGCATCATTGCCCTGGGCAATGGCTCTGCCTTCAAGGGGGGTTGTAGAGGGCTGGGGTGGGGTGGGGTGGGGTGGCCATCTCCCTCAGCCTTAGATCCTCAGCTTAATGTTGCTTTCTTTTAAGTCTGGCCAAATTGGATCCATGACCTTGCTATTTCTGCCTCTTGCCGTCAGGTCACTTTCCGCGTGCTTCTCTATCTCTTTTTAAACATCTTTCAAACTGTCCGGAAAGAGCAGGGCTCAAAGCTCCAAGGGCAGGGGTGGGGAATAGGGAAGGGCATCATCATTATTCCCCTTCTCCCCAAACCTATGTAGCTCCCTGGAGAGCTGCCCAGTGCCTCCCCTCAAACTGGGCTGTCCTCCCCCCACTGCGGAGCAGCCTTAGGTCCGTGCTGGCTCCTCGGACCAGGTCTGGTCCCCCAAGTTCCAGGGCCTACCCGAGACATGGGATCGGGTAAGGCCAGCCCAGCAGCTGTCCTGACAGTCCTTTCAAACACCAGAAGATCAACAGGCATGTGACTGCTTCGTGTCTGACTGTGCCAAGTGCTTTGCTGTCTTTTGATCCTTTTAATGGAGCAGATATGATCATCTTCATTCTACAGCTGAGAAACTGTGGCTTATTGAGGCAATGGAACTTGCCAGAGGTACATAGCTGAACAAGTGAGCTTCTCACCTGGCTCTGACTCCAAAATGTATGTTTTCTTCATCACTGAGCTACGCATCATAGGGCTTCCTGTTCACAAGCATCTTTCCATGTAGGCGAGAGGCAGTGAAAACAAGCTAATATTTATGGAACCAAGTTCTGAGCTGGACGCATTCATCAGAGTTAATCTGCACATCGGTCCCATGAGGCGAGGGTCCTTTCACCCTCTCTGTGGATGAGCCCAGAGCTTAGAGAGTGCTGAGCACAGATAAGTGGCAAAGCTACTGTCTTCTAACGCTTGTCCTCTAACTTTAAACGCAGTCTTTGTGCTATCACTGACTCACCCTGGAAGGTGCTCTGGCCTTCCCAAACCCATACCTTTCCCTCAAAACCCAGGTGTAAATCCCCTTAGCCGGCTGAATGAGGACCATGGGATTTCCAGAATCTGATGGAAGACTCAAACAGAGCTAATGATGTGGGGGTTGGAGGGAAAAGGCCCTTGGCTGGGCTCTGACACGAAGCGTGCGGTCAGCTTGACAGGGATTTGAAACTGTTGACCTGACCTGAGACGGCATCGTTCTGCTTAGTGGGAGTCCTGGGGCACAGGATGTGAGCTTCTTGGCAATAATAGCAAGGAATTGTCATATTCAATGCTCTCCATGTGATATGACACATTTTATGTGCATGCTGATATTGTTTTTTTCTTTTCCCATCCACTGCTTTTCCCACTGTTCCTCCCAACCTCCCCTCCTCCCACCCCTCTTCACCATCGTGGACCCAAATAATCTGAAACTAAGTTCCAACCAGAGACTTCAAACCTAAGGCTAGAAAGGCAAGCATTCTTCTACTTTGGAAGGAATACTTTTTGGCATTTATAAAGTGTTTATTATTTGTCAGTCTCTGTTCATTGATTATGAGATTGATAATAAATTATTGCAACAGCGTAAGTTATTAGAATAGCACCAGGGCCACCTTGAAGGAGGAACATCACATAGAGAAGTTGTGTGTACATTCCACCAGAGCACAGCGCTCCTGATTTTCCCTCAACCATGTTCTAGATTCACCGTCTAGCTCTGCGACAGAAAGGAGACCACTCAGACATAGATTCTGCCGTCCTCTCCAAGGAGGCACTGCTGGCATCCCTCGTGGGCAGCGTTTCTTATTTAAGTAGCATGCCTGCATTAAACAGAGGCAGGAGGAGCCCCACCCAGCAAGCAGTGCAGCTGGAAGAGGAGATGGAGGTAAAGTGTGTGCAAGGAGAAGGGGTCCCCTGTGCTCTCCGCCCAGGGCTGTCCTGGAGGCTACGCTGCCCTCTCTGGCCATGAAGTCACATCTCAGTGGCGTTCCCCAACACGGGTTCTGCCGGCACATCCTGAGCTGTGCGGGCTCTCCCGTGTGCTGGTCCAGCAGAAACCTCAGCGTGGCTGTCACAGACATTCTCTCGGCCTCATTGCCCCTGCCGGCTGCATGGCAAGATCCCCCAGGCTCTCGGCAAGTGCCTGCCTAGGTTTCTTGTCCAGGAATTCGAGAGACTCTAAAGCTGCTCTCCTCCCCCATGATGAATTAACCCCACAGCAGGGAAGAGACGGCGAGAGTGCCCACTCTCCACTTCCCGTTTGCCCTGGAAATGACCGGCCCTTAGGGCCTTCTGTGGCCAAAGCCACGAGCGGGGGTGCACTCACCTCTGTGGAAACTGTGTCTACTTCTGTTTTTTGTTTTTAAGTCAGTTCAGCAGCCATGCATTTGATCCCCTAGCATGTGCCAGGAATAACTAATTTTTGAAAACCTTTGGAATGTGATCATCCAGGCAGGGTTATGCTTTCCACTTAGGAGAACGTTAGCAAAAGCTTGCATTTTCTGAGCCAGTACTCATTGAATATTTAGGCTGGGGGTGGGAGGAGGATGGAGAGAAAGGAGGGGTCCAGGAATCCATTAAGTAGTTTGAAGGAGCCATTTTTAGACTAAAATTTTCACTGTCTCCGAGCTACAGACAGGCCATTTAGCATTGGCAGTGTCTGTAAGAAGGGGCCCACCATCAGACGTCTATTAAGACAGTTGTCAGCCACAGAGGAATTTTTCTGTTTTTCCTAAGGACAACATAAGAAGAATGGGAGCTGAAACACAAAGGATTGTAGGGAGGCGTTTGAGAAAATTTCTCTAAGAGTCTTGTGGAGTAGCTTTCTCTGGAATTATTTTAAAACAGAGGGGATTGCTTCCCCTTCCTGAGACCCTGGTTGCCGAGGGACAAAGTGGTGGCCCTTGACAGGCCTTATCTAGTTCCTCCTACCTTGGCATTCTGATAAGTGATAAGTGAGCTATTCTGGTCAACAGAGCCCAGGATGGCAGTGTCCCTTGCCAACAGCCGTGTCAAGTGAAATGTCAGAGCCAACCCTTAACACGTGACCTGGAGAGGATCCGGGGCTTAAATGTTACGTCCCACTCTCGTTCCAGACTAGAGCAGGCAGCAGGCAGAGGGGCAAAGGTCAGGGATAATCTGACCAGTTTGGCAGGTGGCAACAGCACTTCCTGGTCACCATGGGTCAACCCAGAGAGGTTGGGGGGTGGGGAGGGAAAATGGAAATACAGGGTGAGGGAGAGAGAGACCATGAGGAGCATTCAGTTCTCCTGTCTGTGACTTGGTCCTTGGGGCTGGTGTGCTGCCCGGCCCTATCTCCTCTCTCACATTTCAGGCCCCCGACCTTAAAATCAGGGAGACTCCAATGCCATCATCCTACATTATTTCTTGCTGCTCATAAAGGAAAAAGGGGTAAAAAGCAAGAGCGGAGAAGTGAGCCTGGAGCCAAGCCCACGTCTTGTGCCTTGCCCTCAGTGTTGGCTCCCCGC
Source organism: Equus przewalskii (assembly GCF_037783145.1). Classification (NCBI taxonomy): domain Eukaryota; kingdom Metazoa; phylum Chordata; class Mammalia; order Perissodactyla; family Equidae; genus Equus; species Equus przewalskii. The sequence goes on from NC_091836.1 coordinate 38,140,272, forward strand.
CCAAGCTTCTGCTGTAGGGCACTTGCGCTCAGAGCCTGGCCTGGAGGAGGGTCACAAGAGCAACAGCAGCGAGGTGCTGCCTCTGCTCCCGGAAGCTGGCCATCCAGCAGGGATCAGAGAGCCCACAGGTGCCAGGGCGGAGAGGCCCCCACAAACAGAGGCTCTGACAGCCAGCTCCCCTGGGCTATCCAGAGCAATGCCATTGGACGTCAGGGGATGTAGGCCAACCAGTCCCAAGGCCGGTGGCTTCAGTCACTTCGGAAAGTGTCCTTTATTGGACACACTTAAAAAGTCACTCATATATTCCTTCAAAAACGTGTATGTCGAGCTACCACAGGTCAGACCTTGTAGGAACCTGCGATAGAAGATTGGGTCCTTTACACACCCTGCCCTGCCCTGCCCTGGACTCTCTCCGACAATTAACTGGGGACGACTGTCATTGACAGAGCCCATGGCTGCATTACACCATCGGGGGAAGCACCATTACAGAGATGCACAGAGGGCTGAAGGAGGGCCAGGGGAAACAGGGAGGGCTTCCGAAGGGGGCTTGGGAAACAGTGAGGTTTGTGGGATGGTGGAAGAGAGAAGGGAGCCCAAGGAAGGGGCCTGGAGAGTCCCGCTTCTGTGGCCGTGAGACAGCCGTGGGGGAGCCTGCCCTTGCGCTGACTAAAAGAAGCCAGCCCTGGTGGTCTAGTGGTTAAGATTCAGTGCTCTCACCACGGTGGCCCGCTTTGTTTTTGATGTTTCCAACACAAGCAGGGTCACCCATGGTGGACAGGTGTCAGTGGGGCTTCCAGACTAAGACAGACTAGGAAGAAGGACCTGGCCACCCGCTTCCAAAAAACTTGGTGATGAAAACCCTATGAATAGCAGGGGAGCATTGTCTGATACAGCACCAGGAGGGGAGAGGGTGGTGCGAAGATACCAGGCAGGGTTCCCCTGCCGTCCACGGGGGCATTAGGGTCGGAATCCGCTCGGCGGCACAACGCATTCCTTCTCTTAAGTGCTCATACTTGGTCACATTTTATTTCCTTTCTTTCTTTCTCTCCCTTCTCAGTTTGGCTCTCTTTTCCCCTCCATTTTTGTCTTTTTCTCTCACTCATTCTCTTGACCATAAATGCCCGTTAGTGATTCTTTAGCTCAATCCCTTTTCTACTGTATTCATTCTCTTATTTTTTATTAAGCTTTTTCTTTTGAGATAATTGTAAGTTCACATACAGTTTAAGAAATAATGCCGAGAGAGCTCCTATATTCTTTACCCAGTGTCTCTCAATGGGAACATCTTGCAAAACTGTAGTACAACATCAAAACCTATAAAAAACTTGGCAGTGAGACATTTCCCGCAGCAAAAGAAACAATTGACAAAATGAAAAGGCAACCTACAGAATGGGAAAAAATATTTGCAAACCATATATTTGATAAGGGGCTAATATCCAAAATATACTAAAAAACTCATACAACTCAATAGCAGAAACAAAACAAAAAATACAATTTAAAAATGGGTAAAGGACCTGAATAGATATTTTTCCAAAGAAGACGTATGAATGGCCAATAGGTATTTGAAAAGGTGTTCAATATCACTAATCATTGGGGAAAGGCAAATCATAACCACAATGAAATGTCACCTCACACCTGTTAGAATGGCTGTCAGCCAACAAGTGTTCAATGCTGGTGAGGACGTGGAGAAAAAGGACTTTGTGCACTATTGGTGGGAATGCAAATTGGTGAAACCACTATGGAAAACAGTGTGAAGGTTTCCCAAAAGATTAAAAAGAGAACTATCTTGGGGGCTGACCCTGTGGCCAACTGGTTAAAGTTCTGCGCACTCTGCTTCAGGCTCCAGGAGTTCGTGGGTTCGGATCCTCGCTGTGGACCTACTCCACTCATCAGCCATTCTGTGGAAGCATCCCACATATAAAGTAGGGGAAGGCACAGATGTTAGCTCAGGGTTATCTTCCTCAAGAAAGAAAAAAGGAGAAAAGAGGAGTATTGGCAGGGGATGTTAGCTCAGGGCAAATCTTCCTCACACACACAAAAAATAGAACCAGCATATGATCCAGCAATTCCACTTCTAGGAATATATCCAAAGGAAATGAAAACACTATGTTGAAGAGATATTTGCATCCTCATGTTCATTGTATCACTGTTCATAATAGCCAAGATATAGAAACAACCTAAGTGTCCATCAATGGATGGATAAAGTTGTGGTGTATAGTTGTGGTGTGCATACATATATACGCCACATATATACACAATAGAATATTATTCAGCCATAAAAAAGGAGATCCTGCCATTTTTGACAGCATGGATGGACCTTGAGGGCATTATGCTAAGTGAAATAAGTCAGACAAAGACAAGTATCGTCTAATCTCACTACAGTCGTGCGTCACTTAATGACGGTGATACGTTCTGAGAAATACATTGTTGGGTGATTTGGTCGTTATGTGAACATCGCAGAGTGCACTTACACAGACCTAGATGGTATAGCCTACTACCCACCTAGGCTGTACAGTACTAATCTGATGGGACCACTGTCGTACTTGCAGTCCATTATTGACCAAAGCATTGTTATGTGGCACGTGACTGTATGTGGAATCGAAAAATCTCGTAGAAAAAAAGAACAGGTGTACGGTTACCAGAGGTGGGGGTGGGGGTGTGGAGGGCAGAGGGAATTGGGAAGAAAAACACACTTCCATCACCGCGAAGATCTCTCATGTTGCCCTTTTTTATAGCCACCCTTACTTCTCTCCCATCTCATCCTCTCCTCAAGCCCTGGCAACCACTAGTCTGTTCCCATTTCTGCAGTTTTTGTCAGCTCACGGATGTTCTATAAATAGAATCACACAGTCTGTAACCTTTTGGGATTGGTTTTTTTCACTCAGCATAAGTCTGTGGAGATTCATCCAGGTTCAGATGTGTGTGCGTGTGTGTGTGTGTGTGTGTGCATATTGCTGTGTAGTGCTCCATAGTGTGGATGGACCACAGTTGATTTAATCATTCACCCCTTGCAGGACATCTGGCTTGTTTCCAGTTTGGAGCTATCTTAATAAAGCTGCTGTGAATATCTGTATACTGGTTTTTGCGTGAACATAAGTTTTCATTTCTTTGGGATAAGTGCCCATAAGTGCCTTCGATGGTTCATATGGTTGTTGTATGTTTTGTTTTTTTAAGAAAACCGTTGAACTGTTTTCCATAGTGGCTGTACCATTTTACTTTCCCACCAGCAATGTGTGAGTGATCCAGTTTCTCCACATCTTTGCCAACATTTTGTGTTGTTGCCATTTTTTATTAAGGCATTCTGAAACGTGTGCAATGATATCATATTGTGGCTTTAATTTGCATTTCCCTGGTGGCTAATGCTGTTGACCAGCTCTCCATGAGCTTATTTTCCCTCCATATATTCTCTTCAGCTAAACGTTTCTTCATTTCTTTTGCCAATTTTCTGATTGGATTGTTTGTCTTACTGTTGAGTTTTAAGAGATCCTTATACAGTCAGTATCTTTAGTATCTGGTTCTAGATACTCATCTTTGTCAGATATGTGGCTTGCAAATATTTTCTCCTACTCTGTAGCTTGTCTTTTCATCTTCTTAACAAGGTCTTTTTCAGAGCAAATGGTTTTAATTTTGGTGAGGTCCAATTTACCAATTCTTCCTTTTATGGATGAGGCTTTCACCGTTGAGTTTAAGAGCCTTTTGCCTGCCGTAGATTTTGAAGTTTCCCCCATGCTTTTTTCCAAAAGTTTTATAGTTGTATCCTTTATACTTAAGTCCATGATCCATTCTGAAGTAATTTTTGTCTAAGGTCTGAGACTTAAGTCAAGGCTCATCTTTTTTGCCTATGGTTATCCAATTGCTCTGGCACTGTTTGTCGAAGAGACTGTCTTTCCTACATTGAATTTCTTTGCACTTTTGTCAAAAACCAGTTGGCATATCTGTGAAGGTCTGTTTCTGGGTTCTCTGTTCTGCACCATTGATCTATGTGTCTATCCCTCCACCAATAGCACATAGTCTCGATCATTGTAGCTATAAAATGTTTTTAAATTGAATAGACTTATTTCTTCCACTTTATTTTTTTTCAGAATTGTTTTACCTATTCTAGTTCCTTTACCTTTTCATGTGAATTTTAGAATAATCTTATCTATAGCTACGGAAGCGTTTTGTGGGATTTTGATAGGAATTGCATTAAAACCGTATATTGATTTGGAGAGAACGGACATCGTTACTGTATTGGGTCTCCCAATCCATGAACACAGTATGTTCCTTCATTTATTTAGAGATTCTTTGATTTCCTTCATCAACATTTTGTAACTGACAGCAGTTCTTTTTGATCTGCCATGAGCTAACTGTGTAACCTTGGGCATGTCCTTTGGTTTCTCAGAACTTCCGCTGACTTCCTGTCAGATGGGTGTAGTAATGTCTGCCTTGAAATGCTCGGCAGTCAGCAGGAAAGCGGACGCGCAGTTCTGAGAGTGAGAGTTTGAGGACTTACTCGCTCTGCCTGCCTCTCTTCCCTGTTCTTTTCGTCTGCCCAGCTCTCAGGCTGACACCCATGCTCGCTTCATTTCTCCTCGCTTTGTCTCTTCTTTTCGTTCTTGGTTTTCTCAACCTCCTTCCATTCACAACTCCTACTCCAATCCTCTTCACCTATGTTTCTCTGGCGCACTGACTTTTCCTGGTCCCTCATTCCCCTGTGAGTTCCTCTGTACTGCATCATTTGGGGCATTCTCATTCGCTTGTTTTCCTTAGACTTTGGGTGTGACCCCAGGGCCAGTCAGCTTGGGCTCAAGTCCAGATCAACCACACTAGTTCTGGGGCCATTTACTCCCCCTCCCTTGCGCCTCAGTTTCCTCGTCTATCAAATGGAGGAACAGCACCTATCTCGTCTCTTTTCTGAAATGATTAAATGAGCTCATACCTGTAAAGCATTTAGAATACAATCTGGTGTAAGGTAGGCTCCCAGCAGGTTTCCTTATAATTATTGGCATTTTACCTATTATGTCCTGTTTCTCTGGTCCTTTCTCACTCGTTCACTTGACTTGTGTCACTGCCTATTTTTCTACTTGTACATAAGTATATGCATATTCACATTATCTTGCTTTCTTGATACTGTTTTCTCTGCTCTCCTCCTGTCTCATATTCTCTAATCGTCATTGATAAATTGGCATCAGCCCAGGAAATCCGCCCCTGGGGCTGTAGAGAAGAAACAAGTGGTTTTTCATTTTGATTTAATTATTAATCTCCTTTATTATTTAATGCAGAATATATACTCACAGTGCGGGGTTATAATGAAGAAAATGTATTAGGACTATGCTGCTCATTTTCAGAGAGTTAGCAGGCTCAAAAAGGAAAAGTACTGCCTAGACAGATACAAATGTGGGAAAAATCTGAAATGAATTAATTTTATTCATGATTTTTCATACATCTTCCGCGGGAGGGTGAATCTGGATTGTGGCTGGGAAGCCATGGCTAAGTACTGAGATGAATAGCAGTAAGGCCCCACAAGTGGCCCGCAGCAGTCGGCCCAGGAGGGCAACAAAATATACCATCTTTAGCAAATGAGGCCAGACAGGTTGGGAACCTCAGTCCCAGGCCTGTTCCATAGACACCCTGCTCCATAATTAGGTCCACATAAAATGTTGAATTGCTTGAAAGGTACTCACGTGTGATTAATCCTTTCAAATATATGTCCCATACCTTGAATTAGACCTCATTCTGCCCTTTGAAAAATTCCTGAATATATGTGGACTCACTTAGATACACTCAAATAGATCTTTTAAATTCCAGCAAAATGATCTTTCTGTCTCTGTATTTTCTCCAAAGAATTGAACTCCACAAGCAAATGCCAGATCTGTCTGCTCTCATTTCAGGCAAGAACTCTATCTTTCCTTAAAAATCCTTAAGTGAAACACCACTTAATCCTCTCTGTGTTTTTCATCTTTATTGTGGACTGTCTGCATTTTTGTTTCTTTAATGATGAAGTAAGCGTGGGATCAGCCCAGAGTACTTCTCCTAAGGTACCTGTCTCTCTCCAGATACCATGAAGCAATGCACGAGGTTTCATTACATCCTTAGAATTGCGGTGGAGAATCCTGCAAGGATGCAGTCTGAATGAGCAGCCAATTATCTTCTCTTCTGGGCTGCCTGAGGTTCTGAAGGGCCAGGCTCACCTTCTGGTGTCCCTCGTGGCACTGCCCAGCCACCTCCCTGTGCATCCAGAAGTCAGGGCTGCCTGCTAGACCTGCTGTTAAATCTTTCAGTGTTTGTACGACAGAACCTTCCCATTCGGTGTTTCTATGTTGACAATGTCATCATTGCGGGAGCGAGTTAACCCGCATTGTGTGCCCTGGGCAAGCCACAGCTGCCAGCCCTGAAGGTAGACTAACGTAGGAGGATTCTCAGGAGCCATCCCAGAGCTGAGAGAGCCCTGCAGACATGCAAATTACTCCATAATAATTCCATTTAATAGTAATACTGGTGTTACTTCATACCTCATACCTGTTCTTAATGTGTAACAATTCAGGTTGGGGGCCAAGTGCATTATACTAGTATTTAGTAGGGTGTAATTTTTCTAAAAACTGACACATATTTTATTCATGTTATGATTCCCATGAGTATTTCCATTTCCTATATAGGAAAGAGACTCAACGGAGGGAGCTACAAAGTCCCGTGTAATTCAGGGTGAAGATGTGGCCAGGAGATTTGGGGTCATAAGTCAGGACCAACATCACACTGTTTAGTGTTCTGGACTTTGACGGACGTCAGGTGGGAGAGCGGGAGGGTATGGGCTCTGAGGTCAGGACAGTGTCAGTTCAAAGCCCATTCTGCTGCTTCCTAGCTTTGTGACCTTGGGCAAGTTCCCTACCTTCTCTGAGTCTCAGTCCCCTTATCTGTAGAATGGACACATTGTACTTACTCCACAGTGTTGTTGAGATGACTAAATGAGAAGGCACCTACCTCAGCATAGCATACACAGAAATTTCACTTCCAAGGCTATTTTGCAAAGAAAAACAAGAAATCAGCATAACCTGCTGCAGGAAATAAATTGAACATGTGTTTAAAACAAAAGCCAAATGAGCACAAAGGTCCTGGGGGAAAGCAGCACGATGGGATAGATGCGCCCCAAAGAGCTGGCTCCAGCCAGGGTGTCTCTGAGTCAAAACCAGGACAGCCGAGTTTCTCTGGGAGCAACCTCAGGTCTGCATCCACATCCCCACCTAGACTTTGTTCCGAACAATGATCCAAATATAAGGGCTCCCCTTGGACGGACAGAGGCAGCGCCAGGATGGAGGCCCAGGATGCCTGAGCCAGAGGGACCTATGAGCCTGTGACAGCTCCCCAGGGAGAGGTCAGTCTGAGCAGTCTGAGGCAGCGGGGCCCTCATCACCCGAGGCTTCCTCACATGCCTCACACAGCAGCTCCCTTGCAGAGGCCTTAGCAGCTCAGCCATCAGGAACGTGGTGTGCAGGGGCATCCAGAGTGAGACAGTGTCCCATCTGACACAGCCTGTCCTCCATTCACGTTGTCCCTGGCTCCATGTTCCACTGCAAACCCCTCACCCTTCTCCTGACACGCACAGCCCCTCACAGCCGTGGGACGGTTTTGCATTCCAGAGAGAAGGGAGCCGAGATTCACTTTGGCTGTGGCAGACCTTGAGAGAATCCCCTTTCTTGGGCACTTGGCTTGGGCATTTGGAGCAGAGCTAAAAGGAGTATGCATTCTCCGAGTCCTCGTGAGCCCGTGGCAGTGAGGAGCATCCTGGGCATGGAGAGCAGCGCATGCGGTCCACCTCCACTGCTCTCACAGAGCTCCACAGCCCTGGTATTCCAGGATGCCTTCATTGTTGGTGATCATTATCTGTTACATCCGACCCAGAAGTGAGCTTGGGAGGTGACTGGATCCACTCTCGTCCTTATAGCCCTCCCCTGGAGAGGGAGCTCCCTCTACCCTCTGTGAAGCATTTATGTCAGAAATCTCTCCCCACTGAGATCCACTTCTACTGCCCGTGAAATGGAGGAGGATACTGCTTACCCGAGACCCTGCTCTCTGCGGCATGTCTGCAAGGGCGCCATTAGAGAGAAGGCAGCCAGGCAGGAGATGCACTGTAAGAACAGGGGCTGTCATGGCAGCCATCTCCATGATGGAGGGGACTGGAGGGGACAAAGCTGTGGGCATGGAGACAGGGCTGCTTAGAACCACGGGAACCAGGCTGGTGGGACCTGAGCAAGCAGCCGACACTCCTCTCTTTGCTGTGGTGTGAGTCCCAGCTTGGCCTCCTGGCTTCCTCTGTCCTGAGGATTGACAGGCTGTGTTCACAGCAGACTCAGTAGTGCAAATAGGAAAGCTCCACGGAGAATTTATTGGTGCTCCTCTTAACACCACGCTCAGCATAACTCAAAGTACAACCCAACGAGTCCATGTGAGGAAAAAGCCTCTGTCCGACTCAGGAGCCCAGAGGTATAAATTGGCAGCTGATGGACTGAGTCTGACTCACAGATGTATTTTCTTTGGCTAGCTCACTGTTTCAAAAATTGTCGAGTTAGTTGTCAACATTGAAAAAAAAGAAATTTCATGTTTAAGAGTCTTCATTTCTAGCTTGTCTGGAAGGAGAAAGTGGAAGATCTTGCAGCACTGGCTCCGCATTTTTGCATGGCACCAGTGAGCTCAAGCCGAGTGCCAGTGGCTCCCTCCAGAACTGCATGCGTGCTCAGCTCACCTCAGTCCCCACCACTCCCTATCACATCCCCCAAACCCAGAGCAAGTTTTGGTTGCATTTACCAGGTATTCCCATGCTTTTCCTAGAATAAAAAGAATTAAATCTTCTTAAATCTTTTTCTCTATCAAAAAATGCCAAAATGAAGGTCTGAGAAGATCTCATATTTGAATAAAAATAGGAGAAAGTGTATTATCTGTGTGTGATCAATAGGCATACGCAGTGTGTCTGTACTGAAAGAACCCCATCCAGCAGCCCCACTCACTGATCTTTGTAGGCGGCAGAGTTTGGTACCAACTCCACAGGTTCTAGTTACTACAGCATGCACATCCCACTCAGCTGAAAAATCCAGGCATGACAAGGTATTCACCCCACTCCTGGCAGAGGCAGACATACCTTAGATGAAGGAAAATCCAGGCATGAATTGTTAAGAGTGACACCAGTGGTGGCTAGTTAGGGGTCTCTTCCTTGCAAGGGGGCTGTTGTCCAAATGGAGACACTGCTGGGAGTAAACGGGGTTAGAACAACAGGTTTTAGCTGGGACGTGTGGACACCCTGTCTCCTTGGAGCAATTAAGGACCTCCAGGGGCAAATGCTGCAGGTAGAAAAAGTGCAGGAGCAGCCGCGTGACCAGGGGCACTCTGGAGGAAAGCAGGAGGGCAGGTGGAGAAGCCGGCCCCAGGAGGAGGAACGGAGGGGTGGCTCCAGCTCTGCACAAGGGCAACACAGCGTTCATCATGAGCTGGTTTCCTGGCACAGGTCAGGATGTGTCACCTGGCTGCCTCCAGACCCCTGCTGAGGCTGCACCACCCACCCCCGGGTCAGACCCTCAGAGGCCGGGGTGGGGGTGGGGGGGCAGTATGTGTAGAGGCCCTACAGTTCCTGCCACTTAATCACTGAGTGGCCTCCAGCAAGTTCCTCCATCATCTGCCTTTGTGATCTGTCACTGAGGCTACTAAGACAGATTTAACAGGTCTGTCTGTCTGAATATTAAAGGAGACAACGCATAGAAGCACCCAGCTCAGAGACAGCACAGACTGGGTGTTCAACACGCGAGCCATCGTCAGCGTCTGCTCCCCCGTCTCTCAGTCCAGGAAGGCTCACCTCACCCCTCTCGCTGCGTACCTTCTTCACCAGTCTTTCCTGACTCTTTCTCACCCCCAAGCCCTCCAAACTGCGTTAAGAACTGTGCCTCGGTCCCTCTGTGTGCTCCCCGCCGGACTGCGGGCTCCTCGAGGGCAGAAAATAGAGCGGTGGTCCTCAATCTCCGATGCCTATGAGAATCGTCTGGGGTCAGGTTCTCTGGGGGTGGGATTCAGGCATCAGCATGGCGTCCAGCTCCCAGCTGATTACCGGGGTGGAGAAGCCTTGCCACTCAAAGACCGGCCTGAGGACCAGCAGCATCAACATCACAGGAAGCTCCTTACAAAAATGCAGACTCTGGAAACCCCAGAGCTACTGAATCAGAACCTGCATTTTAACAGGCTTCTTGTGACTGGAAAGCACAGGAAGCTGGCCAAGTGCTGCCCCACCTCGTTCCCCCTGCCCAGGGCCCAGCACAGTGCAAACTCACAGAGGCTGTTCAGTGGGATTTTCACTGAATGAGTGAATCTGTGTGTTACAGTTTCTGATGGGCTTTCTCGTGCTTGGTATTTCATATACTATCACCCAGATACTTTTGAACTTAGGTTCAAACCCAAGTTCAAAAAGTAAAACCATAAAACATCCAGGAATTAAAGAACAGACTTCCACCTAAGTTGATAAGAATAGCTGCAAAATGATGAGGTTTTTAAATCAAACACTTCACAAGTTTTTAGAGATTTATTACTACTGAGCTCTTTGCGATTAAACCTCAGAGTTTTTTCCTTTTAATTTTTTTAAAGTTGGTAATTTTGAAAGCTGGGAAACCACTACTGGGCCCCTGGGAGGAGCCAGCCCGGCAGCGTGGTCTGGGCACAGGCTCTGCGGGGTGGCCAGCCCGGCCTCTGGACCAGCTGGCCCCTCCTGCTGCTCAGCGCGGCTCTGGGAGGGCCAGCCCGTGGTGAAGGACTCGCCTGCCGCTTGTACTCGCTCTGAGTGCTGAGTGGGCGGCTGTCAGGGGACTAGAGGCAGAAAAGAGGCGAGAGCTGCCGTTTCCATCCCCTGATGGGACAACCTGCTGAGAGAGGGGGAGGGCACTGAAAGCCCCCTGGGTCACACCCCCAGAGACCTGGAACGGGAGGGTGACCGGGCTCCCGCCAGAGCCACCCGGGAGCCCCAACCCCACGCTGCAGGCCGGCACACTCAGGGCTCCCAGGTCCCCGCCGCATTCTGGGGCAAACCAGTCCCCACCATGCTCAGGGCTCCCCTGTCCCAGTCGCCTCCCCTCCTCCTCTTCCCCACACTTCTGCCTGAGGCTGCTGCGCGAGGTCGGGAATGGCACGGGGTGGGGGGGGTTGGGGGGCTGGGGGGGGCGTTGGGGGGCTGGGGGGGTTGGGGGGGTGGGGGTGGGGTCCAGGAACCCAGGAGCAGTCGAGCAGACTCTTTCAAGCCCCGGCATGGAGGAGGCAGGTCAGGCACAGGAGAAACGCCGGATCTGAGCACCGGGACAGCCTCTGCCTCAGTGTGGAAGGGACAAAAGCTAGAGTTCTTAGAAAGTTCTGCAGGCAGAGCTTCTTGAGGGAGGGGTTCCCAGCCAGGATCCTGCAGAGACGGGAACCATCCAAGACCTCTCCAAGCAGCCATTGCTCCTCCTCGGCAGCCACTGTGGGATCCAGAGAGCTGTGCTCGGAGCCGCTCCCCAGCAGCTGCTGCGGGACTTTGGGCAGATGATTTAAGCTCTCTCCTGGGTTCCCCCTTTGTAAGATGCACACATGCCCCCCTTCAGGAGTAAGCGAAATGAAGCCGTGAAGCGTTATGCTGAGGCATCGTGGGCACCAGGGACCTGTTGGTTCTCCTTCCACATCCTTGACTTGCTTGAAGCACCCCTGCCTCCCTTCCCGTCTTCCACCCCGGCCCTGGAGGGAAGGTAATAATAGCAACCACGCAGGAGGGCTCCCTAAGCCAGGCCCTGTGCTACACCTTTCCCTTCGTCTTCACAGCCACCTCTTTGCTTGGCACTGTTATCATCCCCATTTTGCAGAAAAAGCAACTGAGGCTCAGAGAAGTAACTTCCCCAAAAATCCCTCAGCTGAAGGTAAAATAGGAAGCTAGGCCGTCTGCTGCCAGTGTCTGCTTTCCTAATTATTCCTTACCTGGTTCCCCTTCTACCCTGCGTTAGCTTTAGATTTCTGCCATGACAAGTGACCACAGACTTAATGGCTCAAACCAACGCCCGTTTACTAGCTCACAGTTCTGCAAGCCAGAAGTCCAGGCACAACCTGACTGTGTTCTCTGCTCAGGGTCTAAGGAGGCTGAAATCCAGTGTCAGCAAGCGGCGCGCTCTTCTGGAGCTCAGGGCCTCGTCCAAGCTCCCGTGGTTCTGGCAGAGTTTAGTTCTCTGTGATTACAGGACTGAAGTCCCTGTTTCCTCTCACCTAGAGGCTGCTCTTTGCTCCTAGAGCTCGCCCACACTCCTTGCCATGTGGCCCCTCCATTCTTAAAGCTAGCAAAGGGACCGTCCCTGTTGTCTGATTCCTCTCATGCTTCTAATCTCCTGCTTTAGGAAAAGCCCAGTCCCTTTGCGGGCTCATCTGGTTAGGTCTGGCTCACCCCAGATGACCTCCCTGCCTTGAAGTTAACTGTGCCATAACACAACCTAATCACGGGCGTGAGTGTCCCACCCCCGAGTCTGGGGACTAGACAGGGAGTGTGTATGGAGGCAGGAATCATGAGGGCATCTAGAATTCTGCCTGCTTTCCTGTGCCCTCTCTATACCTGTACATGCTCAATGCATGACACCTTTAACATTCCCTGCCAATCTTGGAGGCCTTGGGGGCACTGAGGCAGCCTGTTCACCAACGAGTTTGGAATATTTTCATATTTTAACAACCAGTACAACCATATGGGTTCATGTAGAGCGGTATACACATGTCTCCGTCTGAGACATGAGTCTGTCCTCCTCCGTCACTCTTCCTCCAACCTCGTCCCTCAGCCCAAACCTCAGGGGATGCAGACTTTGACTCAGCACATAGAAGAGAGAAAGGAGGAAATCATTCCCATTTCACAGTAGGGAAACTGAGTCTGAGACCAGGCTCCCAGCCCAGGAAGCCCTGTTGACCCTGAAGTGCAGTTCCTATCCAGCAGCTGTGTCCTATGTCCTGTGTCCGTGACCCCTGACTTGATGGAGCACCCCTGTGACACAGTTTTCTTCACAGGCGGGGGGTGGAGGTGGAATTCTTAATACAGGGGTCCATTTAAATGGATGTCAGATTCACTAATGAAATACAACTTCCTTTGATTTTTGCCTCTTTTGATTCTTTCTCCACTTGAGTTTTTATATCAAAGAGGTTAAACCACTTGGCTGGACTTTAAGCTCTGTCCCCCTCGAGAGCTTTCATTGTGTCTCAGCGCAGCTTCCCATTCAGGGACACGGGAGAGGATTAAAGATGAAGAGCAGTAACGGGGGTGAGGTTGCGCAGGATTTGCTCAAATCAGTGCCTTCGCCCAATCCTGCAGGGAGCAGCCACAGTACTTGGCCCGGCCAGAGCCTTTCTGCCTGCCTCTCTCCCCACAGGCCGCTCTGCACAGAGCCTGGGTTCAGCGGCAATGCTAGTTATAAAGCACATGAGGGCTGGCTCTGCGATCGTCCTGTTCACTGCTCTATCTCCAGCTCTTAGCACAGAAGCTGGACCACTGTCATTCTGCAATATATGCTTGTTGGACAGATGCATAAATTAATAGAGTGAATCTTGAAAATCTGATTAAAGAAGCTCATCTCCATTGTCCCGGACAATTCTTTTGACTTGATGGGCCCACAGCACTGGAGCCCAAGAGTTCTAAGATGGGCATTTCACTTGCTCTTAGAAGAAATCCGGGTGGTCGAGGCTGTCACTCAATGCCTGCCCTGCACATAGCCCACTGGGGCTTGAGATACTTGACTTACATGGTCCACACCTCTTTCTCCATCTTTAAAATGGATTTAATGGGACATTGCATTAAGTGTCAATTCTAAGAGAGTTGATGAGTATATATTTACATGTATACTTAGGTTTACATTTGTATTCATATCCTCTTTCCCTGGATCTCCATACCGGCCCCCAGCAGAGAGGAGCAGAGCATATTATCTGAGATTTATAGCAGAGGATCATAGAGGATCACAGAGCTAGTTTGTTGAACGTGGAGCTGGAATCCAGATCTCACTCTGGGTTGAGCGAGGAATAGCGTGTGCGGTGATTCCAGCCCCTGGAGAATCTACCCCAAGATCGAATCAGAAGTAAACCTCTCTCTCCTGTCTGCTGGACACAAAAAGTTTTCAGACCTTGGCTGAGGTGTCCTAGAAAACCTTTTCTGTTTCTAGTATGGCGCAAGGCGTTCTCCTACAAGAACGTATGAAAGTATGTTTAAAAATAAAGAAGGAAACAGTGCAGAAAATCAGCAGAAAGCTATTTTCCCAAAAGAGCTGAGGGCAGGAGATGGTGCTTTCCCAGGAGCGCTGGCTGATGACTCATTCTCGCCAGGGCTGCGCCGGCCCTGCCCAGTGTCAGCCGTTCCGGAGTCCACGGGCAGCCCTCCTGGCAGGCCCCTATGTGGGTTCCAACCGTTGGGGTCCCCGGGAGCACACAGAGCCTCGGGATTTTCCACTGTTTCTGGGCATCTCTGACTGAGTTTTCAGTCAACAGTCTCCCACCTAGGGGTAGAGCAGAATCATCCCTGGGATTCTGCAAAGCGGCACCAAGCATTTCCCTCCTTGTTTCATTTATCTTTGTAACGGCCACGTGAGGGAGCAGGGAGCAGGTGGCCCTGTGCAGAATGGGAAATGGCCAACGGATGTCTGAGACAAACAGCGCTTCTGATGACTTCAGCACTGTGTCGTAGAGGTTACCTTGAAATTGCTGCAGCCGCCCAGGCAGCAGAGGGAAAGGTCTGCCAGGTCATCCGACTTCCCTCAGTGGGCGAAATCTTCCTCGTTCGTCAGTGAGGCAGTTGGCTGCATGGTTTATAGAATATTAATCCAGGTTGTCCTATCAGGGACACAGTTTCCTGGGAAGGGGAGTACCCGTGAAATCAAGAAAAGCTTGATTAGGAGATGAAGAAGAGCTGAATAATAGCACCCCCAGAGGTGCCTGGGAGCGGCTCATCGATCTACACACGAGCCACAGAACATCAGTGTCCTCAGGCCTGTATGGTGGGTGCTGTAAGCCCTGGGGCTGGAGCCAGATAAACCTAGGTCCCAAACTAACTCAGCACTTACTACTCAACCTTCATTTTCCTCATCTGAAAATTGGAGCGAGAATAACAGTACTTGTCTAACAGCTTCTTTGTGAAGATTATAAATGAGCAGATGGATATACATTTCTTAGCAGTTGTTATTAGCTGCAGAGATTCTCATGGTCTTTCCTAGCTTGATCAGAGTCTTAAGGCGTCTTAAATGGATGTGAGCTCAGTATCAGAAAAACAGTAGACTGAGTACTCCAAGTTTCGAGGTATTTCTTTAAAGTGTGGCATATGCTCTAAAACCATTTGACAGCCTTTTTTGGTTATTTTTTATTGCAGTACAATTGACATATAACCATGTATTAGTTTAAGGTATACAACATAACGATTTGATATATGTGTATGTTGTGAAATGATCACCACGGTACGTTTAGTTAACATCCATCACCACAAAGTTACATTTTTTTTCTTGTGATGAGGTCTCTGAAGCCCTGCTCTCTTAGCAGCTTTCAGATACACAGCATAGTATTGTTAACAATAGTCTCCATGCTGTACGTTACATCCCAGGACTTTGTTCTCTTGTCATTGGAAATTTGTACCTCTCAACCACCTAACCCATTTCGCACACCCGAGCCCCTGCCTCCGGGAACCACCAATCTGTTGTTTACATCTGTGGGTTTCGTGGGGTGTTTTGAGCTTCCACATATGAGTTGTAGCCCTTTCGAAAACCTTGGGCATTACTATCTTGCCCACCTCAATTTCTTAGAGGACAGGAAATTATTGCATCAAGAGTTTTAATGGTGGGTCTACACAGCGGTTTGTCATGTCAGTAAGCGCTCAGCTGGCCACAGACGGCCCACCCAGACGGTGGGAGTGACCACAGGGTGAATTAGACTCACGCGGCCTTTTCCTTTCTGTCTGCTGCTAAGATCTCAGATGAAAGGAAGGGAGACCAGGAGGGACAAAGGGAAGAGCACAGGCTTTGGGCCTGACAAGCAAGAATCCAGAGATCAGCTCTGTCACTTACTTGTTGGGTGGCCCGGGTGACATTTAACCTATTTGGGACTGTTTTCTTATTTGTTCGCCCATTTATTCAATAAGTACTTTTTAAGTCCCTAGTATGTGCCAGGCTACGCTCTGGGTGTTCAGAAATTGTTAGAGAAGAAAACAGACACAAAATTGTGCCCTTGGGGAGCTCACCCTCGAACGCAGGGAAAGACACCATGAGAAATATACACGATGTTATAGTACTTATATAATGGAGATGACAAGATTGAACTCCAGTGGGTCATTGTGGTGGCAAGAAGTGGCAGTTCCTACATTTAAAAAATTGTTGCAATTTTTTTAATTGCTCCCAGATTTCCTTAAACCCTTTAAATGCTTAACGTGCAGTTTGCATGTAGGAAATGTTCATTTATTCAATCAACAAACAACTATTGAGCTTCCATTATATACTAGCACCTGTACTAGGCACCAGGTATACGAGCCAATAATATAAGAAAACATGGTCCTTGCCCTTGAGAATTCCACAGTCTGGTCTACTGGACACTAGATGATAGGCCTTTGAGAGAACAGGGCAGGAGTGACCTTGAAGTCTTGTGATTCTGTGAATCAGAACAATCCACTTCACTGATCTTGTCTTTTTTAAACTCCACATCTCCCAGCTATGGCTGGCGATTCTAGGAATGCTATGAACCAGGATATGGAGATTGGAGTCACTCCCAGGGACCCGAAGAAGATTCCCAAACAGGCCCGCGATTACATCCCCATTGCCACAGACCGCACTCGCCTGCTGGCAGAAGGCAAGAAGCCCCGCCAGCGCTACATGGAGAAGAGTGGCAAGTGCAATGTCCACCATGGCAACGTCCAAGAGACCTATCGGTACCTGAGTGACCTCTTCACCACCCTGGTGGACCTCAAGTGGCGCTTCAACCTGCTTGTCTTCACTATGGTCTACACCATCACTTGGCTGTTCTTTGGTTTCATTTGGTGGCTCATTGCTTATATCCGGGGCGATCTGGACCATGTTGGTGATCAGGAGTGGATTCCTTGTGTTGAAAACCTTAGTGGCTTTGTGTCTGCCTTCCTGTTCTCCATTGAGACTGAAACTACCATCGGGTATGGCTTTCGAGTGATCACAGAGAAGTGTCCCGAGGGCATCATACTCCTCTTGGTCCAGGCCATCCTCGGCTCCATTGTCAATGCCTTCATGGTGGGGTGCATGTTTGTCAAGATCAGTCAGCCAAAGAAGAGAGCGGAGACCCTCATGTTTTCCAACAACGCGGTCATCTCCATGCGGGATGAGAAGCTCTGCCTCATGTTCCGGGTGGGTGACCTTCGCAATTCCCACATTGTGGAGGCCTCTATCCGCGCCAAGCTCATCAAGTCCCGGCAGACCAAAGAAGGGGAGTTCATCCCCCTGAACCAGACTGACATTAATGTGGGTTTCGACACTGGAGATGATCGTCTCTTCCTGGTATCGCCACTCATCATCTCCCACGAGATCAACGAGAAGAGCCCCTTCTGGGAGATGTCTCGGGCCCAGTTGGACCAGGAGGAGTTTGAAGTCGTGGTCATTCTAGAAGGGATGGTGGAGGCAACAGGTAAGACACTTTATCCTCCTTTGCCCTTACCACATCCACAAGATTAGGCCGCCATGACTCCAAAAGTCCCAGCGATAGGTACATATCCAGAAGATTGAAGTTTGTGCCTGAGAACCTGGATGGCACAATCAACCAGCCCAGACTCTAACTCGTGATCTGAGGGGTATTTTTAATCAAGATGGAGTAATAACAGCCATATTTATTGAACCTTCCCAACTTCCAAGCACTGGTCTAAGCTTTAAACATACAATATTTCATTTAATGCTCTCCCACACCCCGTGAGATAGTTTTCTTTAAGTTACAGATAAAGAAACAGACACCGACAGGCAAGTTATTTGCCCAAGAGCAAGTGCTGCTAAATCGTAGAGCCAGAATGCACATCAAGGCAGGGGGACCCCAAAGCCGGCACTGATGTCCAGCAAGCTACACTATGCCCCAACCCCGTTCTGGAGCAGCTATCTACCCAAAAAGAGCTCTGTGATCAGATAACTTCAAGAAACACAGGGTTCAACAAGGGTGAACTGGCTTCTTTACGTGGGACTTCATGGTGTCTTTCCCCATTATGAATTACTTCATGAGCAAAGGACAGGGTGCAGCATTTGCCAAACTCAAGGATTCCCGACATCACAGAAGCCTCTTTTTGGAGATAAACCTGTGCGCCAGGCCCGCGGGAGCAGCTCTTCTGGCTGGGCACAACCCCTCATCACCCCCCACCCCCACCCCACCACCAGCAATCTGCCCTTCAGCTGCCCTGTGGAAGGCTGGCTCAGTGAACACAGGGCATGCAGAAAATAGTGCACCCACATCCACGTATGCCCAAGAAATGCCCTCTTCGTGGCTGCCAGCCTGGCACCTTGCTGCTCAGCTACCGAGCCGGTGGCCGCGAGCTCCACCACTCCTCCACCGAGGCCAAGCTCTGTGCGGGGCTCCAGGGATCCCGAGTTCCCTCCCCCACTGCTGTGGCCAGACCTCCTGGGACAAAAGCTCTCCAGCCAAACCCTGTACCCTCTTCTTATTCCCTTTCTTCCTCCTCTCTCCTTTCTCTTTTTTTCACCAAGTAGACTGAGCAGCTGGTCTGGCCCTAGTGACGACTTATAGGAAACTCAGTCATGCTCGGAACGACACACACATATCTTTCTAGTTCTTGTAACAACACCAAAGGGCTGGCTTCAGTCAGCCTTTGCAGACATGGAAACTGCATCATGCCGCTTTGTGCAAACAGGAAGAAACTTCATTCACACACGTCTCTCACTTCCACATCTAGAGCTTTGCCTACCACACTACACTGCCCCCTGAAATATCAGGGGCCTGTCACAAAGGTGGCCAACAAGCCTTCCAGCCTTTCGGGAAGTTGGCTGCTGGGTGGGAGACTCAGACAGAGGCATCCACAAACTTTACCATTCAGAGCCTGTGGAACCCAGCTGGGGGGTGTGAGCACGCTCCAGGGACGGGTGCAGAGGGGGCTGCATGGCCATCTGCTGGGGTCCGCAGCCTGGCCAGGCAGCATATGGTGGCAGCTGTGGAGGCCCTGGGGGTAAGCACAGTCGGGACTCAGGAAGCCTCCTCCAGCAGAGCTGGGGGCTCACAGGTCATGCTGCCCTTGGTGCTGGGCTCAGGATTGGAGTATGGGCTGAGACTCTGGGAGGAAGAGCCCTACTCTGGGGCCACAAAGGAGGGGTCAGTTCAGAGATGTGGACAAATAGGAAAGCCATGCCTCACCACTGCCCCCTGCCCTCCTGGCCACCTGCAGTGGGGGGATTGGGTGCCAACCTGGCCCAGCGGCCTCCTCTCTCACGTCTCCCTCAAAGTCAGTGGGCCACAGTTGATCTGCCCTATCTGGTTGACCTCATCCCCTCCCGTGACCTGGGTTACCCTTGCTGCTGTGCTTGGGACTGCAGGGAGACCCAGGATCCCAAGGGCAGGAGACCGCCCTCCCACATCTGTTCTGATCTCAATGATGTTAATGGATTGGTTGCCATACTTATGGAGCCAAGCAAGGGCTGTGAATTCAGACCGAGGCTGGACTAGCACAGCTCTGCTATAACCTGCCTGGTGAGTGCGGGCAAGTTGCTTCACTTATCAGCAAAATGAGAATACTAAATCTCTCAGGGTTGTCGGGGGTTAAATGATGAAGTGGAGTAACCGATGTAAAGCATGGCACCTGGCTCCCAGACGGCCTTCTGTCCTTCCCAAATGCAGTGAGAGATGACAGCCAGGGACATGGTGGGATCTCTAGCTACGGGGCAGCCCACTGCCACCTCCTGAGATGGCGGACAGAAGAAGGGCAGGGAGAGCCCCAGGAGGCTTGGCCCAAAGTTCCCGCGGAAGTCCTGTCCCACTGTCTTTCCTGAGGCCCCCTGGGGGCGCCAGCAGACATCTAGCCGGCTCTAGGCCACTCAGCGCCCAGCTTGGGCACCTACATCTCTGCTGGGGGGGGGGGGTGTTGTTGGGCAATAGGGGGCAAGGACTAAACAGAGAGGCCTGGCCCAGGCGGCACCCCTGGGAGCAGAGTAGAGAGCAGGCTGCAAGCCCGCAGTGTGTGGGGTGTGTTGGGGTTGCCCTGCGCTGGAGCACACATGGGTGGGAAGCAGCCTTCAAGCTGGTCTGCTTTGTATGAGCTGCCCTGCCAGAGAAAGCCCAAGCTGGGGAGCTGGAGCAGCCTGCTCCTTCAGTCCCCACAGAGCACAAGCTGGCTTCTTCCTCGGCCAGAAGCTTAAATATCAGAAAGCTGCTTCCTGTGACCCTGAGCACAGAGGCTTCCTCATCCGTAAGCAAAGCTGCCCTCCCTCTCTGGAGAGAAAGCAACACCCAAAAATAACACAGGCATGCCAGGGCTGAGCCGACAGGGAATGGAGGCACCAGAGCGTGCTCAGATGGAAGAGCCGAGCTGTGTGTGTGGGGCGGTGGGGGGGGGGGGGGGGGGAGTGTGCGTGAGAGAGAGAGAGAGTGAGGACGCCTCTGCTCATGTGTGTTTACCAGAAACAGTCCCCACGTGTTCTAAATGCCTGTCAGCTTCTCCGCGTTCACTGACTCTGAGTTGATCTTCGTTCAAATCCTTTTCCTGCCTCTTTTCTTGTCTCAATCTTTTAGACCTTAATGCTGTTTTCAGGAACCATGTTCCTAGCTCCAGCTATTCCAGAATTATCCACTCCAGTCTCTAGGAAACTACTCCAGAATGTTTCATGTTGATTTCGAGTTTTCTGCCTCCACCACAGCTTGAGTTCCTCCAGGGCGAAGGCTGTGTCTTATTCAGCTTTATATCTCCATCACACTTAGCACAAAGCAGCTCTTGAGCAAATGTTTGATGATTGGATGGATGGATATACGATGGATGGAGGATGGATGGACGGATGGACGATAAAGGGATAGATGGCTGTGGCCGCTCCTAATACATGTGCCCTCTGTTCCCCCAGGCATGACTTGCCAAGCACGGAGCTCCTACATGGACACAGAGGTGCTCTGGGGCCACCGGTTCACGCCCGTCCTCACCTTGGAAAAGGGCTTCTATGAGGTGGACTACAACACCTTTCATGACACCTACGAGACCTACACGCCCAGCTGCTGTGCCAAGGAGCTGGCAGAAATGAAGCGGGAAGGCCGGCTCCTCCAGTACCTCCCCAGCTCCCCACTGCCAGGGGGCTGTGCTAAAGCAGAGCTGGCTGCAGAGGCTGAGCAGGATGGAGAAGATGAGTCAGAGGGGCTGAGTGGGTCCCGGGAGATCAGGGGCTCCGTGTGAGGCTGCACTCTCCCCACAGCCTCCCCTCATTGTCTTCTACACGTATGGATGCTGTCAAGCTGGGGGTGGAGGGGAGAATTAGCTGAGGGGCTGTTGGGGGACCCAGGAGCTGTCAAGGCTCTGTGGGGAAGGACTACATCCAGTCCTGGAGCCTCCCAGCTCAGGGCCTCCGGAGCAAGCAGCCTCTTGCCTGGGCCCATGGTGATGCTGCCTCTTCCCTCCCAGCCCCTGCCAGCACCGGCCCAGGGCCAGGCCAGAAGGGGTTGCCCCATGGTGAGAGTTACAGGGGGGCCTCTGTTTGCACACACTCCTCTCTCTGCCAACTGGCCCGGGATCACTTCCCTCCTTGGATCTCACAGACCAACTGGTAGCCCCATCCAGGGGCTGACACTGAGGGAGGGCTGTTGCCCCCTTCCCTTCATTCCTGCCACCCTGAGGCTTGTTGTGAACTCAAGGAGGAGGGATTCTGCCTTTCTGGAAGCTCAAGAACCCAGTCCTAGGGTGAGCTCACAGACCTCATGACTTAAGGTTGATTCGAGTCATGTAGGCAATTCTTTCAAATCTGAGACCAGTGCCCACTCCTTGAGAGCTGCAGAGGACAGGCCCTCAACCATCTCGATCATTCTCTGTGAAGAGTGTGTGTTTTCCCTTTGCTGTGTTCCTCAAATCAAATGTGACCTGCTGGCTAATTGACGTCCTTAGGGTGACTCTTAGAAGGTGGCCTGGGGCCACAGAGCACCTCTGAGCACCTATCTGGTTGTCTCAGTCACTTCCTGGCCACTCCCAATCACACTGTGCCCTGCACCTCCTGCCAAGAAGAGCACTCCAGCTCGTGCTTTGCTGGTACTTTTGGCCCAAGAATCTCAAAGTCATTCTAACCTTCACTGTGGTTTTTCTTTCACATCCTCGGAGAGCCTGTGGTGCGATCCAGGGAGAAAGCTGAATGTCAGAGGGCATGATGAGCTGGTCGGTGCTGAAACAGGGAGGGCAGAGGGCAGAAGAGCAGAGGGGAAGACAAGCAACCCAAATTTTGAAATAAGTATCAGCACCAATTTTTGCCAAGATGTCTGACTTCAGGGCTCAGCACGTCTTTGTTATCTGGCAAATTATGGGATGTGAAGCAAAGTGAGAAGTGACTGCAGAGGCAGCTTCCCTTTCAAGTCCAGGCTGGACCAGAAGCGCTGGGCCCCCAGCCTGGCCGGCAGGGGTCTAACCAGGCGGCTGGGCTAGAGAGCAGGGATGCTGCCCTGGAAGGGAGGAGAAGCGTGGCCTCCTCCCACCTCGGAAACGTGGGGCAGGGGGAATCAGCGCGAGAATCGGGGAGGGGTGAACATTAGGAGAGAAAAGAGTAGAGCTGCCCCTCGAGCAGGACAACTTCGGAGGGCTTTTCTTTTCCAGTCCAGAGGACAGAGCAGATTGCCGTGTCGATGAAGCACATCTGGTATGTGTTGAAGTAGACAGGCTTCCGATTAGCTGACCTGGACCTGGAGAGAGATTTCAGACACTCCCCTGGCCACAGATTTATAGAGGCCACACAACTCACAGCCCCCAACTAGCCTTTGAAAATGGGATCATTTTCCTGCCCAGATGTGAAGCACCTTCCCTGGGAGTGCGAGCTGCTCCTTACTTAGTGAGGCAGAAGGTTAAGGCGGAGGGAAGGGGATTGCTCTGGGATCTCAGGGCCAGCTCCCCTTGGGCTGGGGTTTCCAGGTCCTGAGGCTGGTGAGAGAGGAGGCAGGCAGTCTGAGATGGGAACTGCCTCTCGCAGACTGTCACACTCAGGGGAAGGGGACCCTGCGCTTGGGCCCAAGGGCTGGATCTTGAGAAATGGGCTCAGGGGCCAGGGAGCCAGCAGGGTCCTCTGGCCAAGGGCACGGCACTGAGTCATGGTTCCTTCTGTGGTGAAGCAGGTCTTGGAGGCAATGGAGAATCCTGCCCTCAGGGGAAGGGACGCAGGCAGCCTACATACCCCAGTGGGGGAACTGCGTGCAATCAGGAATCTAAGGCCGGGAGCCCACCACTAAGACTGGATGCCCCAGTGGTGGGAAGAGCTACAGCTGGAACTCTAGGGTGGGTGCTCATCCCAGGCCCACTCGATCCAGAGCTTACAAGAAGGACTGTTTCCTCACACCCAGCCAGATCTAAAACCTGCCTCAGTCAAAACTGATCAGTGCCTGTGGGTTACAGCCCAAAGTGAGGCAGCTAAGCAAGGATGGGAAACCACAGGGGAAGGCAGCTTTGGAGCTGGACTGGGGCCTGGGGCCTGTCTCACATTGGCCTCCATTATGATTCTGAGGCATCTCCCAACTGGCCAAGTGAGCCACTCTCCAGCTCTCTAACTCTGCAGTAGCCTCCCCGAACCTGGACCAAATCACATCTCAGCCAACTACAGAAGCCGCAGAGGCTACAGAAGAGAAAGGGGTCAATAAGGTCCTATTCTAAAGCTCCCTGATAGGCCAGAGCCGACATATTCTAATCCCTGTGACTAATCAGCTGCTTTGTCTCATCAAAATTCAAATGCAAGAACACTGCCCTTCATATCCCAAAGAAATCCTTCTTGATGACCAGTAGATCCAACTGAAGATTGAAAAGTTCTTCAAATCATTTCTGGAAGTTCTTGTGTAAACATGGACTTTTGAAATGTAAAGTCTGTTGAGGGCCAGAGCTTCACTGGGTCCCTTTAGAAACATTGCACCTGCACACAAGCCACCTGTGGGTCATAGCCCTTAGTTGCCTGGCTCTGAGCCCACCCATCACTTCTGATGGGCCACAGGGAATTGAACCAGGCTGTAAGGTGGGGCCACCAGTATTTCCCTCAGGCCTCAACATCCCCAAAACTCCAAAGCTTTAGCTCACTTGTCAGACCCAGCAAGCTTTGGAAGCTAACTTCTGGCCTTAGCGTCCGTGTCCTTCTCCTCTGGAAACAAACGTCCCCTGTAAGGGAGAAGCCCCCAGGGAACTCAGAAGAAGGTAAATTCTGACCAGTTCTCCTCTCTCCATCAATCTGACACCTGATACGTGTTGACACCATTGCCCAAAGAACCCTGTTCCCAGGCCAGGTAGAATGGACATCGCCCATGACTCTCCCCTTCAGATATGGCCCTGTGCGCAGTCAGAGCCCACTTCCTGTCCTTCTCTTCTGCGCTCTGAGATCCTGGTTGAGTAGTTGGCTTTGATGGAGGGGAAAGAGCCCTTGTCTGTCTGGGGAGAACCTCCCCTCTCATGATCCATGATGGCTGGGCCCCTTCTTTCACGTTACTTCTCCCATGCCCTGCCTTCCAGCAGGCCTCCACCACGTGTCTCGTATGAGGTGAGAGACACAGAAACTTGAATTTTTTGTACTGAAGTTGCCAAAAACAGGAAACGAAAAAAAAGTTGCCCGTTGTCTTCTAACAATGTGCCCTGACCACCTCTCTGCACATGCGCCGTTCACTGAGCCCGTGCTGTGTGCCCAGCCGAGGGTTAGGCCCTCCACTGAGATGATCGCATTTAACTCTCAGACGCTGCTGAAAGCTCCTAGTAACCTCTCGTTACTAATGAGATAACTAAGGTTCAAAAAGATTAACTAGTTTGCTCAGGTCCACAGATGATAATAGGAAGCAGGGCCTCAGTGCCAAGCGCCTTCCCAACAAACACAGATGGGCCACCATCCTGTGTCACGCCCACCTCCGGGGCGTCTCCTTAGCTGGGGGCCGGGGAGAGCCCTCCTCTTCAGATGGCCGATCCGTGAGGTGTGCTGTGCTGTGGAGCTTCAGCTTCCGTCCACCGGCTGGTCCTCCTGTGGCAGGATAATTGGGAAACACCTTTGTCTGATTCCTCGAGAATTAATGAGCTGTGAGAAGAGATTAGATAGGGAATATCTGTTTTCGGAAAGAAGCCACTTACTCTGCTCGGCTTGGTTTCTGCTAACGACATCTCCTTAAACTGCTGTGCCACATCTCTTTCTCCCTGGGTAGGACTCGTCAATCTTCTTATTAAAAAGAGCACCACTGTACTGCTGCAAATTCATCCAATAAAGCGGATTTGACCTCGCAGAACTCTTTCTCATCTTAAATAGGTAGCCAAATAATCTTCACACACCCTATAATGTTAAATGTTCAGAACCTACATTACCTAAATAGTGGGTAACTGTAAAAACGTCCACTTTAGGGAGCCCCTCAACTGGCAGTCTGCATTCATAACACTAATTAGCAAAATGGTGGATACTACGGAACGATGGGAAGGCGCGGAGTAGGCTGTGAGAGTTAATATTGGCAAAGGATGTCAGGACTGTTCACATGAAGGCCCAAGTCTGGGTGGAGCACCGCATCAGCGGTAGAGGGTTTCAGACCGGCTTCTCTTCCGCTCCAGTCCACTCAAGGGGAATTGAACAGCTCAGATTTACAAAAGGAGTTAACTGAACATCCCTCACTTAAACCTTTCTGAGAGGATAAGACAGGTCGCCAGGGCATTGATTTAGAACGAGAAGCAATATTTTAGGTTGTGGAAGGCAGTGCAGCCCTGATGTGTGTGGGAGTGTTTCCCGTGTCTGGCCCAGTGGCACATGGTAACCAGTATGTCTTAGTCTGTTCGGGTGCTACCCCAAAAATACCGCTGACTGAGTGGCTTAAACAACAAACATTTATTTTCATAGTTCTTGGTGGAAGGGGCAAGGGAGCTCTCGGGGGTCTCTTTTATAAGGCACTAATCCCATTCCTGAGGGCTCCACCCTCATGACCTAATCACCTCCCAGTACCACCACATTCAGGGTTAAGATTTCAACATGTGAATTTCAGGGGGACACAAACATTCGGTCTACAGCAAGGCATGAGCAGATCAGTGCACGTGACCTGGGCCAAAGCAGGTACAGGGCCTCTAAATCAGCACAGGCGGAAGAACCTGGTAATTCCCAGGGGGAAATTGCCGTCCTGGTGGGGATGTAAAATAAACAACACAGGCAGAGACCAGGCAGCCCTGGCCTGAGAGTGGCTGGTCGTGTGCCTGATGATTGCATGGCAAATACTGCTCAGTGTCAGAAGGGAGACATGAAGTCAGGGGTCCACAAAGGGGCCCCTAAAAGGACACATTTGCCAGTCAAGCTTGGATTACAATTTGGAGAGGAGAACTATGCAGGCATTTTTAATAAAACAAAAATCTGAACGTTACCCTCAGAAGTCCCACCCTGGCCCGGAAGGCCCAGTCTTGGCTTGTGTGTCAGAGGACCAGCTGAGACGTGCTCCCTGGACGTCCCTGCAGACCCCGTTAGATGCCAGCCATAAAGCGTGCTGACTTCTTTATGGCAAATAAATGTCTAGGGAGGAGGTTTGGAAACAGCAACACTGCTGACTTCTTCTCTAAGGGGCTACTCACTTGGACTCAGAAGCTGCTACTAAAATAACCTGGACTCGGTTAGTTGAGGCAAATATCTTCACTCACAGGGACGGAATTAAGGAGGATTTGGGCACATTAGCATAGGCTTTGAGCTTCATTCTTCTACCAAATGGCAACAGCTAAGTGGAGAAATCTAGGCTGAGGGGGTGAGGTGCTGGGAGTAAAAGTAGGTGATACGTACATTCATTTAGGACCCCTTTATGTACACACACCAAATGTCATTGTCACATTCCAAATCGCCTCTTAAATAAATGTGCTTATGGAAGAGACGGCAGTCAGCCCTGGGTGATGGGAACCTTCATGGCAGTAACCATTTTCTCTTCTAGCCTGAGGAAGTGATCGGTCACGGTCATTCAGGAATTCACCCGCCATCTGTTCCCCTCACAGAGGCAGAGCCCAGCTGGGTCTGGTCCACGGAGACAGATGGGAAAGAGCGAAGATTGCTGAATGCAGGCTGCAGCTGATGGACAGAAATGTGGCTGTTCGTCTCCCGGTCGTTCCCATCAGGAATTGCACCGGTAGAGCCCACTCCCTCACTGTCTTCAGATCAAGCACCAGACTAGAATTCTGCCCAGTGGACACACCCCACCTTCAGGCTCCTCATGGCCCTTGCATTATAAGGACAGGATCCTCTGGGGAAGCTGTTGGTCTTTACCTGTCTCCCAGAATCCCCGTGGGTCCACAATAGCAGGAGAACCTGGACCTCGTTCCAGCAGCCGTCCATCCTGACCGTCCCTCCAGGCTGACTGGAGCTCTGTTAGCTTTCCAACAGCTGTCTCATTGTGCTAGAGGTTGAAACACTGCACATCAGAAAACATGGCCTGACTCAGCACAGCGTCCAAAGGGTCTCTGACTTTTCATTGTCTCAATTTCCCCACACATTCCTCCATTCAACAAAGGTGTATTGAGCACCTTCTATGAACCAGAAGCAGGAACAGGCACTGTGGATTCAGCAGCCTGACATGGTCTCTGCCCCACAGAATTCACTGTCTGGTGGGGAGAGGGGGGAGGGACAGAAAAAGTACACAAACGAATGAAAGAATTACAGTTTGCAAGAAGGGCTGTGAAGGAAACCAGAAGGGTGCTGAGGTCAAGAGCAGGGGTGCACCTGAGGAAGGACACGGGACTCCTCTCCCAGGAGGCACCATGGAGCTGAAACTTGAACTATGAGGAGGAATGAACTGATCAGGCAAAGTGGTGGCAGTGACTGATGCTGGGCAGAGGGGACAGCACGGCTATAAAAGTCCTGAGGTGGAAGAAGCTGGGAGAAAGATCAGGAAGGCTGCACAGCTGGGTGCAGGGGCGTGTAGAGGAGTTCAAACGCTGCCTGATTGGGAGACACGGCTGTGAGGGTGGATTTTATTCCAAGTACAGTGGAAAGCAATGCACAGGGTTTTATCAGAGGGGTGACCCCATGTGATTCTACTTCGAGATGGTGTGGGCTCAGATGCACGGCCCTTTCATTCCCCAGGGGCTCACAGGTTACCAGCCACATTGGGATACTTTCTGAGCTGCTGAGTCTGGCTGTCCCAGCCTTGGCCTCTTATGTCTAAAAGCCATAGAAAATTTTAAATACTTCTTCATAAACATTTCCAAGTTGTAGCCTCAGGAGTCTTTCTGAGCCATTCTGAACAAATTCATTCCAAGTATTAATGCACATCCCATACATGTCTGACGCTGATCCGATTGTGCAAGGACCTTTCTAAGTGCCACAAACCACACCCCGTGTCTGCTTGCTGCCCTCCCCATCTGTGCCTGGGGATGGGCCTCACTGAGCCGCCAACACTGGTTGTCAAGCTGCACTCAGTCTGCTTCAGAAGATGGAGAAACCTTCCCCGCTGCATAGCGCTGACCTTGACAGCTCAGCCCACTTCCTTCCAGATAGACAGCAGCTCTTCTCATTGCAACACTTCCCCGCAGCAAGTGAAAGAGAAAACAGTCTCTTTTCAAAGCCTTTAGAGTTTTCACTTGAAAAAGGAAATTTCGTTCTGTCAGGTAGCGCTCATTTGCATGACACGTATAGCATCTCGAAACTGGGGTTGCTTTGTGTGACACTCAGAGAAATCCAGCTCTCACTCCGCTTCCCACCGCCTTTCCCCTTCTTGATCTCTCTTCCCAATTTCAGTCATAGACCCCTCAGATGGCCTGTACTCTGCCCTCCCTCCCCGCCTACCTCCCACTGCAGACGCCTCATTGCTCGCTAACGTTTCCCTCTACAGCTCCTCCGGGGATGTGAGCCCTCAACCAGGTGAAACGTACTGTTCCTTCCTCCTCTGCATATGAAAATAGATTGTTTTTAAAAAACATAAGAACAAAAACCTTTTCAGGGTGGAGAGGTTCCGTTTGGGAGATGGTTCTTTACAAGTCCCCAGAAGTCTTTCCAGGCCATCCTTTAGGCTAGACTTCAGTGGTAGTCATCCGCTCACTTATGCAGCAAACGTTTAATAAGCACCTTCTTGTTCTGAGCATCCTGCCAGGAGCAGGGGAAACAGAATTGAATAAGACAGGGTCTCTGCCCTTCGGGAGCCCACAGCCAAGTTGGATGGAGCATTGCAGACTGATTATTCTGAGTTGTCTCGTGGACCAATCGTCTTAGTCTGTTTTATAGACATAGAGAGATGCCCATGTTGTTTGTTACAAATGCCCAGGTAAAAATATATGGATATATTCATGAAAAATTTTTGAAAGATTCAAAATGCAGGTTTTGTCTATAAAATCAATGATTTGCCCTCAGATCAGCATTGATGATTTACACATGTAAAATGTGCCATTAAAAGATGATGCCAATTCCAGGCAAACCCTTCAAACCCTCCATGCCTACCACTTTCAGACCATGTTTATACTCTTCACTGTAATCGATGGAGAACTTGTCGACCAGCGACACTTAACTCTGAACCGTCAGCCGTTCACCATCTGTGAAGTGTACAGAGGTCACAGTACGCAGAGAACGATTCTGATCATCGTGAGGATTTTACTGAATTCCTCCTGGCTAAAACATAGGCATGGATTGCATCGATGCATCCTTTTTCTTATGTTACAGTTGTGAACACAGTTCCCAGGATTTTTTCCATGCTCTAAGTAAGAAAAGGGAATCATAGCCAATCACCGTGGACCTGGAAAAACTCTGGCTGTCCTGCCCGCCCCTGCTGCCCGGCAGGCCGTCCCATAGCCCACTCTCATCCACATTGCTGCAGGCAGTCAGAGGGAGCTGGCCTCTCCCAACTGGAAACTCATGGCCCACAGCGGGAAATTCTGCAGAACCTGCAGTCCCGCCCTCTCACCCGCATACCCATCATCAAGCAAACCTCAATGGAGTGGCCCTGCAGGGATGGGAAGCACGCTATGGACCTGGCACTGGGCTTGGGATTGGAGTTCCACCAGTGGACGGAAGGGACTCCGCTCTCATCTTTGATGGGCTTATATTCTAGAGGGGAGGCAGGCTTTAATCTAGTAAATTCACACATAGTGTAGACTTACACTTTTGACTGAGAGGTATATGGTCCAATGAAAGCATAAAAACATATAACAGGGGATTTTCCCTGGTCTGTAGAAGTGGCACTTGAGCTGAGATCCGAAGCTCGAGAAGGGCTTAGTCAGGAGGAGTCAGGGTGGAGAAGAGCCCTGCAGGTGTGGGCATTGCTTTGAGAAAGACTCAGACTGGTGAGGGGGCTGATGCCCTGCGGGATCTAAAAGGAAGGCGGAGGGGCTGGGACATGGGGCAGGGGCAGAAGGGAAGGTGCTTGGCGATGGGCTGGGGGGCAGCCAGTCCTGGGCGGCACCAAGTCTTCTGTGGCAGGGCAGATTTTGATTGCTACCTTAAGATTAATGAATGCCACTGAAAGATTTGCATTTTTGGAAAAATTAAGAGTAGAGAATGAATTGAAAGAGGCAAGAGGATGCATTAGGAGGCTAGTTGGGTGAAAAATGATAGTAACTTGGACTAAGAAGGCAGCAGTGGAGATGAAGAAATGTAAGTGGATTTGAGAAAGTACGAGAGGAATAATTGACAGAACGATGGGATCCTGTGGCGAGGAGAGTGTTAGGGAGGACACCCAGGCCTCTGGCTTGCAGAACCAAACAGCAGGCTGGGTCATTCCCTGAGCCTGGAGTAGAATCTGATTTTGGAGGTGAGCGGGAGGGAGAGACTGGTATGAGTTTGGCTTCAGACCCAACCCCTGCATTTGCATGTCTGCATTTCAGGTCTGTGTGAGGACACTCAGAAGTAGCCATTTGAATATGTAAGTCTGCAGCTCAGAGGATAGAGCAGCAAGAGTTCTAAGTTCTAAGAGTCTTCAGCATACAAATGGAGCTGAGTTCACGGACGAGATAGTCCTTGAAGAAGGTAGGGCTGGAAAGGTGTAGGACTGATCCTTGAGGAACTCCTTCATTTAAGGGACGGTCTGGAAAGGAGGAGGCTGCAAAGGAACTAGCCAAGGAGTCTCAATGCCTTCAGCACTCCCCGAGATGCTAACTTCAGAGACAAGCACGGCGACTGCTTCTGGAAGCCCTGGGATTCTGAGGAGATGCTGAGCAAGGAGCCCACGGGAGTCATGAGGTGAAAACATAGCAGGACCAGGTAACGTGAGGCAGCACTCGGTGACCCAGCCCCGGAGCAGAGCGCATCACTCACAGTTCCCACCACGGCGCCCTCCAGCTCCCCAGCACCCCCACGTCCGAGAAGGGCCCAACAAGAGAAGCCACCTTCAAACAAGAGAAGCCACCTTCAAACAAGAGAAGCCCTGGGTTTCCCTCTGATTCCCTCTTCTCTCCCCTCTGAATACGGCCTGTTTTTCTTTCTTTCTCACATGTCACATGATCTAGCTTGGTCTGAATCTCTCTCCTAGTTAGTTCTTTTTACATTGTAGCTGTGCAATTTCTCTTGCTTTCCCCTGCCCATTTAAAAGCCTTCTTTCCTTTGTGAAGCATCCTTTTAAATTTGGCGTCCTCTCATTGTTTTCCATCATGATGTCTGACATGTAGCTAGCTTAGTAGAATGAATTTCCATATTCTCCTTCAGATTTGTATTTTCATATCAACTGGAGAAAAGACAGTTCAATCCTCTGAAATAGCTGGTGAGCAGAAAGGGCGTCGAGTGAAAGAATGGCTTCCTTTGCACTGTGCGATCCCAGGGAGGAAAACTGAAGCCAAGAGCCGGGGGCAGAGAGCTTGAGTTCTCAACAGTTAATATGAAATTTGGTTCCTGCCTTCCTGCCCCTCACCACACACCCTCCCCTTTAGTTTATTTTCACTGTGCCTAGAAGAGTTTATTCTGGAGGATAATCCAGGAGCAGCCTCAGCTGCAGTTTCCATGGGCCGTCCCAAATGGTTCCACGGTCTTCATTTTATCCACCTAAGGACGGTCTTGGTGCCTCAGGAATTAGGGCCTTTCACCTCCAGGGCGTCCATCCATCGTGACAATTCCATTCTCAGGGCAGCTGTGCTTTAAGTTTCTGTAGCAAAATCCTTCAGCCAAATTTTATAACAACGTCCAATTGACGGTCCAATTCACTCACACATTTACAACACAGATACCCAAGAGACCTCACACACCCCTGCAAGATCCACAGCGATCATTAACTCATAATTCTTTAGCTCACTTTTTTCATACTGACCTTGCAGTTGATTATAATAACCATCGCCTTACTGACTAAGTTACAATTAGAGTTATAAATAGAAAACCACACACAAATGTTAACATCCTATGGTTGCATTAACGTGTCATCAGTATCTTCAAATATCACACAGGTGAGGAGCAGGAAGTGCTAATGCAGGGCGTGTCTTCCTCTGAACTCTGGGTGTCCACATTGTCTTGGAAAGAGAAAAGACTTTTCAGTCAGACCCAGATTCAACCTCTGAGACTCTTTCTCTGCTGTAGACCAGCCATAACTACCTCATGGAATGTCACAGAATCCAATGAGGTTTCACGGGAAGGGCCTCATTCAAAGTGGTGTCTCTGTATCATTCCCTCAGTTCCTCTTGTCTCCTCTTTCTTTCCATCATTCCAGTGTTTTCCACCTAATTGCTGGCCTTCAAACAGCCTCTCAGGCCAAGCTAGTTAGATATCTTCTCCTGCGCCTGACAGCATTGTTCTTGTGGCTGTTCCTCTGAGAAGGCCCCTCCCTGGCTGCGAGGGCCTCCCAGGCTCTCCCAGGATGCTTCCTCCTCCTCCTCCTCTACAGCTTCCCTCCAGCTTTCATTCACTCTCTTCCTCCACAGCGATTTACTGAGCACGTTCCGTAACCCTGGTCTGTTCTGTGCCGAGCAATATACGAGGTACTGGCTCAGGGTTTTACAGTAGGTATTTGAGACAAAACCCAGTCACACTTCACACACACGCCCTGTGTGCAGGGTAGCTGGGCAGCAGGCCCATCTTGGCTAACAAGGTTCAGCTGCCCTATTACTCCTGTACACAGGAGGACAGATGACAGGGATGGGCTCAGCTGTCACATGTCAGAAATCATTGACACGCCAGCCATGCTCAGAGCTTCACCAGGTCCCTCTGATCTTCTTGCCTGCTAGCTGCCATCATCTGTCGACCATGGAGGGGAGGGGCTCCCTGCCCTACCAGACAGACAGGGCAGCCCAGCTGGCATCTGCACAAGGTGTGGCCACAGAAGTGGGAACTAAGCTCTGGCCCAAAAGGGGATGTGCAGGAGCAACATGGCAGCCTGGCCCTGAGAGCAGTGCTGCTTTTGGGTCAGGGGAGATGGGGAGATTGTGCAGGGGCCTGCAGCAGCACTGGGGTCCTGGACTCTTTGAACTGATCGCGGCCACTGATGTTGAGTCACTAGGGGTAATAGTGAATGGTACCCCTCTCATTTCCACCCTTTGATTCCTGGACCCGTGAATCCCGGCTATGAGAGAAACAGCACCATAGATTGGACACTGAGCCAGAGCATACACAGCCATCTGGAAAACCTTGCCCTAGCCCTGCGAGATATTGCCACCTAGTTGGTACTCTGAGTCTTCAAAAGGCCATTCTACCATTCTCTCAAGCTAGCTGCTTCAAGATAGTGGGGAAAATGGTAAAACCAGTGAATTCCACAAGCATGGGCCCATCTCTGCACTTCTTTTGCTGTGAAGTTCTTTCCTTGATCAGAAGCAATGCTGTGTGCAGTATCATGATGTGAATCAAGCATTCTAAAATCCACGGATGATGGTTTTAATAGGAGCATTATGTTCAGGGAAGACAAATCCATATCCAGAGTGTGTATTCCAGTAAGAACAAAATGTTGCCTCTTTCACGAAGGAAGTACTCCAATGTAGTCAACCTGCCACCCGGTAGCTGATTGACCACCAAGAGAATGGTGTCATAGTGGGGACTCAGTGTTGGTCTTTGGCAGACTGGGCACTCAGTGGTGGCTGTAGCCAGGTCAGCCTTGGTGAACAGAAGTCCATTCTGCTGAGTTTATACATAATCCCCATCCCTGCCACCATGGCCACTTTGTTCATGAGCATTGACAAGGCTCATTGTCAATGGACATCGAGCAACGACAAGAGTGGCTGGGGGAAGAGGCTGACTGGTATCCACAGAACAGGACAACTTATCCACTGATTTTTGAAATCCTCCTCTGCTGAGGTTACCCTTTGGTGATCATTCACATGGAAATATCTTCACCTTTTTTTGTCCCTTCAGCGTGGTTTATCGATAAACTTTTTCCCCAGATTTCTTTGTCACTATTTTCCAATCATGTTCCTTCCAAGTCCTGATCATCCAGCCAAACCATTGGCTACAGCCCATGAATCAGAATATTATCTCACATCTGGCCATTTCTCCTTCCAAGCAAAGTGAACAACCAGGTGCACTGCCTGAAGTTCCGCCCACTGGGATGACTTCCCTCACCATCCACCTTCAGGGATGTCCTAGAGAGGGGCTCTGATGCTGCAGCTGTCCACTTTTGAGTGGTGTCTTCATATTATACAGAACCAAGCCCAAGTCTTCTCTTCCTCTGTCAACTGATCACAGGGAACTCATCATGAGCCTGCAGGTATAGGCTGGGAGAGAGAAGGCAGTGTAGCAGGAGTAGGGACCATGGGCATTTCAGCCACTTCTTCATGTTACTTTCTTGCATCTTCAGGGCCTGCTCCAGCCCCGTCTCATATAGACCACTTCCACTTGATGATGGAATGTTGATGTGCATGCCCAATTTTATGACTTGGTGGCTCAGATAACACCCTGTTCATGAGCAGCCAGGTCGCATGATAACTTGGTGACCCACGGTTGAGATTTCTGTCCCCACTAAGACCAGGAGCAGGACAAGAGATGTTTTTCAAAATGAGAGTAGTTATCTGCAGAGAATGGCAGGGCTTTGCTCCAAAGTTCCAGTGGGTCCCACCATGATTCAACTATAGGAGACTGCCAAAGACTCCAAATAGCATCCCTCTCTGCCTCTGAAACTTTAAGTACCATTGATCTGATGGATCATATGCCCACAGTGGCAGAGCTGCTTGCACAGCAACCTGGGTCTATTGCAGAGCCTTCTCTTGTTTGGGGCCCCACTCAAAACTAGCAGCTTTTTGTGTCACTTGGTAAATGGGTCAGAGTAACACACCCAAATGAGGAACATCTTCCTCCAAATCCAAAGATAGGCACTAAGCATTGTGCCTTTCTTGGCTGTAGGAGGAGTCACATGCAATAGCTCATTCTTCACCTTAGAAGGGGTATCTTGCCATCTCCATACCAGTGGATCTCTAAAAACTTCACTGAGGTAGAAGGCCCCTGAATTTTAGTTGGATTTTTTCTTACCCTCTGCAACACGAATATTTTACCAATATGTCTAGAGGAGTTGCTACTCTTGCTCACTAGGTCCAATCAGCATAATGTGATCAATGTAACAGACTAGCGTGATATCTTATGGAAGGGAAAGGTGATCGAGATCCCTGCAACTAAATTCTGATATAGAACTGGAGAGTTGCCTTACCCCTGAAGTAGGACAGTGAAGGTGTCGTGCTGGTCTTGCCAGTCAAAAGCAAACTGCTTCTGGTGGGCCTCACAGGCAAGTATGGGGAGAAAGGCATTTGCGGCATCAATAGCTGCATACCAGGTACCAGGAGATATGTAAATTTGCTCAAGCAACAAAACCATGTCTACCATAGCAGCTGCAATTGGAGGCACTACCTTATTAAGCTTATGATATAATCTATTGTCATTCTCCAAGGTCCACCTGTCTTCTGCATGTATAGGCCACATAGGAGAGTTGAATGGGGACATGGTGGGAATCAGCACCTCTGCATCTTTTGAGTCCTTGGTGGTGGCACTAATCTCTGCAGTCTCTCCAAGAATGTGGTATCACTTTTGGTTTATTATTTTCCTAAATAGAGGCAGTTCTAATGGCTTCCTTTTGGCCATTCCTACCATAATAACCCTCACTCCCCAGGTCAGGGAACCAACACGGGGATTCTGTCAGTTGCTGAGTATGTCTATTCCAATTATGCTTTCTGGAACTGAGGAAATAACGACAGGACTCACTGGACCCACTGTGAGATGGACCTGAGCTAAAATCCACTGCTCACCTGACCTCCATAAGCCCTTCTCTGACTGGTGGGCCATAGCGATGTTTTGAGTCTCCTGCAATTAAAGTCAGTTCAGAACCAGTTTTCAGTAGTCCCTGAAAGTTCTGACTATTTTCTTTTCCCAATGCACAGTTACCCTGATAAAAGGCTGTAAGTCTGTTTGGAGAAGCCTGGGAGGAAAATGAACGGTATAAATTCCCAGTAACGTACCAGAATCCTTCCTCAAGGGGATCTGACCTCCCCTTCATTCAAGGGGTTCTGGGTTTGTAAATTGGCTCAAGTCTGGGAATTGATGGAGGGGCCATGACTCTTTGTTTTTATGATCGGGTTCGGCTTTTATTCACTTGATTTGGAACGTTTCTTCTTAAACAGATCAAGTAAGAACTTAGTAGGCTTCCTATTTGTTTTACTTCTAGGAACACCATGATTAGCTGGCCGGCGCTGCAGCCCTGCACAGGTCAGACTGTTCTGATCACTGCTCTGACTCTGCTGTCCATTATGGTGGCCAGGCCGTCTTCCCTTTGGCAGTTGCCTCCACTTGGCCCCTGCCACTCTGGGATCCAATTATTCCCGTTGCATTTAGCTTCCCCCAGTCAGTGACTGCAGTCCCCCCTGTGAGGTCTGGCCTACAGAGAAGAGCAGCCACAGAGCTCTTCAAGGATGGGGGCTCCCTCACAAGTCTGTTCCTCACAGTCAGGGTGAAAGGCATGTTTTCTGGAGCCTCTCAGGGTGGGTGAGCGGGTCTTAAATGACAAATCTCCTCTCAGATCCTAATCTCCCTGAGCCTTTGTATCCCTTCTTGTACATTAAACCAAGGCATGCCTGATATATCCGTTTTCCTCACGGTGGGCCACTTTTTGGTCCCTGTTTTACCTAACCAACCAAAAAACTGCTAGAGCCCTTTCTAAGCCCCTGAGCTAGAACATTAAATGCAGAATCTCCCCTCAGTGAGCCCATATCAATAATTTTGGCCTAATCTAACTTTATGTTACTTCCACCATTGTTCCACACATTCAGTATCCACTCCCACACATGTTCCCTGGGCTTCAGTCTGTACAAATTTAAAAACTGAAGTAGCTCTTTTGGAGTATAACCCACCTCCTCATGGGTCACACTTTGTACCTCACCTTTAGGGGCCCGCTGGGACTAGAGTCTAATTGTAGGTCTAGAAGCAAAGAGGGTTGGTGGGGGCGGCTCCTGAGGAGAATCAGCATTGTCTTGCATGCAACAGCCTCAAGGGAGACCAGTGCAGTTTCCTCAGGCAATGCAGGGTTAATCCCTTGAGAAGGCGGTGGAAAGGCTGATACCATTCTGGGTGGGGATGTCACTGCCCCTGGGTGTAGGGAGGCCACTGCCCCTGCGGTTGGGTAGGCCACTTTTGCTGGTGGTGGGGAAGTCAATTCTGCTGGGGGTAGGGTGAAGAAGACTCTACAGCGTCTCACCAGAGTCACCGGTGAAGAAGACTCTACAGAATTTAGGGGCTTAGTGGCCCCAGCTTCATCAGGGTCCGCCCACACCTTCCCATTCCAGCTTATAGGATCCCATTCTTTTCCAACCAGTGCCCTCACTTTAACAGTAGACACCCTAAAAGGCTGGGAATTAGACTTGCATTCTAAGTCAGCTCCTCAAAAGATGAGATCCTGCATTTGATTTTCAGTCCTCTCAGCCCTGCACCTACAGCAGATGAGCATCTCATCAGAGTACACACAGAAGCTCTCAAGTCATTTACATGGCACTTCAACTAGGAATTCAAATCCCTGAGCTCATTCTTTTTTTTTTTATCACTTTGTCCAGTGACGTTAGGAGCAACCAATCAACATCATTATACTGGTTAGTTTTCCAAAAATGTTCGAAAGTATCATACACACAGTCACCCAGCAGCTTGCTTCTTATAAGTAGCTGGTTAGGAGCATCCAATGTAGATATTTTGCATATCTCTGTAAACGGTTCAAGTCATGGATTATCAGCACACTCATTACTACTGGAAATAGAGTCATTAGCATCTTTAAATCTAATCAGATTGGAAAGTCAATTCCAGAAACCCCAGAACCAATTTATAGAACTTATCCTTAAAATTCTGTTCCTCCAGAACCACAGTCAGAACTAACGTACGTATTAGTCGGGGTTCTCCAGAGAAAGAACCAGTAGCAGAGTATTTATTTATTTACTTATTTGTTTATCATGAGGAATTGGCTCACACAATTATGATCGCTGAGAAGTCTCACCATCCGCCATCTGTAAGCTGGAGACCCAAGAAAGCCAGTCGTGTACTTCAGTTCAAGTCTCAAGGCTTGAGAACCAGAGAAGCTGATGGTATAAACCCTGGTCCCCAAGCAGGAGTGGATGACATGAGACATCCCAGCTCAGCAGTGAGGCAGGAAAAACAGGCGAATTCCTCCTTCCCCCGCCTTTCATTCTATCCAGGCCTTCAATGGATTGGATGATGCCCACCCACACTGGGGAAGGACATCTACTTTATTAAATCCACTAATTCCAATGCTAATTCACACCCAGAAATAATGTTTAATCTGAGCACCCTGTGTGGCGATCAGGCTGACACATAAAACTAACCATCACAACATAAAAAGAAGTGGGTGGCTTCAGGCAATATTTAAGAGGTAAAGTTGACAGGACCTGGTGAGGAATGAGAGAAGTGGACAGAGTAGGATGAGAGATGGTTGACTCCCTCATTTGGGGCTTGAGCATGGATGAATAGTGATGACATTTACTAAGACAGAAAATACTGGAGAATGATCAGGCTCAGAAAAAGAGTAAGTCTCACTTTTCACATGTTAGATGTGAAGCACCTGTGATATATCCAAGAGAAACGGTGAGTTGGGAAAGGAGCCTGAATAGAACAGTCAGAAAAGTAGGAGACACACCAGCAGAACCTGTCTGGGGTCATTGAGAAGAAAGGAAAGAAGACTTCCGGAGCGGAGAGTGGTGAATGTTGTCATATGCTGCTAAGAGGTAGTGTGCTGAGGACTAGTAAGTGTTTCTTAGCAAGACCAGTTTCAGGGGAGTGTGAGCACGGAGAACACTAAGAGGGTGTGTGAGGTGAGAAAATGGAGATGAATGGTATACAACTCCTTCTGGAAGCCTGGATCTGAAGCAGAGGAAAGAACTAGGGTAGCAGCTGTCTGGAGAAAAATGAGGTGGGGGAAGATGGTGTTAGAGTTTTGATTGTGTGCTGCTGTTTAAGATGCTAGAGACTTAGCATGTTTAGATGCTATTAGGGAATATCAGCTACAGAGGAGAAAGCAGAAGATGCCCAACAGTGAAGATGCCCCAGAGAAAATGGGAGGGGGAGGATAAGATGAACACTGGCCACACCACAGTGGAGAGCCCCTCTGGTTGGGATATTTTGCTCTTCCCTGGTTTTCCCCATTGTCTTCCTTTTCCCTTCTCTTTGCCCCTGTAAAATCCTGTTCATCCTTCATTGCCCAGATGAAGTCACCACTCCTTTTTTCTTCTCCCCCAACCCAAGCCTCGGTGCTCCCTGTCCCACTGAATGTCTGTGGTCTTTGTAGCACTCATCGCTGACACCGATAATGACGCCAGTCCTCTAGATGTGCTGAAGATCTCATCTACCAACTGGCCTGTCGATCAAGGTAGCATTTCCCTTCTGTCCCTGTGACTCCTTCAACACCAAGCTCTGGCCTGACATGAAGGATAAATGGGGTTTTACTGCAAAAATATCTCTATACAGAAGTCAGGGTATGGAGAAAGACCTTACAGCTTCCTTGTGCACATCAGCATTGAATGAATGCTCTGAGACAGACAGAGGTCTTGCTAACAAGATCCTCATTTCTCAGGACGATGGCAGGACTGGCAATTAGGGAAAGGTGCCAAACAGGAGCGCAGGATGGTGGACCTGGGAGAGTCGGGGTGTTGACAGCATCCCTGGTTCCTGTATATGTTCTCCTTTCCTCATCAAAGGTGTCAAACTAAGATAGGAGCTTATCGCAGAAGCCATTAGAAGGTGCTAAGAACTAATGAGGTGTGAACACCATGGAGTAGGCATGTACGCCCTGAGCAGGCATTAGTCAGTTGCTCAGTAAAAATAGCAGGGAAGAAGATTGGCAGGTGGGAGAGAGATAACAAGCCCCAGGCAGCACAGAGCCCTCCGGGGTGTCAGTGCCCAGGCAACATCGACTGCAGGCATTTCACACCTTCGATCACTGCTTATCACATCTGTCTGCAGAATTCTCGAGGATGGTTACGATACGGAGTCAATCGGGAAAGTGAATATATGTAAAGTGCTTTGAGCAGTGCCTGAAATATGGTAAGCAGTAGTGTTAAATATAATAATGAAATGAAAGAAACACTAATAATTATTATCCTTGACAAGCAAGAGCTAAAGACAGATAAACCTGGATTTGAATAATGCATCCCAGAGTTGTCTATTAATAAATCATTTAAACTCTGATTTTTGTTCCTTCATTTGAAAAATGAAGATCTTCCTGCCTATCCTGTGGGTTGTTGTGGGGACACAGAAGATACCTTTGTAAAGTCTAGCCAAGCTCGGCAGCATTTCCCGGGAGGAGGAGTGGGCTCCCCAAGGTGAGGATGGTCGTCAACAAATGCAACACCTTGATCCCAGGAAGCTTCCCCGTGAGTCACTGTGATGGTGAATTTGTGTGTCGGCCTGGTTGGGCCAAGCTTCCCAGATATTTAGTCAGACATTATTCTGGATGCTTCTGTGAGGGTGTTTTTGATGAAATTAACATTTAAATCAGTGGACTTTGAGTAAAGCAGATTGCCCTCCATAATGGGGGTGGGCCTCATTTAATCAGCTGAAGGCCTGACTAGAACAAAAGACTGACCTCCCACATGGAAGAGGGGATTCTGCAGCAGTGCCAACACCCTTCAGACTTGAACTGCAACATTAGCTCCTTCCTGGGTCTCCAGCCTGCCAGCCTACTCTGCAGATTTTGGACGTGCCAGACACATAACTGCATGAGCCAGTTCCTTAAAGTAAATCTTTATATATATGTTTACGTATATAATACATGTCCTGTTGGCTCTGTTTCTCTGGAGAACTCTGACTAAGACAGACACAAAACTCCCTCTGATTGTCAGAACGATGCAAAATGAGACAAACTACCTACCTACCCAACACTGAAGAGCCAGCTGCAACATCTGGCCTGATGGCTGAGGAGCAGGAATCGAGAGGATCACATGTCAAGGGGCAGTGGCCGCGTGTCTGCTGGGTCACACTTTCATTCTGCTCATCGCTGAGCCCACACTGATGGTCACAAAGGCATACCTTTAATCACCATGACTCCAGGAAGGGAAGGCCCAGAGAGATGCCTGGGAGGGGGAGAATTGAGTCTTTCCAAAAGTACAGGGAGTCCTTGTTACTGACCAGATGCTGTGCTTGAGATGGGATAATAACAACAACAGTAATAATGAATTTACTTGAATCTAAAACACAACCATTGTAAGGCACACCATATTTTACATACCAAAAAGACAGAAAAAATCTCCAGAATTCAGAGATGTCAAAATGAGAAAAAAATGTATCTCAGAATGAATAAAATAGGCTAATAATGTTAATAATAAGATGTCTAGGACTGACTATGGGCAGTACTGTTCTGAGCACTTTCCACGTATTCATTTGTTTGATACTCAGCAAATCTGTGAGACAGAAGCTTGTATCATCCCATTCTGTGGATGCGGACACTGAGACTCAGAGAGGCTAGAGCCCTGCCCAGGTCCACGCAGCTCCTGAGTGGCAGAGCGAGGACTGGAACCCAGGCAGACTCGCTGGCTCCAGAGCCCACACTCTCAACAGCTCTGTAAGAACTAAAGTTAGGAGACTGCTCATCCGCCCACAGCCCATTCCAGAAAGTTCAATGGCTGTCAGTCAGAGGGCTGTAAGTGACCACTCTTAAATGTACCAGAAGCGTTTTTGAGAAGTTCAAATAAAATATATCTACAGCAGTTCATGACCTGCCATGAAGTTGCTCTGTCAGACGGCAAATTTGGAGAGAGGCCAGAACTCAAACAGCCCTATGTTGTTACCTGGATTTATTGAGAGAACATCAAATTTCTTCATTTGCTCACCGCCCTCGCCATGAATTCACCCAGTAAGTCCTGATCACACACCGGCTGGGCTGGGCACAGGGCAGTTGCTAAGGGTCAAAGATCCAGATGAAATGGAAGAGAGTGCCTACTCCCTGAGGCCTCAGTGAACCCAGGGACACAAAACTAAACATCTGAAACGTAAGAGAAAATGGAGGCAGAACATGAGGAAGCGCCCGCAGGGTAATTTCTTAGGTGATTTATTCTTCTCTGATAATTCTCCCCTGGGTATTCGTGGCATCCTGGGGCGTTTCACCTCAGCAGAGTGATGACGCTGCCACTCCAGTTCCCATGGAAACCAAACTGGGACAGGAGGAACAAAAGGCTTTTCAAGGTCATCAGAGCAAAGGAGAGTGGAGACAGAGACAGCAAATAATGGGTGCTCGTCCTCCCCTTCTTGTCACCACAATACGCGGCCTCCATCAGCCTGGCAAGCAGGGCCCCCAGACCTTGGGTTGTGGGGAGAGGAGCAGTGCCTTCAGGCAGCGCCTGGGCCGCCGGGCAGTCCCAAGCCCAGGGACCAGGCTTGCA
The DNA here is from genome assembly GCF_037783145.1 of Equus przewalskii. Lineage (NCBI taxonomy): Eukaryota > Metazoa > Chordata > Mammalia > Perissodactyla > Equidae > Equus > Equus przewalskii. Next base: position 38,183,116 of record NC_091836.1, read on the forward strand.
GGGGCGCACCTGGCTCCTGCTGCCTCTTCAGCCCCCGCCCTGTGTCTGGACCCCAGGACACAAGAGACACTCTATATGTTTTGGAAATGGATGAATGTCCCCATGTGCCCTACCCCTCCTCAGAGCCACAAAGCTTCCAAGTGCGTCATCTTCATTATCAGCTTTGGAAAAAGACTTCCTGGAGTCCAGGACTGCTGCTCGGGGCATCATCTGTTCAGGAAGTCAAGCACTGTGACAGAGACTGGGCTCAGGGACGGATGCAGATCCATGTTCTGTCCCCTGCCCACCGTGTCTGTCTGCTGCATAGCTTCTTCCTCTTGCTCAACACCCCAGCCATGAACTTTTCCTTCCTTGCAAAAGCCCAAGCTGTTTCTTTCTTTCTTTTTTTTTTTGAGGAAGATTAGCCCTGAGCTAACTACTGCCAGTCCTCTTCTTTTTTCCTGAGGAAGCCTGGCCCTGAGCTAACATCCGTGCCATCTTCCTCTACTTTATATGTGGGACACCTACCACAGCATGGTGTGCCAAGCGGTGCCATGTCCACACCTGGGATCCGAACCACGCGCGAACCCCGAGCCGCTGAGAAGCAGAACGTGCGAACTTAACCACTGTGCCACCGCGCCAGCCCTCCAAGCTGTTTCTTAAGAAAAGACCTTTCTGCCTCCCAGCCACCCAGGATTGAGGGGAGGGCTGGCCATCCCCTTGGAGCTATCAGGCTTGTACATCCCCAGCCCTGCCCCGTCCCCAGAGCTGGGAACAGGTCACCCAAACCTTGAGGGTCCTGCCACTGAGTCATGCAGAGGCTGGGAATCCAGGTACAGAACCCGGGGACCCACTGACTTCCATGAGAACAGAGTCCTCCTGCGGTGACTGTCAAAGACAAGTCCACGCGGTCTCCTCTGATCTTCATTAGGGCCCAAGTTGTGCTGGGCTTCTCTCCAGCTGGGCAGCGACATCTGGGGCCCTGTCCCTTCCGAGGTATCTCCCCAGGGCTCCGGGTCTCCCACCAGTCCTGGCCCTACCTTCCAGATCCCACGGTATGAAACTTGAGCGTATCTGAGCTCACCCCTGGGGAGAGCCTGTCTGTAGAAAGTGGGGGTAATTGGCTTCTCCTTATTTGCTGTTAGGGCCTGTGGTTAAGGGGTTAAAAAGAAGTGCAGGGTATAAACAGAAGTGGTGGTGGCTACACTGGGGTAATAATGATTATTTTTATTGTTAGGTCAGTTTATTCCTATTTCAGTTTTCCTCGTGTCCATCCACCCAAGTGAAGTGGCGGGGCTGGGCTGTACTCACACCCCGTGGAGGTGCTTTTCAAACGCACTCTGCGGGTCATTTGTCCTGGGTTTGGGAAGGGTGCAGGGCGGGGGGAGCCGTCAGGAAGTCGTCACGTGACTTTGGGGAAGGCTCCCGTCCCAGTTCCACGGTTGTAAAGCGTGGGCTCTAAGGACTCTCCATGGCTGCAGCCAGCTATAAAATCTTACGATTCTCTGGAAAGAAGTTATATTAATGATTAACGTTCATTTATCCATCAGGGCCCAGGCACAGAGCTGCCAGCTGCCGGCCTGAACCTGAGCTCCCGCACATGTGCCGGGAGACCGAGGGCCAGCTTCAAGCCAGCAGAGGCCGGCTCCGCCTCACTGTGGAGGGGATGGCGGTGGGGGTCCCCGAGCAGAGGTGGCAGGTGGGAGGGAGAGCCGAGCTGCAGCTCAGGGTCACCGAGACAGGTCTGTCCCAGCATTCCCCTTACGTCCCCTCGTTTAATCCTTATAACAAGCCGCCAAGTCGGTGCCGTTATTGTGCCCATTTCACACATGAGGAAAGTAAGCGTCAGCGAAGCGACATGATGTGCCCAGAGTTACAGTTGGGGAGGATGAGGATGTGATTTGATGCCACAGTCTGGCTTCTGAGGCCATACTCATAAGAGGGACTGGACTCAAAAAGTCCCTGAGAATCCTGGAGAAAGTTCACCCCGTTATTAGTCTTGGTCCCAGCTGGAAACAGATGATCCCTCACTCAGGGTGACTGAGGGAGTTGCCTGAAAGGGGCGTTCGCAAATGTGGGGCCGGATGTAGGGGAAGCCACAGGGACGGCACGGTCTCTGGGCCTCCAGAGCCCAGGTGAGGGAAAGGTTACCTGAACCCGGGCAGACAGCAGGATGGAGGAGTCCACCGGCCAGCAGCTGGGCCTCTGCAGGACGGCTCTGCAGACAATACCACCACCTCTTCTCCTCCTGCCTTCTGACCTGCAGCTCCTTCCACTGGCCAGACCCCCCAGGCAGGGCGCGTGGTCAGCACTCGGGAGCCAAGCAGGGAGAAGGGTGAGCAGGTCTGGAGGGATGACTGAAGACTCGGCACAGTGCTAACGCCCTGCCACGGGAGGTCAGTGCTCCCCTGATGGGACCCACTCGCCGGGGTCACTGGTCAGGCAGCCTCCCGAGACGCCCCTCGTGAGGGGTCCCCAGCCCTGGGTCTGGCCCCCTGGACCCTCTTGGGTGGTGGAGATAGGAATGATGGGGGTTCCTCTTTAGGAACCCCATGGAAGGCCGGCCCACCATGAGAGTTCCCCCGGTGGAGCAGGGGAAGCATCCACGAGGAAAGGCGGGCACAGCTCCAAACCACCACGTCATTGCCTGTAAGAAAGGCTTCCTGATAACCCCTCGTCCTGACACAGGGCAAAAACACCCCCACAGGCCAGCGGCCACTGAGAGGGGGAATAGCGCTGGCCGCGGCTTCCCATGGGGCCTCCATCTCAGACAACAGCCTGACCTCTGTCCTGGCCCCGATGGGTTAAGGGCGAGGCATGAAGCCAGCTCTCCACCACTTGCTTTCCGCTCCCTCTGCCCAGGGCTGCCCTGGCCTCGCTCTGTCCCCTCTGCTCTCCCCTGGGCCTTCGTCCCTGTCCAGGGAAGCTGGTCCCCCACATGTCTTCCATGGTCCCCGTCCCCTGGGCTCCTGTGGGCCCTCCCCACTTTGGGGGCTGCCTGGCCCCCTTTCCCCGTTCTCTCTGCCACAGAGCCCATGGTGGCCAGGCCTCCCGGGAGGGGCCTCCTCCTCAGCCAGAGCCCATGCCGCCCACCTCACTTGCCGGCTGGGTTTCAGGCTCCGTCCCCAGAGGCCGCCCAGAGGCAGCTGCTCTCCACACAGAGGGCGGGGAGAAGAGGCCCCTCCAGGGCTGGACAGAGCAGGCCCGAAGCAGAACCGTGGCCTCACGCCCCTCCATCGAAAGAGCTGCAGATCCCGGTTTCCCACCCAGCCCACCGCTAGTCAGACAAACCTGTTGGTTCAGCCAGTCTGGGGACACCTCACTAATACACCTCACATCAGGAAAATGTGAGAGATCCGGGGTTCAGTGCCAGCACTGAGCTCAAAGGTCATGTTCTTTCCATGAGGCTCCCTCTCCCACCTGTTTTTGGGGACGTACTGCAGCCCTGAAGAGTACCTATGCCCTGGGGCTCCCAAAGCTCAGCAGCGATAAGAAATCCATCCTCTGAAGAGCTGACCCCAGGACATAGGCACCTGCCATCCATCCCTCATTCCCTGCTGAGGTGGCTCAGCTGCCGCCCTCCCTGGATCAACAGCGAAGGCCCAGATCGGCCCACCATGGTCTGCAGGATCGAACGGGGAGCTAAGAGTTAGAGCTGGCGCCTCATCCCTGTCTTCCAGCCCCTGGGAACAAGATGTCCCCGAGTTTGCTTCAGTTGGCCTGGTTCTCCACCTGGTGTTTTTCAGGCGTCAGCCAGCAGACGCGAGTGCAGGGACCTGCCTCCGGGACCACAGGCTGATGCGCTTCCTCAGCACCCGGACTCAACTCAGAGGACCTGCTGTCCCGGCCTGACTTGCCTGGGCCTCTGAGAGGTCCTGACACAAGGCTCTTCACTCAAGAGGGACGAGGGGTCAGAGGACCAAGGCGGCCCTTCCCGAGCCGTGACACCCCAGTGCGACGAAGGCTGGCGGCTGCTTCCGAACAACCGGGCTGTTCCAACGCCGAGCTGGCTGCAGGGGTGGGCTTTCCCACCCACATTCGGCTCAAAAATTAGTGTTCATGTCAAAACGAGCTTTATTCTACTCGCATTTCCCGTCAGAAAAGTGAGGTAAGTGCTAGCAGGCGGGTCCCAGCAGTTGGTGACGGGATTCAGAGCGCCCGCAGCCTGAGGCGGTGGGCCGTCCAAGCTGGACTGCGGAGGTGACGACGCTGCTGGTTGACGTGCGAGTTTGTCATGGCCTCTTCCCTCCTGCTCCCGACCTGCCCAGAGGATCCTCAGTGCGTGCCCTGGGCAGCCATCCGCAAGCATCTGGAGGCTAAATCCGAGATGAAACCCCCTCACCATCCCTTGTCTATTCTCACAATGAACCCAGGAGCCTCCTGGGAGGGAATCCACGCCTTGAGGGCACAATGGCTAAGTTTTGCTTAAGACCCCAAGTTGGTGTCAGAGAGCAGAAGCAGCCCAGCTTCTCTTCTGTCCCTGCTCCAAGGCCAGGGGGAGCGAGCTGCTTTGGGCCCGTCCTCCGCTGTAGACGTTAGCACCTGTCTCAGGCAGAAGCGGCTGTGCGTGATGTTGGTGGGCATCAGCAACTGCACCAGCGCCTTCCAGGGCAACGGTGGCAGCCGCATCAGCATGTTTCCACTGGCGCCTTCGACGGCAGACATCGGGAGCCCTGGCACAGCCCTCAGTGGGCACTCACTGAGAGGTGTCGCTGGCTGTGACAGCTGTGGCGTCAGCAGCATCAGAAGGCTCACCCACAACGAGCCAAAGCAAGAGAGGAGGGAAATGGGGGCAAAGAGTCACCTCCTGTGAAGCCCCCGGATTACATCCTGGAGACTCCCCAAACTACTGGCGAGAAATGGGAAGGGACTGGGACTCACCAAGTGTGAGGGGCGGAGCAGGGAGAAAGGAGTGGCAGGAAGAGGGTGGAAGGCAGAGGGTCACCGTGGGGCAGGGCGAGAAGAGTGAGGGAGACACAAGCAGCAGCCTCCTCTTAGCTTTGGTCCAAGGAGGTGAGTTCTCTGCCGAGAGGGGACTTACCCTTGGGAAGATGAAAGGCTCAGTATCTGCGGTCCTCTCTCCGGAACGGGAAAGTTCATCGTCTTCTTCTCCCTCCTTAGTGCCTTCATACAGACTCTGCTTTGTGCCCGCAGCGACCTCCCTCTGGCCAGTTTCCGTGGGTTCCCCAGCCAAAATAGACAGTATTTCAATGAAAACTTCACCAATCACTTTCCAAAGGGGGCGAATGCCTCTCTCACGGCCACCACGCTTCCCAAGTCCAAAAGACCATTCACATTGTAGACTAAGTAAGTGGATTCCTGGTGTGTACAGTCATTAATTTATTGCCTCTCAGCTCTAAATGCACACTTCAACGCCTTCTCTATGATAATGAAACTGGGCCCTGTGAACATTTCTCCTTTGCCAATGGCATGATGTTAAGCTTGTGGTAGACGGCACTGAAAGGACCCTGCGGGAGGAAGGGGCCTCTCTCTCTGGCCCGTGCTTCTATTCCTGCTTGCCCAGTGCTCCCAGGGGCATGCAGGCTGAATAACCAGTGGTGCTCACCCCCCAGCAGGTGTCATTGCCAGTCCCAGCCTGGGTCCTGGCCTACTGGCACCCCTGGACAACTCGCCAGTCCTGGCCCATGACTCCCTGCCCACCCGCCGTGATCTGCTGCTAACCCAGTGGGAAGCTTACACCTTGCCAGCCCTTACCTGCGCTTCCTTGCTCTCCAGCCACAGTCTGCCAGCTGTGGACCAGCTGTGGACCAGCTGTGGTCTGGAGCAACCCACTGAGCTTCTTCACCATCCAGTGGGCTCCAATCACACCCTCTCCAGAGAAGTCGGAATTCCAGGCTTGGGGAGGAGGCCACCTTGCAACACTCCGCCTCAGCCTTAGGATGTTCTTTCGAGTTCTGTTTCATTCCCTTTTAGTAGCTAACCTCCTGTAAATAGTTAATAGTATTTTACTTTAAACTTTCCCTGTACAAAGTGTGTGCAGTTTCTGCCTCTCATGGAACCCCAACTGATACTCTTGGGGTTGTTTTGCTCCAAAAGCAGAGCTGGGAGGAGGAAGAGGCACCATGTACACTGACTGCAATGGGCAGGGGCTCGCATCCCCCAGGAGCCCTGCCTCTCTCCCAGGCCTTCGGAGGGGCCTGTGCTCTGCCCCTCATGGCACTTCTCACAAATCGGGTAGCCATCTACTGTCTGTGTCCCCATGAGACCGTGGGCACCTCTTCATCTCAAAGTGTGGGCCCTGGACCAGCAGCATCAATATCACCTGGGAACTGGTTGGAAATGCAAATTCTCGGGCTTCACCCCAGATTTCCTAAGTCAGAAACAGCGTTCTCTGTTACCACAAGCCCTTGAGGGGAATCCGAGTCTGCAAAGGTCTGAGAACTGTGGATATGGAGTAATTGAACTGAACTTCTCTAGGCCTTGTCTGCAGATGGCAATGATTATACTTTCTTCCCATAATTGTAGTGAGGACTTGACAAGCTAGTGTGAAGTAAGAGTACAGCAATGGTGGCTATAGCATAGAGAGAGATAGAGAGAGATAGACATAGACAGCACATAAAGCATCAGGGCTTGTTTATTCCTTTCTTTTCTACCCTCCTCTCCTTCCTAGAATTTGAAGGACCTGTGGAAATGGTCTCCCACACATTGTCCCTCAACTGACTAGGTGTACAGGTTTGACCTGACCCCTTTAAATGTGCCAAGGCCAGCAAGGAAAGCAACCCAGAGCTCAGCGCCTCCCCAAGCAAGTTAAGAGGCTCTGGAGCTCTCCCTGGAGATGCCTGTGGGCCCTTGCGGGGAACAGCTGAGGCCTGCCTGTCCCTGGCATGCTGACAGCTGTGGGGCTGGCTCGGGCAAGCCGGTCCCCTACTCATAACCAGTGCTGGGGAGTAGGGGAGGCAACGGGTGGTGAGCAGGGACAAACTTCACTGTTGCCAGGAGGTCAGAAGCCAGCCCGAGCTGGGCCAGATTTTCCTGTGCAGACTGTGTTCACCTGTTAACGGAAATCTGGAGTTTCTCCGGAAGTGATTTTAGTGTTTCTCCCCTCTTCTTCCTCAGCTTTCAGGAGGCCTCTCTTGAGGGACAAGATGGCTCTTCAAAACCTAGGGTTCGTGAAGGTATATGGAGACTAGGAAAGGCAGGTTTCCAGTCAGCCTCTGGAACTTTCCTTTAATGTGTTTAGTTTGCAGGTTGATTTTCCAAACTTCCCATGCTCTGCCTCAAACACTCTGGCCTTCCTCAGAGCTGGCACTCGTCCCTTGCGCTCCCCATTAATTTCATCTTGTCCTAATCCCAGACCCGACCAAGAGATGGAACTCAGCTCTCAGCTAAAATGAGGCTGGGAAGGACGGCGAAAGGTAAGCTTTCTGTGGGGACAGGCGCCTTTTGTGTTGATCCTCATTTGGGGTCAGCTTGAATGTACTGGGAGGCAAAGCATTAATCTTTACCTCTATTCCGTTTCCAACTTTCAGATATGCAATTCCTTTGCGTACCTCCAAATTCCTTGAAAAATGCTTACATGGAGCTCTTTTGTCCTGGACCTGGGAAATTTCTCAGTGGCTGTGTTTTTCTTGTAGAGAAAGGAAACCTAGCGTGATGAGCACACACTGAATCGTCATCCTGGGCTCCTCATTACACCAGATAAAACATCTTACCCCGGGAAACATGCCCATTTGCTTCTTAAAAACTCGTTTATATTCTCTGAAAGATGTCATTCATATTTTCTTGTCTCATTCCTTAATCAAAAGTTATAATTTTGTGAAGAATAGTTTTTGCCCAAATATGTTTTCTTTCTAGTATTTCAAAGAGTTTGAGATGGCGAGGAGCGTGGAGTTCCGTTCAGGAGTGGCTCTGATGCCATCATTCCTCCAGCATCCTGGAAGCAACAAGTATTGTGCCCTCTTCCCAGGCTCCCAGCCTTCTCCCAGCACTCCCTTCCAAGACCCCCCATAAAGTAAGGGAAGAGACATTACTTAGCCACATATTACTAGCGAGCAGTTACTGTTGTTTAAAGGCTGTTAGCTATGCATAGTACTTGTCTGAAACTTTGTGCTTCCATGCAGTAAGCACACTGTTATAAGGCTTGCCTCCCTGGACGGACTTGGCTCCTTCTTTATTCTTGGGTCTCCTGCCTGGGTGTGGGCCAGTCATGCTCACCAGTTGGGCAAATTAATTCAGGGCTGGCTTTGTAGACTTGGGCGCTCTTGATCCAGGTGAGGCATCTTGCTTCCTTCCTGTTTGTCCTCTGCTAAGCCCTGTTCAGCATTTCAGTTTTTATAAGAAAACTGTGAACTCAAGGCTACTGGGCATAGTCTAAGCTATTAATAATGTGGTACTTTTCTTTCTTTCTCCTATTATAGCTTGGAGGTAGAGGTCCTTCAATTAGATCTTCAAAGTGAAAATGAGTGAATGGCAGGCCAAGATCCAAGCATTCCCGGGCTCCTGGCCTAATGCCATCCTGGTCCTTGACCCTGAATACTGGATTTCAGGACATGCATGGGAAAATCAACATAGATGAGGTTAGAGAGGTAAGTACATACTAGAAAACAATGAGCATGTGTTCCATACCAAGGGGATTGCATTGTCCTGCAGTGTAGTGCTTCCCAGAATGTGATCCCAAGACCACCTGTATCAGAGCAGTCTGACATGTTTGTTAAAAATGTTAATTCTTGAGGGGCCAGTCTGGTGGCATAGTGGTTAAATCACAAGTTCCACTTTGGCAGCCTGGGGTTCACAGGTTCAGATCTCAGGCACAGACTTACACACCGCTCATCAAGCCACGCTGTGGTGGTGTCCCACATACAAAATAGAGGAAGATTGGCACAGATGTTAACTCAGGGCTAACCTTCCTCACCAAAAAGAAAAAAAAAAGTTAATTCTTGAGTCCTATTCCCAGACCTACTGAATCAGAATCTCTGTGGGTGGGCCCAGAGTCCCACATATATACAAGTTGCCTGGGTAATTCTTATGCACACATTAGGCTGACAACACTGGCACCATTGCTTAAGAGGTTAACTCAAAAACCTAAGAAACTTAATCAGATTGGTCACTGTGGTTGCACTTTATGGGATGACTTTTAAAAACTGGAGACGAGACAAGTGATTGTTATAATATTCCAGGTGAGAAATGATGAGGATCTGAACTGAGCCACTGGTAGAAGGGCCAGAACAACATGAAGAGGTCAACTCTAGAATTTCTGGCTTGAGTGACTGAGTTAATAGGATAATTAGGGAATTTCAAAGGAAGTGTAATTGGAGGGAGGAAAATTATTAGTTGCTTTAGACATGCGGAGTTTGAGGGGCCTGTGGGATAGCTGGATGGGAGCTGTCCAGGAGGAGGTTGGACTAAGTTTGGAGCTCAGGAGAACGTTCTCAGCAAAAGATACAAATAGGTGGAAAAGCAAACCCCAGACATGGATGTCATTTCCCAGGAAGAATGTGAGAGCGAAGAAAAAGCCTGAGGACAAAATCTTTAGGAATAACAACATTAAAGGGCTAGACAGGAGAGAAGTTGCCTAATAAATGGGGCTTATTATTAGGGAAAGTAATTTTTGTGTGTCCATTTTAGATCAATTTAAATTTTAACAAGACAAAATGTTTTGATGGTAGTGATTACTAAACACAGTTCCATTCAAGTATCAGCCCAAGCTGTTTAATAAATTTACTCAATAACCAAAATGAGATGAATGCAGTAACCAGAGTCACATGCTCCAGCTGGGGGCAGGAGGAGAGAGGACTGAGCTGGGTGCGAGAGCAGTTGTATTGTCAGTGAGAGTTAGGTGATGTGTACCTCAGGGAACCCTCTACATGAGGCTCCAGTCCCTACACATTGAGAAAGTGAAAATTCTTCCAGTAAAATTGGCTTCAGTAAGAAATGCCACTGGTCAATTCTTTTAGGTGGGAGTGTAATAAAAATCAGAAAGATATTTCAGAAGGACAAAGTGGAAACTTAGACTTCAGTGGGGACACAAAGAATATTTCTTTTTTTTTTTTTGAGGAAGATTAGCCCTGAGCTAATATCTGCCGCCAATCCTCCTCTTTTTGCTGCAGAAGACTGGCCCTGAGCTAATATCCGTGCCCATCTTCCTCTACTTTCTAAGTGGAACACCTGCCACAGCATAGCTTGATGAGCAGTGCGTAGGTCCACACCCAGGATCCGAACTGGGGAACCTTGGGTCGCGAAGTGGAGCATGCGAATTTAACCACTGCACCACTGGGCCGGCCCCAAGAATGTTTGTTTAAATGTCTCTTGGCTGGGAACAAAATGGATTTTCCCCTTTCTTTATGTGTGTGTTGTTGCTAATAATCTACAAAGAATTTTCCCATTTATACTTCAATTCTCCCAAGTAAATGTTTAACCATGATTGCACCTTACAAAAAATAAGAACTTGCATCCAGTGCTTTACCACACCCCAGAATTTGTTCTAAGTGCTTTATTGATCTCCGCCCATTTGCTCTGCACAAGCATGTTGTGAAGGAGATGCTATTACCCTTATTTTACGGAAGAGTAAACAGAAGGATATGGAGGTCACATGACTTAACCAAGGTCACCCAAGTAGTAAGATTTCACACCCAGGCAGCCTGATTCCTGCTCCCTTGCCTAGTATTTTATGCCACTTTGAGTTCATAGGTCCTGTGGCTATTAACAAATGAAGCTGTTTCGATGACACAGGTACTTTTGAATTTCTCAGAGGAAGCCAAAGGCAGTCAACGACTATGAATACCATGATGGTTTATATAAATAATCTGTGAAGCAGAACAACTCATAAATATTCTTTCTTGTTGTTAAGCTCAATAATATATGTACATTTCATTACATGATCTTATGCATATTTACCGCTTTAGATTGTTTTCAACTGTCTGGCTTTTGCTAGATTATAAATTCTCTGAGGCTAAGAAGTCTGTACGCCCAGGGTTTGGAGCCCCAGCCTAGGAAAGCAGTGAAAGGCCAATGACATGTTTTTAATGAATGAGTCAGGTAACGAAGGAGAGCTCGGAAGAGCTTCTCTTAGTCACAAAAATATTTTCAGTTATTTTCCAAATCACCTGAGTTGGGAAATCCAAATCTAAAGTATGTTTCAGGGCTTGATATTTATTTCTCTTTTAGAAGATATTTTAAATACATTTTTATAACTTTAAAAGAAATGTATCGATATAGATTCATTTTGAAAGCACCTTATGGAATTCATAGCATTAGGAACACCCCCCTTTTTTTAAAGAGAAGGACAAAATTTCTTGCCAAGCCAATCTCTGAACCAAAGGGCTGAAACTGAAGGCTGACGGTGGTCCAGAGTTACCCCACACTCTGTGCCAGCATACTGAACGCTCCCCTTCTCTCTTTTTTTCCATCAGGCATATTCTCAGATACAACTCCTGCCTACTGGACAGTGCCTGATCTACAGGTTTAAGATTAGATGCTGGTGGCCAGAGCCCTTCTGCTGAAAGTCCGAAGAGGACTTCTCCTCCGGGTAATGGGGAATTCAGGAACTTAGAGCAGCCCTCCTGCTGAGAACAAATATAAACGGCAGATAAAATGTTTAAAACACTGCTCTTGAAGGCTTCACCAGCTTTTGTTAGTGAGCTAACAAGATCATGACGAATTCCTGGGAAAAGATCTAGGAGAGAGACCAGGAGCATAGAGAGGTAAGCACAGCCCTTGGGGCCACTTCTCCTCCGAGAGCACGCGTTGATTCTAGAGGAGTTGACAGGCTGAGTGGCATATTGCAGTGCACCCGGCTTGGAGTATAGAGCTTACCAACAGAGCGGTGAGCCAGTGTATAGAGGGGGCCCGATGAACTCACTTCCTTTTGGGTTGGCATCACTGAAAGGCTGTCCCCTAGCGGCAAACTGAACAGAAGTAGCTCTCCCTCAAGGAGACTGCAGTTCAGCTTCACGCTCCCTCCGAGTGTGGGACTGGAGTAAGTAACTCCGTGTGTGGGCATCCCTACATGCCAGCAGAAGCAAGCGGAAGTCCTTTCTGGAGAAAGGCGATGTTCTTCTAGTCCTCAAATTATTCCAGCAAACAATTTTTCAAAAATAATGTTCAGCACACAAGAAGAAAAGAAAAGAAAGTAAGAGAAATAGGCGATAGAAACAGATTTACAGGGTCTACAGAAATAGGAGTTATTGGACACAGACTTTAAAATATCTACGCATGTGTATTTAAGAGGACAAAAGACAATACTGAGAATTTTGACAGAGAAATAGGAGTATTAAAAAAAGAATATTCCACAACTGAAAAATATAGAAGTCCATTTTTAAAAGTCAAAGGTTGTATTTAATAATAGATTAAATTAATTTGAAAAGATAATTATTGAACTTATGAACTGCTGAAAAGAAAATATCCAGAATGAAGTATGGAGAGACAAAACAATGGAAAACAGGATCTCCAGGAGGCTGAGGTCCCCGAGCTGAGCTGGACCCTGCTGGAGAGTGCCTCTTCTGGGGGTGGGGATGGGGGTGGAGCTGTGGGTGAAGTTGGGAGTGGAGGGTGGAGGGGTGGGAGCTGCTGCACATTTTGGGTTGATTATAGAAGCTGTTCCTGGCAGAAAAAAAGGAGAGAGAGAGAATGAAAAAAAGGAGACTAAGGGACAGAGAGGATATAGCGAAAGAGCCTAACATACATATACTTGGACTCCCAGGAGAGGGGGAAATGGCAGAGACAACATTTAGAGATGTAACGGCTAAGAACTTTACAAAAATGCTGAAAATATTAAGCCATAGATTTAAGAAGTACTATACCCCTCAGCCAAATACTTTAAAAAATATATGTAATATGTTTTTTGTATTTGTGTGTGTGTGTATATATATATAATCATCTCCACATCTAAGCACACTATAGTAAAAATACTTTAAAAACAAAACAAAAAAGAAAGACAAAGAGAAGATCTTAAATGCAGCCTGAGGGGTGAAAAAACAGATTACCTTCAAAGCAGTAACAATTAGACCTCAAGCTGAATTCTTCATAGAAACAATGGAAGTCAGAAGACAATGGAAAGAAAATAATCACCAGCCCATATCCAATGAAAATTGTCCTTCAAGATGAAGTAAAATATGAACGTTTTCATATAAACAAAAAGTAAGAGAATTAATTAATAGCAGACCCATACTAAAAAAAATACTAAAAGATGTTATTCAGGCAGAAAAAAATGATCCCACATGGAAGTTCAAAGATACAGTAGGAAATGAAGAGCAATAATATGAGTAAATCTAAGTGAATATCTGAATATTTGATTTATAAGAATACGGCATCGATTAACTTCAGGAAAACAAATGTTTTTCAATAATTGGTGTTATACATTTAGATATCCACATAGAAAAAAATACTAAACTTGACCCCATCACACATTATATAGACAAATCAAATTCCAAGTAGATTTTGGATCAAAGTATAAAAGGTAAAAGAATAAAGCTTCTATATTCATGGCCTCATGTTAGGGAATGACTTTTTAAACAGGACTTAAAATTCACCAACCATAAATGAAAAAATTGATAAATCTAACTACATTGAAATTAAGACTTTGCTCCTCAAAAGATATCATTAAGAGAGTGAAAAGATGAGCCACATGACCTGGTTCTTGGCCCTGATCTAGCTGGACCAGCCTGTGAAAAAGCTAGCACCACCTGTGCGCAGACCTGACCACCGTCATGTTTCCAGCCCGAGGGTAAATCGAAAAGCTCAATTCAAGATGGGAAAGCCTGTGAACTTTGTTCCCTAATCCAAACCCGTGAGAAGCACAGGAAAGTCTGGTGGGTTAGGTCGGGGCCACTGTTCAGTATCTCAGTCAGGTGGCTGCATCTCCACCCAAACTAATAGAAACAGTTAAGGAGACTGAATATATGGGGATTCTAACGGGTCCCTGCCTCTTCCTTCAGAGCTAGGCTAGGCCCGAGGCAAGCCATGAAAAAAATTAGTGGAAAAAGTCAGGTGTGTTTAGGACTCGGCTAGGAATTCCCAGATTCTTCTCCAAGTTCTTCTCCAAGTTCCAGGGCTACTGATAAGGCAGCGGAATTCTTCATGGGACATCGCAGGAACCAGGGACCAAGCTGAAGTCCAGACACCTCTCGTTCCTCCTCCCATCTCAGGTCTCGGGAACATTTTCCTGGCTGTTAGACTCCCTGCTTCCTTAGCTGTAACATTTGCGAGTCTCCCAATTCAATGGGTGGGTCTTTGGATTAGCTTTTGATAGCTGCTATAACAAATGACTGAAAACTTAGTCGCTAAAACCACATATTTCTTGTCTTGCAGTTCTAAAGGTCAGAAGTCTAACATAGGCTAAAACTGAGTTGTCAGCAGGTGTGTTCCTTTCTGGAGGTGGTAGGGGAGAATCTATTTTCTTGCCTTTTTCAGCTTCTAGAGGCCACCTGCATCCCTTGGCGCATGGTCACCTTCTTCCCTCTTCAGACCCAGCCATGGTGAGTTGAGTCCTCACATTGCATCACTCCAAACTTGCTTCCTTTGTCAGATCTCTTTCTCTGACTCTTCTCCCTCTCTTGTCCACTTTAAGGATCCTTGTGATTACACTGGACCCACTGAGAATCTCTCTATCTTCAGATCAGCTGATTTGAAACCTTAATTCCCCTATGCCATGTAACCTAACATATTCACGAGTTCCAGGGGTTAGAACATGGATGTCTCTGGGGAGCCGTTATTCTGCCAGCTACATTGCTTCATTAGCCAGCTAGCCTGCCTACCCAGCACGTCCTCCAGTCAGCGTGCGTGCTGGTGCACACGTGCATGCGTACGGTTCATTCAAACTTGAAGTGAGAGCCACTGATTGTCAGAAATGCGGGCAAAGTTTCTAACATAAAAGACAGAATCAAAAACAAACAGATGAAAGGAAACTAAGGGGGAAAAGGAATGCAGGGGACAGAGGAAAAATAATAAAAACTCTTCTAGTATTTCAGAGAGATGGGTCCTGCCTGCATCCATTAAATAGGATCAAAAAGATATAAAAGAGAAGAACACTCAAAGAACAAGAAAGAACTCTCGGAGATCAAAAACATAGAAGTAAAAAAATTCAACATAAGTACTAATTTTTAAATGAGTAAATGTCCCACAAAGTAAAACAAAATGTCAGAAATAGACAATAGGAGAGAAAAGACAAGAAACCGAAGACCAATCCAGAAGTTCTAACATCCAAATAATAGGTGTTTGGAAAGAAAACTGAGAAGAAAATGTCAAAGAACGGTTGTTTTAAATCCTCAGAACTGAAAACCATATATCTTCTAATTGAAAGGGCCACAGAGTGCCCAGCACAATTAGTGAGCAAAGACCCCACCAACGCACGACATCATTAGAATTTATAAAACCAGGAAGAAGGAGATCATGAAAGTTTCCAAAGAGAAAAACAGTTCACATATTAGGACCAAGAAACAGAATGGCATCAGACTTCTCAACAGCCAGATTTGCCACAGACAAAAAGCATACCATCCAACATCCAAGCGGGATTGATTTTCAGACTAGAATTCTATATTAATCCAAACCATCAAAAAGTGTAACAGTGGGAAAAAAGAGATTTTCAGACATGCAAAGTTACAAAAATTATTTCCCTTGCACCTTTTTCCATCACAAGGAGGGAATAAACTAAGACAGGAGATGGGATCCACGAAGTGAGGCTTCTCCGCAGTGGGCGGTCCCAGGTCCTCCCACAGTGTGCACAGCTGTGACATTCGTGCAGAACCCCAGTCTAGATCTGAGCGGGCAGAGGAAGGGCTTCAGGGCAGAATCTCTATTCCCCGCCTCCAAAAAGGAAAACACAGAAACAGATTTTCTGATGTTTTTTGAGAGGAATTTTACAGTTTCACAGTAGAGGCTGAGGACGAATTAATAGGTACACAGAAAATACTGCGTATCGATGAAAGGACTCTGCATGTCACTAGAACAGGAGAACGTCGATGGGAGAGTGTATGTGTGTGTTGTGGGGCAGGGGGCAGGGCAGGCACTGGACACAGTGCCAGCAAAAGAGGATACCCTCGTGCTGCTCAGCAGGAAGTCAATACAGGATGTCTACAGTTGAAAAATGAAGAAATAGCACATTATTTAGAAATTGGGGGGTAAATACCAGAAGAGATGTCTAAAAGCATTGAAAGAGGTTGTCTCTGGGCACTAGAAGTTGGAAAGGCAAGGGGAATTGATGTTTTATTATAAGGCTTGTGATGCTATCTGACTTTCCAAAGTAATTACTTGAATTATTTTCATTATAGGAAAGTTGTGTTACAGATGACAGCTATTCTAATAATAGTTACAAATTCATATACCAGCTTGAAAGCTGTCAACCCTATGGAGCTATTGGGCGAAGTCTCACATCCTACCAGACATACCACCACCTTCCACTTTAAGGCCGTTCCCTCTTCTCACAGCATGCTCTCACATCTCCCTTCACCCGCCCCTCAACAGGTCTGAGGTAGTCATGACTGCAATCACTAGCCCCATTTTACAGATGAGGCAATGGAGGCTTCAAGAGATGGAGTAATTTAGCAAAGTCACATGGCCAGTGTCCTCAAATTTATTGTCGAATCAGGTGGGTATAAATAAGTCATGTTGTTCTTAATAAAGAAGTTGCGACCAAAACCAAAAATTCCTGACACCTCGTCCAGAGCATGTTCAACTCGACAACATTTCCTAAAATGTGCTCTGAAGCAGTGTTCTGTGAACAAAACGATCTTCGATCCAGCACTAAATACTCTTCTTAGAGGCTTTAATGCACATGGTGTCGTTTGGATCTCTAAGAAATTCTGCAGTTAACAACCCAAACAAACCTGTTTCATCCATTATTTTCCAAACCTTGGGGTCATGTGATCCTTTGGGGCTGGGGGCTGGGGAGATTTCCATTAACAATGAAGATCGTGAAACAAAACTTGGGTGACAGTGCTCTGGGGTCAGGTGAAGCCGGACAAGGAAGCAGCGGTGGGCAGAACTGACGGTGGCAGGAAGAAAGTGGAGGGGTAGCTCTTCTCCAGGAACAATGGCTTCTAAATCATGGATGACATGGAATCTTCTGAGAGTTCCTTGTAAAAATACAAGTTCTCTGCCCATCACAGAGACAACTTATTTAGTGGCGCATAGAAGTCTGTATCTTAAAAAGCTCTGCAGGGGATTCCGACGTGTGTCCAGGTTTGGAAACTGCTGAGGTTCAGACGCCCCACCTGGACTTAGCATATGAAAATAGAGAAGCCAGGCGCTGTGTTTTATGCTATTTCCTAAAAATAGCAATAAAATATATTTGAGAATTTTAAACCATGAAATCCTTCTTAGAAACTCTGGAGGCTCCTAATAAAAGCAACACCACACTAGAGTTCCTCAGACGGATGCCGTTTTTCCCCAAGTCCTGGGAGTCATGGCTCAAGTCTCACCCTGCTTTGTTCAGTGCTGGCTCCAAACCCCCAGCTCCTCCTCTCCGCTCCCTGGGTTTGCTGCCAGGCCACGCCCTCAGACTGCGCTTGCAAAAGTGGGGTGAACGGAGATGAGGAAGGAAGCAACAGCAATAGCCATGGCCTACTGAATCATGCCGGGAGCCTCAGTGAAACTTCTCAATGCACAGGAACACGTGTGAATAAACAGTGTGCCAACAGCACCATCTGGTGGCGTATTCAAAATACCAGCTTACGCAGTAGGCACATCAAGCCTTAGCATTTGAAGAGACTCCGTGTGGTCACAAAGGACAATCCTCTCCTCTAGGGCTGAGCTTAGGCAACATAATAATGTTTTCTAAAGCTATTGTTTCCATCACCCCTTTCTTTTGTAAACACTATTTATTCATTATTCATTCATTCAACAAACCCGTTTGAGTATATACCATGTACCAAGTGCTCATGGAGCTTACCAACTAGTGAAGAGACAGAGACAATTAACAGATAAATCAATCAATCAATACAATTTCTGAGTGATAAGTCTACTTAGAGAATCAAGAGGGTGACGTGAGCAAGTGGCTACCTCAACTTGGGTCATCAAAGAAGGCCTCTCTGATGAAGTGAGATCTCAGCGAAGAGCAGTGGCCTCCCAAGAGGAGAGCTTTCCAGGTAGAGAGAACAGCTGGTACAGGAACCTGGGAGAGGAACATGTTTGATATGGGAATAAACAAAAAGGCAAGCGTCTATTTGTAACGGAAGAGCGAGACACAGAGAGAGAGGTATCAGAGAGAAGTCAGAGAGCGAGATCAGATAGGCTGGATGGAATACTTTGGATTTAATTTTCAGTGCTATTGGAAGTCTTTGGAGGGGGCAGATGCAGAGCGCTCCAGGTGGAGAGAACGGCACACTTGCAGGGCAGCAGAGCAAGTAGCTCCAAACCACCTCCAGGTGGCGTAGGCCGTCAATCCTTAGGATTTCACAAAAATCACACAACCTCAGGGTTGGGAGAGACTTCAAAGACTCCAATTACCCATCTGATATTCCGGCCTCTCCTACAACATCCTTGCTCAGTGGTTATCCATTTCTGATCACTTCCACCATTTAGGGTCAATGAGAACAAGTCTAAGTTCTTTTCTTCTGAGAGCTCTGCATATACTCGGGCTGACTCTTAGGCTTGTCACCTCCCTCCCAAGACCCCTCTCTTTCACTGCAATGTGGGTTACAGGCTAGCTGAATAGGCTGCTGAGGAGCTCAAGAGGACCCAGAGTAGGTGATCAGGTACTTTCCTGGACAATAAGGAGGTCTTCGGACAAGCATCACATTCTCTAAGATATGGGAAAAAAGATGCCCATCTTTGTAAGCTGGAAATATCCCCAAAAGCCAAGGAGATTACCTTAAAGGAGGAGAGTGATGGTATTAGTACACTGTCCTGGAATACTCATTTGTCATTAGTATAGCAAAATACTTTTTGAGTCCAACACTGGATGCTTTTGATTAGTCCCAAAGAAGCTACTCCTACATGTTTTAGTTAGTTTTAAGAGAAGGCCATAAAAGTCGAGTCTACATAGCCTTTGGCACTCTAATAATCATAAACTCTGGTAAGGGGAGAACCATTTCCCACCGTAGTCAATGTAAAACACTTGCTAAGGGGCATCGAGAGGACCAGCAAGGGAAAGGGTAGCTTTGATACCAGGAGGGGCTAGGCAACAATGAAATTCAGCCACAGCAACTACTTTCAGAGCATCCTTGAGGCTCCTGGGGTCTTGGAGTCCCAGCAGCTTTATTCTGTAGGGTCTAGGTGACATCAGTGAGACAGTGTCCTACACTTTTAGCTTTCCTCTTTAAACTCATGTAATTTAGAGATGTGGATCATTCAGAGATTAACTCATTTATACTTCCCTAGATTCTACCATCCCTTGTTACATAGGTTACTACATACGTTTCTCGAAAACTATCCAAGCCCTAATTTTTCCTTCTCTTCCAAAGTTGCCATGGTCTGGAAGAAAAGGACCATTACATCTTCTCAGACCCACACCTTAAGATGTTTCATAGGGTGGATGTGAGTGTGGGAAGAAAGTTTTTCCTGGACATTTGGGACATCTTCATTCCTCTCCTGAAAGTAACTTCCATTCACTACTTTCCAATGTTCAAAACTCACCTCCTTTAAAAAGATTTTCTGACTAATTCTAGCAGCGTCTAGTCACTCTGGCAGTTGAGTTTGAGATAATCTAAGCCTACTTACTTTCCTTTTGGGGCCATCAACCAACACAGTAGTCCAAATGTACTTGCAATATGAAAGTACACCAAACAAATGATGTTAGGTTCATTCTGGGTACTGAAGAAAGACAACCTGTTACATTCCAGTACCCAAAGGGTTTCTGAGCACACACCTTCTGTTGCATTACCATGGATAACAGAGACCCATCAGTTCATTTGTTCAATACTGATGCACATATTATGCTACAATACTATGCTATATTATAGGATATAACAGTGAACAAGACAAAGTTCTTGTCCTCTTGGAGTTCACATTCTAGAGGAGATATAAAAATTACATAAATAACATAGGAAAGCAGAATAAGTGGATTGAGAGTAATAAAAGATGCTATTTTCACTTGGGTGGTCAAGGGAAGTCTTTTCTAAGGTGGTGACATTTTGGCAAAGACTTAAAGTGAGGGAACAAGCCATGAAAATATCTGGGACCTGAGCACTATTCGGGGAGGAGTGTGAGTCAGGGCAAAGGCTGAGATGGCAGTGGACTTGCCACGTTTTCAGAAGGAGGAAGTCAATGAGGCCAGACAGGCAGGGCAGAAGGAAGGTGGGTGTATTTGACTCTCAAACAGCATTCTCAGAGCACCTTTCTCTCTTTGAAAGTCTTCCTCCATTTTTTTGAGATGGGAGCAAGACACATTCTCTCTTTACTTCCAGAAGCTTTTCTCCAATTTACGATCAGAAACCCGCGGGTGCAGGGCCAAATTCTTGCTACGACTGTGGGACCCCCATAAGTGACACCTCATCAGTCAACCTGTCAGCCCTACACTGCCCCTCCATTTCTCTTGTTCAAAGAACTGTTATTCCTTGAGCTTGCTTCGGAGGGTTTAAACTAGCACTGTTCTCCCACACTAGGATACGGTTGCCAGTAATTAATGGAAATGAAAGACTCCAAGTAGAGAGCTAATGGTGTGACAGACATTAGTGCTGCTCACTGCTACCCGGTCTGGCTGTCCTTCCAGACACACGGCAGGCAGACTACACTGAAGGTGCCGCCTTCCCTGTGGTTGGGCACGGCCTTGAGACAAGTTCTGGCTCATGAACTTTGAGCAGGAACTACTTGTCTTATTTCTGGGCCAGATTTTAACCACTTGCACAACACCCTCCCTTGCCACACCATCCCAGGAACATGTGTTTCAGATGATGTAGCTGAAGGATGCGGGAGCCGCCCTCAACCCAGATGTGGCTGAGTGGCTGCACAGAGGACCCAGGAGAGTAGCCTTGGACCTGTAGCAGAATTTGCTTGACAGGAAATACATCTTTTTTTTTTGTTGTTAAAGTATTGCGATTTTATAAGGTTATACTACAGCATAAACCTAGCCTATCCTGGTAGGGAGGGGTTGACTTCTCTGCAAATTAATAGCACCTTCACCAATAATAGTGTCTTCACCACTCCTGTGTTAGGGTGTTCATGATCTTTGAAGATCCACGTTAGGCAGGCAGAATAGCAAAGTGTTAAAACTGGAGATTCCAGGGGCTGGTCCCATGGCATAGTGGTTAAGCTTGTGTGCTCCCTTTGGCAGCCCAGGGTTTGCAGGTTTGGATCCTGGGCGCAGACCCAGCAGCCCTCCTCAAGCCATGCTGTGGTGGCATCCCACATAAAATAAAGGAAGATTGGCACAGATGTTAGCTCAGG
Source organism: Equus przewalskii (assembly GCF_037783145.1). NCBI lineage: Eukaryota > Metazoa > Chordata > Mammalia > Perissodactyla > Equidae > Equus > Equus przewalskii. Next base: position 38,204,371 of record NC_091836.1, read on the forward strand.
GCCAATCTTCCTCTCTCTCTCTCACACACACACACACACACACACACGAACTGCAGGTTCCAGAGTCACACAGCCTGGGCCTGAATCCCACTTAATCTCAGACATATGGACTCAGCACAGTACTTAAGCTTTCTGGGCTTCAATTTCTTTATCTGTAAAGTGGCAATAAAAGTAATAACGCTACTTCACATAACTGTCAGGAAAACTGAATTAATATTAATATGTGTAAAAAACTTAGCCTGGTACATGGTAATTGATCAATAAATTATTAGAACTAGTAGGTATTGTCAGTGCAATCGCTATGCTTTCTTCTCTGGATAAGCAAACGCTCTAACAGATCTTGAGTCAGGAAAAATGTATGTGTGTTTAAGACTAATAGAAAGACTTATTTTTTACCAAGTTTTACCATTCAGAAATGGAGAGTCAGTCAAAGCCATCTGTCTTTAGCAACCCTTTGTAACACACCATACCTGTTTCCCTACCATTCTTCTGCTGCAGTTATGGGTGCTGCTTCTGTCCCTGCCACTGTGCGTATTAAAAAGCCTACAGTTGGGGCAAGACAATAAAGTGCAACCCGCAGAAAGCAACTCCCATTAGCAGAGAAGGCACAGCTCACAGAGGTTCACAAGATCACGTCCCTGAGCTGCAAAGTTACCAGATTGAATGGAATGAAATAGATAACATAGCTCTAATAAAGAATGTAAACATTATTTCGTAGTCATAGCGCTGTCTATATAAAGGTTTTCACTGAATTGCAAAGTATTTTTAGAGAGCAAGGGCTTTCTCCACTATCACCTCAAGCTCCATGTTTCACTGTGAAGTTTTATTTTAACCACTAAATTACGTCTCTCACCTCTCCTTGTCAAGACTTCTCCTGCAAGATATATGTCAACCATGTTAAACCTTTCTGTTTTTCAGAAAGACTCAGCCAACTGATTAAATTCTTAATGATACAATTGTATAAGCATAATATAACCCTCTTTTCTTTATCTGCTGCATGGTCTTGCACCATTTCACAGTAAAAATCCTGGATAACTTTCATGGGTACTTGCTTTCCTGCTAAGCCGTTTAGAAACATCTATTATCTGACTTCGTCCCCATAGTAATCGTAAGCAGTAGGTACTACTGTCATTCCCACTTTAGTGATGAGAAAGCCATGGCTTAGTAAGAGTTTTAGAAATTGTTTTAGAAGGGTTTAGTAGCTCAGTAAGGGTTTTGGAATTGGTAAACAGCAGTTAGCATTCAACTATCCAACCCTAAAGTCTGCTTTTATTAGAACATAAACTCGTGTCAAAGAGTGCCAGGGTCTGAATTTCAGCTCCACCATCATCACTAGCTGTACGACTGTGGGCGGAGTTCAGCCTTTGTGTACCTTGGCTTCATCTATAGACAGATGGGTTATGAGGAACAAATGAGTTAATAGATATAAAATGCTTACAACAACAGTGACTGGCACTATAGTATAGTAAGCATAGTGTTAATTACCTCCAGCTATTAAAAACATTGCTAAACTGTGGCCCACAATTGATAAAATGCATAAAACTAAAAGACCAAATAAGCTAATTATGGGCTAGTGGTTCTTATAAAAGTTTTGATGAAAGAGGAGGGCACACCACGTTGTTCTAAGTTATTTGTTTTAAATGAATACAGAGTTTCAAGCAGCTGACCGCCTGAATAGTTAATATGCATTAACTATGTATACTTCCTAATAAGCCTAAATGTCTCACACCCAAAGACTTACTACTTATATAAGTACGTAACTGGAGCCAATAGTCTAGTCATCGGTATTTCTTTTTACCAGTTTCAGAGAATATTGTTTTCTATACTGTTTGTCAGATCAACTTGTCCTAATTTCCATCTGTCATTGTTATAAATAATTGAATCTAGGCTTACTATTTAAACACTGGGACAGAGAAATTAATGATAAATTTCTGTTCCAGTATCACTAAAGTGATGGGGAACCAAGTTAGAAATGAGAAAAAGTGTAAAGCTAAATGAACTAGAGAGAGTTTGCCTTTGAGAAAAGCCTATGAAATACGTTGTCTAGACCAGCACTTCTCAACCATCTGTACCAGAATCACATGGACTGGTTGCTAAAATCGCAGATTCCCAAGTCCAGTCCTAGACTTACTGAATCAGAATGTCCGGTGGTTGTTCCAGGAATCTTATGTTTAACTGGATCTCCAGGTGCTTTATATGGATTCTAAAGTTTAAGGACTTCTTGCCCATTTTAAAATATGAACACTAACTGAATGACTCAATGACAGCTGAAACTGTATGCGTACATGGCACTCTTTTCTTTCTTCCCACTAGAGTTAACTGTGGATGCTAAATGTCTTCTAGATTTATGTCTGTAGAAGACATTTAGCATTCTCCTGTGGGGAGAAATACTTTCGGTTATTAACATGGACAAAGCCATGTGTCTAAGCGTACTGAGTATGAGAAACACCATATGTCGAGGGCAGGGAGAACTCATAGTCTCTATTCCATTCTCCCTTCTAAGCTTTTTGTACACTAATATCTCACCTTCTGAAACGTGGCTATCCAAGTGCTTTGTTCGGAGAGAACAACAGGAGGCTCTGAGTAACGGAAAATAGATGGCACGCGGTTCCAGTCTTTCAGGGCCTCGGTTCAGGACTTCCTTTATTCGCCATTTTGACAAGCTTATTTATTTTGAATGGTTATTTAGAGGAAGAGGAAGGTTTATAGTTCGTGGTTTGAAATATATTCTGTAAATATTTTAGTTAAAATACTTAAAATAAAAATTAAACCTCACAATTTTTTTTAAGAGGTACACTCTCAGGTGAGAAATATGGCCAAACAACTGTCTCCTCTCAGCTGGCTGCAGATGCCCCAGGTTCCACTATAATGGGAGTCAATATGACTTTCCCCACAGAACCATTAATGACTAAAATCTCAACCACCACCCATGTGTTTGTCCCCAATTCCTGAATGACAAATAAATACACATTTTAAGAGGTAGGTAGTATATTTTCATCAGTGGTGAAGAAAATTTGGTGATGAAATAGTTGGTATGGAAATGAGAGTTCCAGAAAATTAAGTAGCAGACGGTGGAAATGTCCTATGTCTTCTCTTTAATCCTACCTGAGCAGTTTCCACGGGAACCATGTTGAAGTCTGGGGGTGTTTATTGGAAGCAGATTTTCTATCTTTCCTTACAGTCTGGAGTGTGGTATGTGGGTATACAAAAGATGCTGGCTCACCAACGTCATCTGACAGGCCACTTTCCCTATTACTGGCAAAAAGGAAAAGGCCCTAATATTTTAGAACGAAGAATGATTTGTAATATATGACTCCCAATAGGAAAGCTAGGGTTTCAACAACAATATGAATTTTTTTTTCTTCAAAAAATCCTGGTTGATATGGAAATATTTCTTGTGAGAAGCACTTTGGCACAGGAATACGCTGTGGATCCCCTGTCAGGCAGCTGGGTTACCTACAGCACTTGTCTCATTGAAATTCTTTATCTGGGTTTGTCACAAACCAGCTTGCCACAGATGACTGAGTGTAGGACATGATTCTTTTCTGGTCATTTCACACTGAAAGGTAAACAAGACGTCCAAGATGCCTTGTGGAATCGTTAGAAATATGGTTGTCTTTCAGAATCTCCTTCTGGAGAATTCTGCGATAAGCCAATTCAGTTTCCTGGGAACTGCAAACTTGGGAACCAGGTGGCAGCAGTGCATGGGTTCCTGAGGGCAGCCTCAGGTGCAGCAAGTCTGCAGAGACTCTCCAGTACAGAGTAAGAGGCCTCTGCAGTTCTGGAGACGCTGGACCTGGGGAAAGTTTGGCCCGGTGGCATAGTGCAGCAAAGAGATACAACCAGGAGACATTATGCCCCTTCTCTCAAATAGCATTCCATTTGGCATAATAACCTATGTCATACCAACACTAACCTGTTGATCTGAAGATCCCCAATTACCCATCTATTTTCTTATAATTGATATTAGGTTAAAAAGGAAACACATACACAAAGAAGTCTGTTTAACCTGAAATAACTGTGTTGATATTTGAATTGCTTTCAGTGGGACATTTGCTTTAAACCACACGAGATCTCCATCTGGATTGCTGGAGTACAAAATCCCTTCTCCCCCCACCCCAACCAAAACAATCAAAGAAACAAACAAAACCCCAAACCCACAACTCAGCTTCAAATAAGTTTTGAAGAAATGAGACTCTAAATATTTACATATGGGTCAAGAAATAAATGACAAAACTATTTACAGAAATACACAAGCTTATATGCATTAACAATTTACACCAGTTCACAAAAATATTAAAACATAAAAAAACTATATAAATTAAAGAACTCAAAAGTATGATCTAAGACTTCCTAGGATGCTTCTCTCATGCAGATCATGGTTGAAAAGTCAGATTTTGCTACCTTAGAATCTAAACTGTAAAACAACCATTTTTATTCTTTGAACACTAACAGTACTAATTAGAAAAGGAGAAAAGATCCTCTGTGCACACTGACATTACCTTGCATACAGTTAAAATATACCATTCCTGACATTTCCTTAACACACAGTACTGAAAATCACATGCCTCTAACCACTGAAGTCACTTTCTGACATACTTTTACTTTCATTATCGTTTCCTTACATAGACTGCTCAGGCAATACTTCGCCAACATACCGAATGGGTGATTGACAGGTCTGCGAAGAGAAATATGGACTTTGCAGGCTCCTTTTTTAGCTAAAGGGGCAAATTTCAAATTTACATTGTATGCATCTATTGCTGCTGCAAATGTGGTTACCCACTCACATTAATGGTCCCTCTTCTTTACAGAATTTTTCCTCAAATTCTTCAACCTGATCCTAACCTTTTAAAAATGTTTTGTCATTATAAAAACGTGCAGGCCCTATCCTTGGGATCACCCCAGGGACTTGCATGTTTAAAAAGAAATTGAATACAGTTGGGAGTAAGGCTCAGATGAAATTTACTCATAAGAAAATGGCACCTCTGGGGCTGTTAGCTAAGTCTCTGGCCAGACATCCAGGGATTATTTATTTCAATCAAACCAAACAGCGGCATCAGAATTTTGCCAAAAAGATAAAATCTGGAGACATGGCTATGAAAATACCAATAGAATTAAATTACGGGTTTAATGTATAAGGCAGCTCCATTTCCTTGATCATAATGCTCCATGTAAAAATTTGAAAGTAGTAACATTTAATTCCTCTATTTGTGAAGTCACACACAAAGTGAATGATGCTGAGGTAACCTGGCTCACAGTGACTTGCCATCCAATTTCTACCCTACAATATTATAAAGGGAAAGATACAGGCAAAGTCCTTCAAATGACTGAGTCCAAAGTTAAGGCTGTATCCACATACATGAAATAAAACTACTCTAGATTTTACCTAAAGTTTGTGTTTCACACTTATACCAGTAATTTGAGTCATTACTCTGTATTCAAAATATTTACCTGATATTCCTAAGACATTAATAAAGTAATTGCTTTAAGGAATTAATCTTAGTATTTATAAAATAGACTTTAGTTTCAGGATTAAACAATGTGTGTGACGACAAATCCTCAAATATTACAATTGGACAGGACTTCTTCAGCCACATCCTTCTGGGCTCTCAGTCACTAAAGCCATCTGTATCTCTTTGTCACACCAGCTCCTCTTTCTAGTCTCCATGCTGCTGGTGAGAACTTACAAGGCTGTGTTATCTCAAAGGGGCAATGGCTTGCCTACTTGACAAAAAGATGGTTAAAGCAAAAAAAAATTAGTGCTGTATATTCACCAAAGATCAAACTCCTGTATAAAGCACCCGATGTGTTCGTGTGCTAAACAGAAGCATCCTATCAGGTTCCTTAACATTGTGACTATATACCAGTTGGTCTGCACTTTTAACATAGAGGCCTAAATTTCCACAGACCTTTGCACATACCAGTATTTCAAGATTTCTACCATGATCTTTATTGAATCTCTCTGATCAATTCTGGGAGAACAAAAGAAAACCTTATAGAGCATTTCCACATGTAAATAAATGTGTTGTTTTTAAAATTTTATTTCTTTTTCTAAATATAAACCCTTAAAATGCAATCATACTTTTTTTTTAAATAAAAAAAAAGGACTGGCACGAATCCTATTCTTTATACAATTTCACAGCAATTATAGCAGCATGAATTTAGCCTCTTAAAAGATTTCTTCCTTCGCTCTAAATAAAATTCCAAGTTTTAAAAAGCCAAGAGCAGCAACCATCCAGTAAATGGAATGAAATTCTCATATGTTCTACAAACTGAGCATTTAAAACATGTGAATGTATAAAAATCAAATATTATTAAGAATATGGAATGAAATGACAATCTACACTGTTTTGTAAATATAGGACTGCCTTGCAAGTCTGGTGTAGAGGTGGTGGGTGGTTGAGAAAATGGAATGGAGTTGGGCTAGAGAGATGTCTGTTCCTACTCTAATCAGAAATGCAACTTTCAAAAGAAAGTCTTGGGTAGTGAACATGTTTAACATGTCTACACAGGTGTAAGAGCTATCCCTGATATGCTGGTGCAGATGGCGGTTACCGTGAGACTGTGACTGCACACAGACACAGTGAACAAACAGCACGCTAACTCCTCAGGACAGACGTGGGGACTGCTCAGATCGGCAACTGTAGGAACTTTCTGTTTACTAACAGATAATACACATGTACTTTAACAATTCTCAGGAAACCTGTACTCTGGTTTAGAAACAGAAATTAACATGTAGATTTGTAATCATGATAAATCATGTTTATCCATCAAACCATGCTGGTTTTTTTTAATGAAAAAAAAATTTGCTTTAGGAGAACAAATGGTGCGAAGTGTTTTACTAGATTACAATTTACCCAATATTATTGAGAAAAAAAAATAACTGAAGGCAGGCAACACACTAGAAGCATTGATATAGTTTTCTGGTGCTAATGAAGTTCACTGACTTCCACCTAAGAAGTTTCTTTAATTCTAACTTTTAAAAATTTCTTCTGCACTAACATGAGCCTGTTCACTGAACTGTGAGGAACAACTGTGAAAAATAAGAATATGAAGAGCATGGTTCAGGCTGGGTCTCAGTGGTCTGACATTTTATGACGACTCTTGATTAAATGCTTAAAGTCCTCATTCCTGTATTTTTTAGTTATAATTTGCTAAATGTCTGATAGACTCTTCTGAAGGGTCAGGGACCCTTATAAGACAGGGAGAATGAAGCGAGAAAAACAGTGTCAATCTGGGCAAGCTGCATGGCTACTGAAAAGTAGGAACTGACAGGAAACGCAGAGGCCCTCCAGGAGACAGAGTGCCCTGCTCTGAACTAGACGGCAGACACTAAGCACAAAATTAAACTCAAATTCAGTTAAAGGCAGTCCTCAGGCTCTGACAAATTAGCCCTATATGGCAAGTATGGTCTGTGACAAATTTCTTTACCGAGTTTTCAACATAGTGCTTGACAACCATTCAGATCTCTTTTAAAGACAAAAACGACATAGTCTATAGATGGAAGAGGTGGTAATGAAGCAGGGAAGGGGAAAAAGATGGTGATTTACTTTTCTGATTATTTTTTTTAATGTGGCCAGGGGTTTTGTAGCTTTTTTTCTTTTTTAAATCTTTTTGGTTACTGAAAAAAATAGAACAGTCCACTGTCCAGCAGAGGCTGCTTCAACTCTATTGCTCCCAGGGCTCATTCTGCGTGGATCTGTGTTTCAGGATGCTGCAAGGACAACTCTGCGGGCAGGAAGGCCCCCTGACCCAAAGCTGTAGCATATGTCCTGTTTTGTGGGTGGGGAAAGCCAGAGGGCATGTATGTCCCCATCGCTCCTCCTCCAAAGCCTCCGCGCTGGTGCTGGGGCGGGGAGTGGTAGCCCTCCAGGTTATCATACTGGGACACAGCAGTCACACTGCTCTGGCGCTTGCCATGGGTTTGGTATTGGTACAACACGCTGGGGTCCCTCTCCACGTTCTGGGTATGATGGAGTTTCAGGCTGTGACTCCTCTCAGGTTTAGGGGGTGGGGCTATTGACTGAGTGAGGTGTTCCTCCTCCTTGTAGCAGTCTCTGGAGTGTTTCTCCGGGGCAGGAGGCTGCCTAGCCCGGGGCCTCTCCAACTCTTTGGAGAGCCTCACCTCTTTGTGGTTCAGTCTTAAAGACTCCTGCCCTGAAGTAATGTATTTCCCTCCAGAGTTATGGTAGCTGACTGGCTCAGAAGTGTCTGGAATCCCTTTGGGCCCATAATCTAACTGGCCAGCTCCCTGGGGGTAAGGTGGCCCATTTTTTGATTCACATAATTGCCTATGGCTTACTTCCTGATGTGCCCTGTGCTCAGGGAGACTACAACCCATGTCATGAAGTTTCCTGTTCCTGAGGCTACTCTGCTTCTGAGGGAGGGATGGTTTCTCCGACTGTCCATTGCCATATCCTCCATGGTGGTGGGCTCTATCGAACTCTGGCTCTGGATGCTTCCTATAGAAGCGGTCATCTCCTTCAGGACTGATGGCCTTGACTGGGTGTCGCCCCTCCTTTCCCTCTGCCACTGAGAGAAGTCCAGTTTTCCCAGGATCTGATTTACTACGTAGATGGATGACATAGATCCCACCCAAGTCATCTTGAACAGCTGGAGTCATGTTATCATACTGGGACATAACAGGCCCTTTCACCTTCTGCCGAGCGCGGCTCTCTCTCCGGATGGATTGCATACGGTATTTTTCCATGTCCTCAAGATCCCATGAGGTGTATGTGTGCTTTACATCAGCGGTTGGAGCCACGTTGACTACATTATTGTAGTCATTACCAGAGAAATAGCCAGTCACGTTGGCCCGGGGACGTGGAGGCAAACCAGCATAACCGTATAAGTTCTTCCCTTGTAGCCTAGGATTGTAGAAAGCAAAATCGCGATTGGGTAGGCGGTGAAGGGGCCTCAACTGTACTGTGCTATAGGCATCCACATCACACAGGGCTCCATCTGGACTGTAATAGGAACTAGAAGAGCTGGAATATGGGCTATACCGGTAGTGGACCCGACCATTCTCAAAGTAAGGCTGCAGCTGTGTTACATGATAATCTGAGCGGGCCTGGGAGGACTGATATGGCTTATATTGGTACAGAGGTCTTGGGCAGTAGGCTGGTTCATCATCTGGGGGAACTTCTGTCCGTGAAATGGGAACAGAGCGAATCATAGAAGACGGAGGGGCATGGAGAGACTGTACCCTCCGGATGGTAGGGTACGGTGGAATATCTTCAGGGTAACAACTACTCCTAATAGAGGAGCTCAAAGAAGATACATACTCAACCCGGCTGCATGGCTTGGAGTGGTGTCCAGATGCATTTCTTCCCGGGGCCACGTACGTGTTATAACGAGGACCCATGGACGCTGGTGGCTCTGATCTGGAACCATACACTTGGTGCTGTTCCAATTTATTGTGATGTGGAGGTACACTCTGGGGACGATACTGGCAGTTTGGAGTCATACCGAAGTGCAAACAGTTTTCTGGACCAAAGGGCTCAGCAATGACATCAGGCCTAGCAAAGGTGGCATAAGCAGTTTTCTGAGAAGCATGCTTAGGTTGTGGGACAGGAAGTGGTAAAGGCAAAATATCATCCACGGAGGCTAAGGAAGCAGTGACAAAGGGATGATAGCTGGAGCTGCTGGTAGCATCTACACTGCTGGAGTGTATGGCAGCAGCAATTTTACTCTCCATTGTCCTGGTGGGAGGAACCGGTGCAGTATAGCCACAGGAGGAGTGCACAGGGACAGGCTCAGCACGCAGGTGCAGCGGTGGGGCCCTGGCACCGTCCCGCACCTTTTCAGGAAGGCCTGGTTGGAGAGCGGGAGTAGAGATGGGACACTGAGCAGCTGCGCTGTTGTCAATGACAAGGACAGGTGCAGGGTCATCCATGGCTCTGGGTTCAGGTGGCCTCTCTGGAGCTGGAACTACTCCTTGAATCTATTGAAAGATGATAATATTATGAGTTTGTTTTTTATGCTTCCCTCTGTGCAAACACTATTAAATTTGTAAGTCACAAGTTGAGGCTACTTGGGTAGCAGCTTGAAATTTCCCAAGCCACGTGGACATACTGGCCACCTATCCCCACTGCCAGTAAATGGCCTACGTTGCTATGTGGTGTAACAGCCATCACCATCTTTGGAGAACTGTTCTAATTTATGATAGGCTTTAAATGTAAGATGACGTTCCCTATGACAGTACCTTAATGTACAGATCAAACAGAGGTTTAGTCAAGTCACAGACTTAAAAATATACACCCAGTCTATCTGTCCAGCTCAGTCTCAACACCGAGAACATTTTGTTAAACAAAAAGAAGTGATTCTATCTGGAGAGATTTTGGAAGTGACTCACAGCTCTACACAGTGAGAAGTTTTAAGGCTCAAATCTAGGGAAGGGTGATAAAGTGACTTGTTTAAGGTGGCACTGAAGGCACTCAGTTGCTATCCCTCCCCTACCTTCTACTCCACCCCGGTCTGTGGCAGCAGAGGCCAAACATGATCTTCACAGCGATACCGCAAACGTGCTGCCCTCGAGAATAGCATCCTCCACTAACGACTAGATAGTGAAGTCCTTTGAGTTCAAGGTGACCACAAAACACCTGGGGCACTTTTTTAAAATATGAGAAAATTAGGAAAAACCTTAGCATTCTGCATACAAGTTTTTCTTCAAAACAGGTGTTTGACCATAGAACAATCTGCAGATTAATGTTGAGAAAATAACAAAAAGTCCTAAGACACCACAATCTCTCACAACTCTGAAAAGTCTGCAAGACAGAAAGTCTTACAAATGTCTTGAGAAGAAAGCACTTTTATTGTGTGCATGTGAATAACTGGCAGAGGGTGGCTAAATGACTTGCCCAAAGTCACAATGAGTCAGTGATGGAGTTGGAAAACAGCCCAAACAAATCTGCAACCCTGACACCTAAAGCCCAGTCTGACTCGTTTGATCAGGATCTCTTAGTATGACTATGAAGAAACTACCTAGAAGGCTTTACAAAGAAAAGGCAGCAGGTATAGTTAAACTCTAGCCATTGAGTGCCTGCTCCTTTCTCAGAGAAAAACCAGCATCAAGGTAAAGGCAGATGCCAGCCTCAAATGGGAAGCGTTTCATTGAAACCTGCCACGGGATTTAAAAATAAATGTCACATCTGACTCAATATAACAACACACCCTGCTGAAAAGTGACATACCTTTGGAAAAAGTATATTTCATCTCCCTGACTTCCTCCCCTTCTTACCTTGTGGGAATTATTTAATCCTACATTGGTTGCTGCTTGTACCTGCCCCACGACTGGTAGCTGCTCTGCTGATCTCTGGGAAGGAGGCGCCGGGAGGGGACGATTAGTTCTGTGAGTGCGCTGCAGGGTGGCGGCCACAAAATCAGCTGCGGTGGGTTGTTCAATCACATCCCAGTTGGCTTCCCTGGTGCTTACTTCAGCTGTTGCTGGAGCAGCTGTGGTATAAGCCATGGTGGCTGTGCTGGTATTCTCTTCAGGGGACCCAGAAGGAGGGCAGATTTTGTCCCTAGGGAAATTAGAGGGTGTGGGAGATTTGTCTGCAAGTTCTGAAGGGTGATGGGGCTTATCCACACTTGTACCAAGATAAGAAGGAGGCTGATTTCCACCGTAGAAATGAAGTTGAGACCGCTCCTGATCCACAAAGGAGACAGCTGGCATACTGTTCTTCGCAGACTGGTCTTCAGGGAAACTTACGTGATCATCAGACTTAGAGTCTGCTAAGGGAACTGAAGTGATTCTGGCCTTTTCTGGGTCCCCAGATAAACAGGTTCGATGGGGCTGATTCCCTGGAAAGTCTGCCTGCTGGAGCTGCTCCCCAGTTGCAGTTGCATTGGAATGGGTGTGACCGCCAAGAGCTGCTGGATCTGGTATAGGCTGGTCACAGTTCACAGATGCAATGTTCTGGAGGCAGAGCTGCTCTGCCGGCCTCTCAGTTTGGACATAGGCTTTATCTAGAGTAACACTAGAGTGGCAGTGAGGCAGTTTATCTTCAGGTGCAGCCACTGCCACATCTCCATAATTTGTATAAGCGGCCTGGGAAGTCCCTGGTCTCTTCAAGGACTGAGTTGAGGCTTGCTGTGCAGACTCAGCTAACGCTAGCGCCAACAGGCGGGCAACATTTTTCGGAGGCGGTGGTGGTGGGATAAGAGTGACTGAACTGACAGGAACAGAATCCTGAGGGGGGTCATGGGTAACTGCTCCTGGGGGGAAATTGGGAAAAAAAAGGAGAGTGAAAAGGTAGCTTGTGTTATCCTATATGGAAAGCCAAACACTCCCCATTTGATCACTATAAAATAAGGCCTTCCATATTTCAAAATGGCAATCCATGATCTTCTATCCCACATGCAAATGCTGCAGAAAACACAGCTGGTTCAGAAGGAAAACTAAAACAAAGAGTGTTTAAAGATTGCAATCTCCTCCTGAATTGCTACAGAGATGAGGGGGAAAAGCAGGTCCCTCATCTGGCTCAGAAAAGATTGCTTAGAAAACAAGCTTCAAGCGCTTGCAGATTGTTATGAGGAATAGTTTTACACTTGATGGCGTAGGCTGGCTGGTTAACTTGTAAGGCTATTATATAGGTATTTTATTAGAAGAGAAAAGAGAATCAAGATCTACGAAGTTGTGCAGAAATTATCCACGAATTCTGACTGTCCAAAGAGATAAGGGACTTTAAGAAGGTCTGAAGCAGGACCACTCCCTTTAGGGGATTTTTGTTTGACTGAATTTAATTTAGAGCTTTGAGCCATCAGCACCACCCAGCAAAATATTCTCTTTGATTAAAGGCTAGCTGTGGAGGAAATTTCTCTCTTAAAAGGCACAGATGGCACACAGGATTGAAGAGCCCTCTTAGCTTAAAGAAAGAACGGAGGAAAACAAATGGTACCTGCCAGAGTCTGTCCAGAAGGTACAGCCTTACTCTGACTGCTTGAGACAGACTGCTCCTCCTTCCCTGGCGATTCTACTTCTGCAGCAGCCACCTGGTCCAGGGGCTGGACTTCCGACTCACATCCTTCTTGGGCCTCTCTCTCATTTGTTTTCATCTTTACTAGCTGGGTGGGGGATCTATTTATGACATCACTTTCTTCAACACTTTTGTTCCAGGTTGGAGAAGATGCATTCTGAGCTGCTGTATTTGAGACGACACCAATGACTTCTGACACCCGAGTGGGAAGGGTGACTGAAATTGGCTCAGATATGTTCATAGAAGGTGATTTGCTTAATTTTCGTCCAATCTTTGGAGAGAAAGCATAGACGACCTTTTCAGTGAATGAGGATGGCTTAGATGATTTTTCTTCAGTGGGGCTCAAGTCCAGGGTAAAGAATGGACTCAGTTTCTCCTGAAGAGGAGAGACAGGTTCAGAACTTGCAGTGCTCCCTGGAGTCTGAGACTGGCTACCACCTGCTTCTGTATCTTTTTTATTGGTACTTGGTTTATCCTTGGAGTCTCCTAATGAATCTAAAAAGAAAGCACCGCTCTCCAGACACTCTGATTCGGCCTTAGGAGGACTGCATTGAAATGACATTGGATCAAAATCCAGGCTGGCTACTCCAATGTCTGGTGGGCTTAAATCAACATCCTCAGCTGAATGAGGAGACAGAAGAGCTGGAATATGAAGCAGCCCTACTTCCTCCTCACTTTCATTGTCATGGGGCAGATTATCATAGGAATTACAGCGGTTGCCCAGCATTTCTCCATTAAAAGAGGCACTCAGTGCATCACTGCTAGATCTGGGTCTTCTGGGTCGGAACAGCTTGGAATCACCTGGTAAAATGGATAACAATATCAAAGTGTGAATGTCACAGGATGCACAAATACCATAATAAGTCACTTACTCAGTACAGCAATAATGATGTGCTACACAGGGTAAGAAAATGTTCCTTCTCATTTTCTTTCTGGTAATTGTCTCTTGGGGTACATAGATGGAACTCCCAAACCAAATGCTAAATAACACATACACTTGATATAATCAGAGGGACTATGCAGCATCTGCTGGTTCAATAGGAAAAAGGACTCGGAACTCTTAGATTCTATTACTAGTCCAACACTGACTCTTGTTGTGACTTTAGGCAAGTTTTTCATTTCTTTTTATCTTCTTTTACCACTGACCTCACACATGACTTTTGAGGTAGAATTAATCACGTTAAATAGTAATTTGGAGATATAACAGCAAAAGGTTTTTGTTGTTGCTGGGGAAAAAAATCTTCATAACACCCAAATTTCTAAAAAATTGAACTTCTCAATTAAAAAATGTCTACAATCCCATAAAGTATGTACTTATATTTAGTAAAGAATTCCTCTCAGATACTTAAACAAAAATAATTTCTTTTTTTTTCTTTAATAAGAATAGGCTTTACGTTTCTCAGGAAGAGTCCTCAAGAGTGGTGAAGCATTAAGTAATTTTATGATATTGCTAAACATCCAATTGGTAAAAGAAGTCCTCTATCTCAGCATTCTATTAAAATTATCAGAATTGCCATAATGAAAATGTACTAGAAAGAGGCAGAAATTGTCCTAACATAAATACATACAGTAATTATTGACCAATTATAATATTAATGCCTACTCAAATATTATTTTCTGCTTAGCACTAGCATCTACCCAGCCCACTGCACTGTTTTTGTGAACGATTCTCTTAACTGCAGTGAAACGGAAAATCTCGGAAAACTCATAAGATGCTGGACATCCAACTAAAGTGATCTGTGAGGATTTATTGAATCACAAGTCGAGCCTTTCATCAATGAGGATCTGGCAGTTAGAAGAGTTAATACGTTGACCAGGATGATGACACTCCAAGATACTTCAAAAGAGCATGACTGAATATCAATGGATTAAGAAAAGCCTGTGGGAAATCAATGTAGCTCTTGATTACTTTTTGTAAAAAGAGCGTTTTTACAATCCTGCTGCAGAAGCCCAACATGAAGTGAAGGATGTCCTATTTGCTAATACGTGGTTTTGTCAAAAAAGTTCTATCTCCTTTCAAGTCAACATTGAAGTAATCCTTTGTTCACTTTAAAAATTAGTACATAGTTGCAACTATAACTTGACTTTTGTTAAATAGAAGCTAAAATAAACATTTTCAAATTTCAAATTTTTTAGTTTTGTTTTTCAAGTTGCAATCAAACATTTTTGCACTATTTACCATAAAACTTTGGTCCCCATTTTAAGCAGATTCTCTTTAAGTTGCCTTCTCTTGGTACAATTATCCTCAGATAACGAGGACCACCTGTTATCAATCTGATCTATGAAACTGAACGGTAGGTTAAGCTATTTGCAAGACAAAAGACTATCCGTCTGAATATCAAAACTGCTTAATTTTATACTTTGTAACATTGTGCTCTCATTGTGATATCTACAGAAATACTAATACCACTTTACACTGGGCACTAACAAATATAAATGGTTAACGTAAAACATTTCACTATTTTTAGTAAATTGAATAGCAATCATGTCAAAAGGGAAGAAATCAAAGACTGATATTAAAACATCAATGGATAATACTAAATAGATACTAGTATTCTTAGGAAATGACAGTCTATAGTCTATTTATTAAGTATATTTTTATAAAATATACTCAATTGTTGTGTTCTTTTATGCAATATCTTATAGAACAAAACAGCTGATGCTTTTAGTCTTACCATCGACTGCATGGAGGGAACTAAGAGACTCCTCACTCTTAGCTGAACGGAGGGTTCCTTCTGCCCTGCCACCTGAAGAAGCAAAACCAGAGAGCGTGACACTTATTCACTATTACATACACAGCGGAAGGGAACAGTGTTTTTCTCTACACGTATTTAAACTTCCAAGAGTGATTAGCTGTACACTTTGACAATCATATTCAATTTAGAATCATATTATATAATGTGTTGTATTGTTCTCACATGGTTTCTTACGTGAAAAATCTCTTTTCTTGAGAACAGAGATGAATTTAAAAACTTCTTCCTTTTATATTTCCTAAAGACCAGTATGATACCTCCAAATAATACCACACTGGATTTAATGTGAGCCCTAAATCCAGTGACTGCTGTCCTTTTAAGAAGAGAGGACATAGAGAGACAGAGGAGAAGGCCATCTGAAGATGGAGGCAGAGACGGGAGTGATGCCACCACGAGCCAAGGAACGCCAGGTGCTACCAGAAGCTGGAAGAGACAAGGAAGGATTGCTCCCTGGATCCTTTAGAGGGAACATGGCCCTGCTTACTCCTTGATTTCAGACTTTTAGCCTCCAGAACTGCGAGGAAATAAATTTATTTTGTTTTAAGCCATCTAATTTTTGGCAATTTGTTACAGCAGCCCTAGGAAACTAATCCAGGTACTTTAATTAAATATGTTGGATGTTATTTGACAAATATCGTCATCCTCTTTCACCTCCTGGCAGCATGCCACACCCCTGACACTTTCTTTCAAACCCCTCCTCCATTATTTCTGGTGACAGCACTTACCTCTTGTTCTTTGCCTAGCTTTCTAGCCATTTCTTCTCATTCTCCGTTCACTACAACTCTGTCTTTTCCAGTTTTTTAAACACTGCTTTTCTCTAGGATTCAGCCCCCAACCTGCGTCTCAATCAATGGGCTCTCCCTGGGCCATAAAATCTATCTCTAGGGTTTTCACCCATCCTTTTTGCAGATGATTTTCAAATTTGTATTTCTAGATATATTCCACACCTTTATTGAATTCCAGATCCATACCACTAATCACTTCTTGGGCATGTCCAACTCGTTATGTCCAATATAAATACACTATTTTTCTTCCCACCTGCTACTCCCTACAGGGATAATGGCACTATCATCTCCCTTATCATTTAATCAAAACCTGAAAATTATCTTTTCCCCTCTTTTTTTCTCATCCTTCACAATCATTTGGTTACCCAGCCCTGCAGATTCTGCTTCCTAAATATCTCTCAAATCTATTTCCGACTCCCACTGCCACTGCTTATGCCAGACACTCATTGTTTCTTGCCTGTACAACTATAACTGCCTCCTAATTTACTGTCCAGCCTCCAGTCTTTTTCTCTTCCCATATATTCCCCATGCTGCTGCCAAAGTCATCTTTCGTAAACCCAAACCTGATTACGTTACATACTGAAACCATTCAATAACCCCCCAAGGAATGCAGGACAAAACCAAAACCCTCTGCAAGCAGACGAGGCCCCTGTGATCTGCCTCTCTTTTTGTATACACTACCCAGCCAAATTCCTCAGAGTTCCTGTTTCACACACGGGGACACACTTTGCTCCAATTCCTGAAATACCTTTCTCAGTCCCTGGCTGATCAGGTGAATCTCTACTTATCCTTCAAAGCCCAGGACAAAGGTTTTATTTTCTGACCACCAGCCCCTCTCCCCACATGAACTGACAATTCCTACCAAAAATACCTTACACAAACCTCTATTGCAGTAACTATCATTTGCATGAAATTTATTTCCTTACACATATAATTTCCCAAGTAAGACTCTGAAGGCAGGGTAGCATCTTAATTTTCTATCTGCAGAGGCTGCTATCAAAATATCTAGCATAGGCTTAGCACATGATTGCAAACTGAATGAATGATCAGTTAAATGAACTGAATATTATATTTCACACATGTTCTGAGAAGAGAGAACTACTATCTTTCCTAGATTCAGAAACTGTTAATATCAGCAGAACACAGGTTTTAAACTATTTTTAAAAGAGTAGAATTTTCAACAATAGTAATAGATTTATTTGATCCAATAAAATACTCATCAATGAGTCATCTAATAAAAAGATAGCTTCTTTGGTTATAAGAGTTATAAACTTGAAAGGCATGTGGAAACATGGTTTTGTCATTTTTTTTAAACCTGTAAAAATATAGATTAACAAATTTAACATCACATAGTTATTTTTTATTACCAACAATATATGCACTATGTTACAAAATGTTATGAATTTTTAACCACACTCACACTATAAGAAATCGGGCACTTCTACATATTTATATATAACTTACATATTTGGAGATAAAGACCTGGTAAAAGAAGACAATCCACACGTAGCAACACAACTGTGGGCGGATTATATTGAAGCAGATTATCGGAATGTATTGAGTGTGTGTCCAGAGTAAGCAGAGCGCCACCAGGACAGGATGAGAAGTGGGAACCTGCCGTGCAGACGGCTCTCCAGCCGCAGAACACACGGGAGGCGAGAGGGCGCTCACCTTTCAGAGCCATGGCTTTCATCTCTGAGGGCTCACTCTCATTACGCTGCAGCTTTCGTTTAGAAACAGATGATGATTTCCCCAAGTTGAAGAAGGAACGCCAGCTGCCCACAGGAGATTTTTTCATTTTATTTTGAGGCCTCCTCCTATGAGAGAGAAAAATCTGTGTTAAGGTATCCAAGGGGCTATCTTTGCTTAAAGGAAATGAACAAATGATGGAAAGAACAGCCTGGAGAGGTACAGCTGAAATAAATAATAAATTTTCTTCATTAACTTTTTTAAATGGCAAAAATAATAGGGCTTTATATTAAATGAGGAATAGAAGGTGATATACAAGATTGCTAACAGTGACATATATATACATATATTTTTTGTTTTTTTAATTCCTTAAGTAATTTAACTACTTTCCTTTCTTAAAGATTCCAAGCAAGGCCTGGTATTCCTCAGATATTTTCAGTTTGGGGAGGAATTTTTCTTGTGCTGCTCCATATTCATCCACCTTCCATATAACACACTATACACAATGCAGCCAAACTGTGCAGCTAAAGCACGAAAGGGAAGCTAAATGTATGTATTTTAATATTAGTAACTAGTTTCACAAAGACAATTTTTATATAGATTTTTGTTTAGATATAACCTCACAATCTGTGAAATAAGTGAGAACAAGACATATTTAAGGAATAGAAAATATTAAAACTCCAAAAATAAAACAGAGTTAAAGAAAATGATTTTAGGTGTGAGTAAAGAGAATTACGCCAAAAAGGAAGAGAAGCATTAAGAATAATAACTAAGATATATTGAATATCACGCAGTGCGCTGCCTTATAGTATCTCGTAAATCATATATACCCGTGGGAAGTAGGCACTATTATTTTCACTTTACAGCTGAGGAAATTACAACACTAAGAAGTTTAGGTAATTTCCTTAATGTTATGAAACTAGTAAACGATGAAGTCAGGTTGGAACTCAGGTCTATCTGCACCCCAGTATGTACTCTCTTGATAACTATTCTATAAAGAAATTTTTGAGAAAACTACGGAGCTAAAACATGAATTCAAAAAAGCTGAAAACAAACTCACAATGACAAAGTAAAAGAGCATTCTAACTTTATAAGGACATTTTTAGCCATGGGAAGTTGGAGAGATATACTAAAATATGGAAAAAATAAATTCTCAAGTGTTATTACTACCACCCAATCCAGGGAATTGAAATCTTGACAGTCACGTGTAACAGCCCGAGGAATAACAGAGAAATCAAAATTAACTTACACATATTAGTCTTCCTACTATAACTTAGTAAAGAAGATGCAAAAACCATGTTATTATTATTTCTTTAGAGAAACAGAGAGTTTCAAAGCTGGAAAGGACATTGAGAGAATGAATTGCAGTGGTTCTCAAACTTTAGCACACATCAGAATCACCTGGAAGGTTTGATAAAAGATTGACTGCTGGACCACACTTCCAGAGTTTCTGGTTCAGTGGGGCTGGGGGGGGGGGGGGGCTGAGAATGAGCATTTCTAGTAACTTCCAGGTGCTGCTGGTGCTGCTGGGAGACCACACAGGGAGAGGCACAGGTCTGTTTCAGACTTAATGTGGAACTAACGTCAAACACATTACTATCCACTCATTACTTTCTGAATAAGCCATTCCAACACAGTTTATTTCTAAACAAACTTCTAAACATCTCAGAGAGAGAATTGCACCCTATATAGTGGAAGTGTATCATTTTTTTCTAACAATTTTCCCTGTACAATTGCCTTTATTCTTCTTTAAAATGACACGATGTTGTAATGCTCTTCAAGAATCGTTTGTATCATTCCCTATGAGGTATCATCCACAGTCAAACGAACAGGTTTTCCTGGGACTGGCCCAGAATCAATATAGTTATACTGAAATACGAAGTAAAAGTAATAATAAAAGAAAAGAACACATAGCCATGAAAATCGTATTTTTAAGGAGGATTTAATGAATTCTACCTTTCAAGTGGGAACTCAATTATGGTGTGAAATCTCCCCTGAAGTGCGGCAGGTCCTTCTCCTACTTCGATATATTTATTTTCAGTCACAACTGGAGAATTGACCTGCGCCTGTGTCCGTGCCTGGGCTTCCTCCAACGTCAGCAGCTTGGTGGATGGAGAGGAAACCAGCAGGGACTTGGGTCTTGATAGACAAGCTTTGGACAGAAAGAAAAGCAACAAAGAGAGTCAAATGTTTTAGCATGGGGAAAAAATATAAATAGGTATGAGTGTGTAGATATCAATCTGTTTATCTGTCTATCCATCTATGTACCTATCTGTGTTGTTTTAAATTTTCTTCATTAAGTTTCTTAAACGGCAAAAATAATAGGGCTTTATCCTAAGTGAGGTATAGAAGGTGATATATTAGGTTCTTAATAGGGACATATTGTACATATTTTTAAAATTCCCTAAGTAATTTAACTATTTCACATTCTTAAAATATTCCAGGCAAGGCCTGGTATTACTCAGATATTTTTAGTTTTGGAAGGAATTGTGCATTTTGGGAAACAGACATAAATTAGCTGCCTTCTACCAAAGACAGGTTCATTAAAGTGAGATAAGGGATGCAGTTTTCCCTTCCTTTAGAGGTTTAGATGCATGTTCCCAGTAGTACACAAAGTCCGTCTGAGCCATACCTGCCCCTTCCTGAATGGCAGCGCTGATCTTCCCACTGAAGAGGACGTCGACGTGGTTGAGGATGAATTCAACAACCACGGACTGAATTCGCACTTCCATGAAAGCTGCTGTCCCACTGAAGCAGGCAGACTCTATCTGTTTTGATCTGTAGGTAAATAACATCACCATCAGAGAGTTCCAAGGATAGCAGTCTTAAAGGGCACTATTTTCTTTTTTTATGTGTAAATCACAGACAAACCCGAGGAAGGAATCAGACTTTTACAGTGCCCTGGCAAGGCCCCAATTACCTGTTTTAGGGAGATGCTCATAAAAACAACAGATCAGTTTTACTTTTAAAAATTGTCCTTAGAGGGGCCAGCCCCAGCAGCCTAGTGGTTAAGTTTGGTGTGCTCTGCCTCAGCGGCCAGGGTTTGGTTCCCAGGTGCAGACCTACAACACTCGTCAGTAGCCAAGCTATGGTGTTGGCTCACATACAAAAAGAGGAGGATTGGCAACAGATGTTAGCTCAGGGTGAATCTTCCTCAGAAAAAAGAAGAAGATTGGCAATAGATGTTAGCTCAGGGTGAATCTTCCTCAGCAAAAAAAAAAAAAAAAAAAAAATTGTCTTAGGAGCACTGATGAATTAGACTTTTATTTGATTGGCTCTACTTAAAGTCATAAGTCAAATGCAACTTACCTCAGCAGGTTTGGAGCCCAAACAATTGCTAGGTTTTTTGCATGCATATTTGTGATGGAACAATAGTCAGCTAGAAGAGACAAGTGTCTCATTAGGAACTCCAGTGTTCTGGAAAATGAAGTACAACAAAAAGAAACATTATGTAGCAGTAGAGAGCATAAAAGCTCCACTTATTTGTAAGTTTTCAATGGCAAAATGGGAAAAGCAGCCATAAAACCTCAGCAAATTTTTTTGCGAGCTATTAGGTTTGAGTATTATTATTACTACAGAACTGTCAGAAGAACATTATGAATTCTATATACAGAATTTTATCTACAGAATACTAAGAAAAAAAGTCTAAGGCAGATGCAATAAGAAATGAAAGTTTCTGACAGGACTGGCTCTGAGTAAACAGCCTTAGTTTTTAAAAAATCTTTAGGAATATTTGCCCCTTGCTGTCAGACATCTAGTTTCAAGGACACCAGTGAAGTGAATCCTTCACAGAAGCTAGTTTCCAGACAAATGGTATTGTGAAGTTATGCTATCCTATTTGCAGGAAAGGATTTAAGCTTTTCTTCTATACAAGCAAACAACAATGTTTCACAAGCCTAAAAAGAATTAAAAGAAAAATTCCAGCAGGCACCACGAAGAGAATATTTGAGCAAACATTGTGCTTTTGGAATAGAAAGCCTATGCCAAATCCTAATATATTGGCTTATCTTATACATTCTAAGTTTACTTTATTGAAACAATTTTATTTATATACATTTATTTATATACGTGTTGTTATTTAATAACAACAGAGCAGAGTATTTTTGGAAATAAAGCATGATCAACTTAAATGTAAGTTAAATCAGATAAACACACAGAGGCATTACCTATCAGCTACCACATCTCTCACGCGTCCCTATCTAAGTGTATAAGGGCTTAACACCATTAAAGAGGATGAACGGGAGACAGTAGTTCAAGACTATTATTTGAAACTAATGAATGTTAAATTGTGGTCAACATAGAAGCTTCAAAGATTCAGATGAGCCTAACATGAATTTGAGAAGCGAAGGAAGACACCAGCTAGCGGCATTGTCCCAGATGCTTTTATAGGGAATCGCATCTAATTCTCGCAAAGGTCCTAACGAGCAGCATCACCACTCCCCACCGCATGGAGGAGAAAGCCAAGGTGTGCCCACGTCACACAGGCGAGCAGTGCTGTGGTTCAAGTCGAGGGCGGCTGGGCTCCAAAGTCTCTGCTCAGTGAGCTGCTAGACCGTGAAAATGGTGACTCTCTCTCCCCCCCACACAGTTCAGTGAGGAAAGGTCCACAGATAGAGGGAAGTCGGGCTGGCCTGGAGACAACGTGGAGGTGGGAAGCTTGAGAAATGTGTTTAGAAAACAACGCAAAATTTTATTATTTGGGGGTGGCAGACGAAAGAAGGGAAAGATTAAAGTATTTCAAAAATGTATTACAAGGAAAGCAGATTAAAAAAACCAAAGATACCATTTTATTCACATATCTAATTGTAAAGACGTTGTTAAAAGCTAATGGAGAATTTTAGTCAGAGTGCCATGAAATGAGCATTTTCATATTCAGCAGAGTGCAAATTACATAAACCTTCATGGAATACAATTTGGAAATTGCTGTATATTGGGAAGAAAATGTTAGTATCTTTTGATTTCCAAGAATTCCACTGTCAGGTCTTTATCCTAAAAAATAATCTAGATTTCCCCAAAAGATTCATGTAAATAGTCCTCATAGTAATGTTCAAAATCGGAAAAAAACCTCTACCACATAAATAGATTAAATAGGCAAATACGGGAAAAGGTTAAATAACATATGGCCCATCCACACAAGAGAACACTATTAAAAATCTTGTTTTTAAAGAACATTTAAGGAATTAGGAAATATAAATGTTAAAAGCTTTAAAAGTCTGGATCAAAAGAGGTATATAAAGTAAAAATATATATAAATTCACACAAATTATACAGAAGTAGCTAGAATACGAAAATTCATTCTATAGCAGAAGATACATGACAAGGAATTGTATATAATAGAGAGCAGGAGATATGTATATAGTAAACAATATATGTAAAACGTGGGCATACATGGTAGGTAATATAATTAGGAGATGGAGTAATAAAAGGATATACATAAGTGTTATATGTACTTATACACATCAGTATGTCCTCTATATATAGTGTACAAAATATATAAAATGTGTATGCAATATGTATCACTGAACATTTACTATGTGCAAGATTCTATTCTGAGAATAAAGTGACAAGGCAGAATTCATTACCTCAATTGCTTGTGTTTTAGAGAGGCTGTATATAAAATACGCAATTTAGTATATTAAAAAACATATAGTAGCATATATGTACAATATATAACATATAGCAGGGAAGGTATATAATGTTCAACAGGGAAGATTAAATAGATAGACAACAAGGAAGCTATATATGTAATTAGGAGGGGAAATATCTATATATTATTGCCAAATATCTATATCTATGTAATAAGGGAGAATATATACTATGGTAGGGGAAATATAATTATAGTATAGTAGATAAACATAATAGAAAAGCTACATATCAATATGGTAGGAGACATATATGTGCGTGAGTGTATATATATATATACACACACACACTTATGTTTGTGTGTGTATATAGATAAAACACATAATAGAGTAGCATTAATACATGGATATACTTAACAGATAATAACAATGATAATAATGGTAATTAACTCATAGAAATGGCATTTTTTAATAGGCCTTGTTCTAAATGCTTTGCTTTAATACTCATAACAATCTTACGAGAAAAGCATTATTTTATTTATTTTTTTTGAGGAAGATTAGCCCTGAGCTAACATCTGCCACCAATCCTCCTCTTTTTTGCTGAGGAACATTGGCCCTGAGTTAACATCCGTGCCCATCTTCCTCTGTGAGAAAAGCATTATTATCTCTATTTTACAAACAATGAAACTGAGTCCAGAGAGGCAAAGGAACTTGCTTAAGGTCACAAGGTCACACAGTTAATACAGACAGTTTGGCTCCAAAGTTCCTACATTATAATGTCTATAACATATAGATATTACATATAGTAGCGGATATGAATATACTACACAGCAAGGGATTAATATAAGAGATATAAATAAAACATATGGTAGGAGATTTATTTTTGTAAAATATAAAACATACAGGAGATGTACCTCACTGTATGAGAATATAGTGTATGTCCACATATATGTATACATAATCATATACACACATATATACTCTCTCTATATTATATGTGTATATATATACACATACACACATATACACTCTCTCTATGATATATATGTGTATATGTATACACACACACATACTCTCTCTATATGATATATATGTGTATATACATATACACATACACACATATATACTCTCTCTATATGATATATATGTGTATATATATATACACACACACATATACTCTCTCTATATGATATATATGTGTATAAATATATACACATACACACATATATACTCTCTCTATATGATATATATACACACACATATCTCTCTCTATATGATATATATGTGTATATATATACACATACACACATATACTCTCTCTATATGATATATATGTGTATATATATATACACATACACACATATATACTCTATATGATATATATACACACACACATCTCTCTCTCTATATGATATATATGTGTATATATATACACATACACACACATATACTCTCTCTATATGATAGAGTCTCTTCTTACTGATGTTCTTTTAATTCACCCACAGATTAACGGATACTCTCAAATTCTCTGCAAAATGTACTGACTGGTGTCCAAGGCACAATAAATTTTTTGGCCAATAGGTTTCTGTGTGGTATCCCTGAACACTTTGACTAACATCATTTGAATTATAAGCTTACTTAAAGCCAATTTCAAGTGTTTCTGTAACTGTTTATGTAAGGTTATTTTAATTCATAATTAAGTTAAATGCTATCAACATTTATCAAATATGATTTTTTTACAATAGAATTTTTGTTTCTTGCTTCTATAAAACCTCAGTTGAACACTTTGCAAAGTCTTGATATTAGTGAGCTGCCAAATGAAGAAGAAACAAATACTGTGATGAGCACAGAACAATTTAAAACAAAACAAAACCTATAATTACCAATAATATTCTCATAGAGAGAAGAGATTATATCCATGAAACAAGAATAGGATACTATAAGGTAGGAACATCCACAGAAACGAAAAACAGAGGGAGGGAGGACTAGCGGAGGGAAGGAAGGAAGGATGGCGGCAGGCAGACAGGCAGGTGCACAGGCAGCTGGTTAGTTAGTGCTTGGAAATAAATTTTTTTTAAATCAATTGATGGATTGGAGGAAATTCATATGTGGAAACTGACAAAGAAAAGGTGAGAAAGCAAGAGTTAGTTCAAGAGTTACAACATTATATAAAGACAAGAGAGAAAAGGGATGGGGTTTAAGTTGCAATGAGAGCTGCCAAGAATATAATACAAGAAAATTTCTCAGAAGTTTCCAGATGGAAAAGGCCCATTGAATGCCCAGAGTAAAGAATGAAAAAGAACCCATTCCAAAATGAGTCAATGTGAAAAGTGACCACTGGGTATCTTCTAAATTTAAAAGCATATAAACAAAACAAAACAGGTCATATAAAAAAGTGGAAGACTAGTACTAGACTTTGCTGCAGTATTTTTGCTTAGATGACAATCATGTAATACCATCAAAATTGTGGGAAAAATTATTTAAAGACTAAAATTTTATAGCCAACTATCAATCAAATGCAAGACTAGAATAAGAACATTTTCATATCAAAGAAAAGCTTCCTTTTCTCAGAAAGATACTGAAGATATATACTACAAACACAGAGTAAAAACAAGGAAGATGACAGCAAGAGATCCAGAAAAGAAAAGATCTAACTCATGAAGGAGTGAGGAAGGGGATTTCCAGGATGAGGCTACAGGGTTGACAGCTGGGTTGTAGATCTAGAGAGCAATCAATAGTGAGGGATGTTTTCATGGCCGGGGTTGGGGGTGGTACTTGATATGTCTGAACACACCAAAAGAGCATTTATAATTCTGTTAGTGAGTTTGAGGAATAAATTAGTGATAAATAGAAACTTAGCAAGCCAAAAATGGGGAATCACTCCACAAAGTTATCCCAGAAAGGAAATATAATTCTAGTATACTGTTAGGGTACAGTTGGGAATAACAGTTACATAGTTATTACAATGTGGACAATGAATACTGATTTAACTCCAAATGCTGACATACTAGACTATGAAGATGAGAAGGGGAAGTGTGTGTTTGTGTGGTATAGGAAATGGTGAAGTTACAAGACAGCATAAAACGCTCTTTATGGAGCTACCAAAAAAAGGGCAAAAAATAATATTTAAAAATGAAAAATCAACAAATAAAATCATCAGCATGCTATTTAGAAACATGAAGTAAACTCCAGAAGAAAGAGTTGAGAGAACGATGACTTCTGGGAAAGAGCAATTAGAAAGGGGGAGGTGTGCAGCAGGAGACTACTGTTTGCCACTGTCAGCTCTGCACACCACTTGACTTTTTAAAACTATGCACAAATGTTATATGGATCTTTCTTTTCATTTAGAGAAAAACAATAGATTTACATGGTAATGCATGTAAAACCACCAAGTCAAGAAGTCTTGGCTTAAATCTAATCAATCTGTCTTGCTATGCTTTATATTAAAAAAATAGTAAGAGCCAGACTCATTCACATATTTCATCTCATTTTAATATTTAAAAAAATCCTCGAGGTATTATTGGTATTCTTTCCACAGATATGGAGATTGATGCTTAGAGAAGTCACACAGCTAGTAAGAGATGAAGCTGGAAATTCAAAGTCAGGTTTATCTATCAAAGCCAATATTCTTAAACTTTACTAGGTTTCTTTTTCTGGTTAAATTAAAAAAAATTTCTCTTCTCCCTTAAAGATATTCTTCAATAACTGCTTATTGATCAGATTTGTCTCCTCAGCCTTCTTTTTCAGGGCTAAATACCTAAATTTCTTGAGCTTGCTTCACAAAAACTCTTTTGAGTTGGTTTTTTTCCACTCTTCTATGGGTTCTCAAGACCTGTTTAATTTCCTCTTTCCTCTCAAGACAGGCTATATGAAGAGAACAATGTGTCAATGCTGAGTCACCTTCTGGCTCTTGAGTCTCACGCATGTATAGCTAATCGTGTCGACTAAAAAAGTGCTGATTTTTAAAGTTGGTTAAAAATTTTAGTGTTGATTTAGTGCCAAATTTAGTGCTGACTTTTAAAATATATATATATGAATGATGCTATTTTGAAAAAATTAGCAGTAAATTACTTAATTCGTGTATTACTAAAACATTTACTGAATTTAATTTCTTGTCAATAACTGAAATTTTAAAATTTTACCTTTTGCTTTTTTACAGACTATAATCCATGATCTATGCTGTTTTCTTTCTCTCACTAAATGGCAGTCATCCTCAATTTTATTATTTTTCTCGGATACGAGCAAAATATTTCTGAGAGTCCAAACTAACATATAAATTAAATTGAGTTTTAAAAAGTAGCAACATTAACAAACCAATAAACAACAATAAAACCTAAAACAAAACACAGGTTTACAGATCATGTGAGTCTCATGAAAAGGCATTCTGAGACACTTGCTAGATTTTGTGATTCTATGTAGCTTGGACACCTTGTGAAAAAGAAAAGAGGGTTGGAAAAAAGGAAACAAGTAAACAAGGCCCCCAGCGCTGTATCCATGTTTTGGATTCAAGTAATTCACAGGTAAAGCATTCACACTTGTGGTCGTACACCCAAGCACCTTCAGCAGTATTTCTCGGTGGCTCAAAAAACAAACAAAAAGCAGGTTTAGTCAACTATCCATTTGTTCATTCATTCATTCATTCATTCACTCAACGCTTATTAAGTGTCTATTGGATGCTAACTATTGTGCTGGGCCCTGGGGATACAAAGACTAGTAAATACAAATGTATGGAAAAATTGAAGTTTACATACTCACAACCCCAAGGAAATTTAAATAGTTAGAAACCTACAGAAAAAACACTTTTATACATCAACTGACTTCTACTTTTGGCCAGTATTTTACAGCCTGTGGTTTACCTGTAGTGTGGTGGGGGGAGCTGCTGGATGACATCGTGGATTTTTATCAGCCTTTCTTCATCGGTTGCTGCTGAAACAGCATCCTGTAACAATCATAATGCAAAATAAACTGGTAGGCTTTGCTGGTAAAAATGAAACTTCTTCCTGTACAATTGAGTTTTCACTCTGAGATTAATTCTCTCTACTCTTTGATGCTGAACGACAAGGAAACACAATATAGTATCAAGGAAGTAAACTTTGTTTCCATACTACGTGGACATTGACATCTACCAAAAGATAATTTAGAAACTTTATGGTAAGGGTGATAAGATTAGTGGCTCAAAGACAGAAACTAAAAGAATGAAAATGGAAAAACAGCAGACTACAGACTAGCTAGCAATAACTCTTCTTTGTTTTCTTTAAAGGAGGCATTTTAGTCACAGAACTATTTCTTACATGACCAAAACAATCTTTACAAGTTTTGAACAAAATCACAACAAAACTCCAATCAGAGCTTGATTCAAAGTGCCTGGTACTCACAGAAAACTTCTCATAGAGCTGGTAGGTGAGCAGGGGGTTTGGGAGCTCTCGGAAGTACAGCTTACAGAGGGAGCCCACAGAATGGATGTCTTGAACATACGGTTCTTTTGTCAGGTCGGGGACATGTTCAGAATCAAATTCATGGCTAACAAAGAAGAGAAAACAAAATTATTTCACTGAAGGAAAAGCAAATACATGACTTTAAAATAGAAAGCAAAGGTCCGAAGTGTCAACCTCTACCTCAGTGAGGGAAGGTTTTCTTCAAATGATTCTCTTCCATGTAAGTTATATTTGGACTTCAACAGTAATTGGATCTCTGATCATAAGATAAGTGTGTTTTTAACATGGAAATTAAGAGCACAGCTTTAATACTAAAATGGATAACAATCTCTGAAATGCATATGAACGAACAACTCTTAACACAGAGATCTGAAAACAGGACTCCTAATTCCTAATGGATTGAATATCCAATATTTTGGCAATTCTGGAAACCAGAGTTGAGTGGCAGCTGGTCCATGAACAGCCACGTACAGAAATTCCTCAGATAGAAGGAGTACAGCTGAGGACTGCTTTCCTGAAGAGGGGTAAGGAAGCCAGGAACAATACAGGGCAATTCCCAGCTAACATCAAATTTTAATAGACAGTAAAATCTGTAGCATTAAAGTGAGTGAAATAAAAGTTGTGCTCAGAGTACTAAGGCAGATTAAGCTCACTCTCCTGGAGGTTAACATTAATCTACCAGCATGAGACCACTTATCAACCTAGAGGATTAATATATATGGAAAATCTGAATATGAGATTTGCTGTATTGGAAACTAAAGACTGAAACTGTCTTTAGTACAAGAACGATTTCAATATTTTCCAAACACGTATTCCTGAAAATAGAGCTGAGCTCTGTGATCAACTAGAATATTAAAATCCCTACAGAATAATGGCAATTATCATGCGCCACAGTGAAAAATAAAGGATAATAAAATATTAAGAATAGACTAGAATCTAAGAGATTAAGCAAATATAAAACTTCTTTTGCTGCTGTAAAGGCTACCACTATTTTTGTTTCTGAGAAGATAATGGGAGAGGATGTGGAATACATAACACATGCATACTTGAGCATACCCAAGAGAACCAGGGTCAAAGGAGATGTAGAAAAAGTTTCACCTTCATCAATTTTAATTAAGAACTAAAGAATAATTCTATTATAATTTAAATTTTCATCTCTCATGGTTTGTCATAGTTTCAAACTCAATTTACTAAAATCTTCAAGTACTGTAGAGACAAAATACAATTATTCAAGAGGTTAAGGGGACATGTTTTTCTGATACCACAAATGAAGAAAAGGCATTTAGAAAAATGTATACAGAGAACAACACAGATATTATTTCTACTTTATCTAAACAATCTTGCTGAAAATCATTGTTATCAATTTAAGTGACTCAATTTTCAAATAATTTATTTTAACGAATTACAATAGGAATGAAAAAGAAAATGCCATATAAGGTTTTACCGTAGCCTCTGGATATTGGAGGCAACTCCAGAGAGACGATATATTCCATCCACGATGCCATATCTCTCAATGAATGCTGTACAGCTTTGAAGAACCTGGGGCACTAAAGAGAATTTTCAGACATGGATTAAATTGGGGGTATTTGGTGGAAACAGTCAGCAAAAAATGAGAAGGTCTTAGTTTTCATAAGCAAAATAAAATCTGTAAATTAAAGTCATAAGGGGAGGAGAAGAATCTACTACAAAAACCGAGGAGGACGTATTTACTTAATTTCATTTCTAAACTAGATAACTGGCTCCTGAACAACAAGACTAGCTCTATCTTGTTCCATTCAGGTGGGTGACAGAGTTCCCAGGTTATTAGGACAGTCTCTCTGAGATCTTCTGCAGTAGACTCATTTAGATCATGTCACAACATTAAGGTAAACTATTTAGTCCTAACACCATACCAGATTAAAGAGAAAAAATACAGCTCTCCAGCTGAATTTCATACACAGCAAATGGATACACAAAGTTAAATGCTTATCCCAACATGGTAACTGCCTGTAAGTGCAGCAATTGTTCACTGTTTTAAAAAAAGTTTCTTTTATCCTTTCACAGTTAATTCTAATTCTCATTTTAGCCAGTAAACAAAACACCAACATAATGAGAAGGCCAAAGTAATTTCAATGGATGTAATCTTTTAATTTCCTGCCTATGTTTACATTAAAATTACTGATGTTTTGACTTCATATTATTAGCTCATCATCAAGGGCACTGTAACAATAAGTAGAAAGAAAAGAAGGGGACTCTCTCTGGTTACCTCTCACTGAATATCTGACACAAATGGAAACTATCCTGGGCCAACAGTCTAGAAAAGAACGTCCAACGTATGACAAAGATTTCACAAAAATTCAAAAATTTACAATAGCTGAAATTTGAACTTTGTTTCGCAATGCAGACTGATAAATTTACAGACTTTAGTAACTATGTTCATTTGACAGTTAAAATCCCTGAAAAGAGGTGCTTGGAAGAATATTATTTGGTCTGCAAAAGACTACTATAACTAGGGATAAAACATCCGGAGTGGCGAATGAAACAATTAAGCTATTTTAATAAGGTAATTTTAGCTAATGTATTTCACTTACAGTATATATCATTCTTTTATTATTACAACAGACTTCTCCTTGATTTTTCTGCCTTTTGTTGTCCTTCCCGCATTCTATCTTTTAAATTCTGTCAGATCCTGTAACTTACATTTAAAACTTAAACTCCTTAGTTTTGAGTTATTTTTTTAAAAAGCAGCTACATTATTGAGCATGTAACATGTGCCAAGCCAAGTGCTTTCCAATGGATACTTTCCCTGAATTTTCACAGAAATCCTATGGGAAAAGTGCTATCATTATCCCCACTGTACAGAGAGGAAACTAAGTCTTAGAGGAGGTTTTACTCAAGGGCAAGGAAGAAACAAAAGGCAGAAATGAGATCTAACTCAAGGAGTCCAAGTACAGAGCTAGTTTTTCACTTTGGCAATACACTGCCTGGAATCCAAGGTCCTTCACAATTTCCATTTATTTTATTGTTATCACCTTCCATATTTCACAACCCTAGGCCAATGAAGTCTTATCTTTTGCCATACAAACCAACCACTCTATAATTCCCTCAACAAAACAATTTCCTCTACCTGGACTCTCCCTCTACAGCCATCTCCATATAGAAAACTCTTCGCTGTTGTGCAAAACCCAAGTGAACTATCACTCTCAAACAAGCTTTCTTTGAAAGTCCCCAAGTAGAGTTAGGTGCAGCACTATGTTCTAGGTACCCATAGAACTATGTCACTTTCATTAATTATTTGTTTATACAACAATTACTCCTTCTTAGTCAGGCTCTTCAAGGGCAAAAATTATGCTCCATTCATCCTTGAATATTCAAAATCCAGGAGCACTGTCCTGACACAATGTATAAAATGAGCAAATGAATTAATTTACAGGTACCCCGTGAGCCTGACAAAGTTACCTGACCAAGTCAGCAGAGTAAGGATCTTAGTTTTCATATGGACCTGTATTCATTTTCAAATGTATACTTTATATCTCTAAAAACATTCAAGAATTTTAGTAACAAGAAAGGGAATATGTTTATGTGGTGGAGATGAAGGGCAGGCAGAGGTGTCTGGTACTTTTCGTGATCTGACTTATATTAAAAGCAATCCCTGGGGCTGGCCCCGTGGCCGAGTGATTAAGTTCGCGCGCTCCACTGTAGCCCAATGTTTCATTGGTTCGATTCCTGGGTGTGGACATGGCACTGCTCATCAAGCCACACTGAGGCAGCGTCCCACGTGCCACAACTAGAAGGACCCACAATGAAGAATATACAACTATGTACCGGGGGGCTTTGGGGAGAAAAAGGAAAAAAAAAAAAATCTTAAAAAAAAAAAAAGCAATCCCTATGTCAAAATGATATGCAAAATATCAAAAAGTATCTTTATGAGCTGGAATCCTATTTCTTTTTTTTTTTTTTTAGATTGGCACCTGAGCTAACATCTGTTGCCAATCTTCTTTTGCTTTTTCTTCTTCTCCCCAAAGCTCCAGAGTACATAGTTGTGTACTCTAGTTGTAGGTTCTTCTGGTTGTGCTACGTTTGACACCGCCTCAGCGTGGTCTGATGAGTGGTGCCATGTCCGTGCCCAGGATCCAAACCAATGAACCCTGGGCCACCAAAGTGGAGCTTGCGAACTTAACCACTCGGCCACAGGGC
The DNA here is from genome assembly GCF_037783145.1 of Equus przewalskii. Classification (NCBI taxonomy): domain Eukaryota; kingdom Metazoa; phylum Chordata; class Mammalia; order Perissodactyla; family Equidae; genus Equus; species Equus przewalskii. The sequence goes on from NC_091836.1 coordinate 38,237,771, forward strand.
CAGCCCCAGTCCTATTTCTAATATTGTTCCATCAATGATAACCTCAGTGTCTCTGGTTTCTATCCTACAAACTGGAGGTAGAATAATAAAATTTGGGGTTGGAAAATTTATATCACCTACTTCAAAGGAAATATATTTAGAAATTATTCGGACAATTAATATAATTACTTAAAGAAAGAAAGAAAAACAAAGCTGTATTTTTTTTCTTAAAAGATGCTTCTCATTATGTATACTCCAAGTTAGCATGCTAACTCACCCAGGTACAAAAAAGGTTTGCCTCGGAAGAAAACTCTTCAGAGCACAGGATTTCGCTTCTGTATTATCATATTCTCCTAGTACGCATTACAGAGTTTTCATAAAAATAGGCTACCATCCATTAAAAACAACGTATAGCTAACTTTCTTGGAAGTCTTAACAACCATGTGACATTAGATGCATACCTTTTTATGTTCTCCTAACAAGTAGGCAAACTTTGAAATGACTGCGAGTTAGAAGTCTTTCTCTGATAATACAGCTAAGCTCCTGCAGACACAGTACTTCAGGGGAGACATATGAATTGTTTCTTTACATTTTATGTTCCCTTAGTGAAAGGACTGACTGTCCACAAAACAATCAAATGATAGGGCTTAATAAATAAAATTACATAACTGAATACTGCTATTACTTGCGACTTTAAGAGAGACAAATGAGACATTTAATTAAAATAGGTAGCAAAATGAAACAGAAAAGCATAAATTTTCATTTTGAAGAAAAGAGAGTAGAAACTGAAGAATAGTGTCAGAAGATAAAAAGAGAAAAGATATGGTTTCTTTTTCACAAACGTATAAAAAAGCAATATAGAAACCCAATATATTATTGGAAGAAACCCAAATTTTAAAAAGGTATCTTGGGGCCAGCCTTGTGGTTGAGTGGTTGGGTTCACGCACTCTGCTTCGGCAGCCTGGGGTTCGCCAGTTCGGATCCTGGACACAGACCTACACACCACTCATCAAGCCATGCTGTGGCGGGATCCCACATAGAAGTAGTAGAATGATTCATAACTAGGATATACAACTTTGTACTGGGGCTTTGGGGAGAAGGAAAAAAAACAGGAAGATGGGCAACAGATGTTAGCTCAGAGCCAATCTTCCTTCCCCTCCCTCCTCACCCCCAGAAAAAAAAGACCTCTTGCTGAAAGGGTCAAATACCCTCAAACACAGAAATACATTGAGGCAATAGTTTCCTCACCTTGAGTTTTAAAACATTTTTTATATTTTGTACCAAATATAATTTTACCTATTTTCCTACAAAGTTCTTTTTTTTAAGCAATCTCATGTTAAGGAACTTTGTTTTCAAATATGTGCAGTAAATAAAACAAATCCTATGAAAAAATCTATGACACCTGAAAACTCTCTGTTTCATGAGAATAGATTTTATTATAGTTAGAGAACACATGAACACTGCAGTTATCAAACCTGTCATTTTTCAGAAAGAAATGATACACTGGCATCTGTCCTCACTTACTAAGAATGAAAACACCCAAAACTTCTAAGTACAACTAAAACTTGCTGAATTGATGTTTGGAAGCTAATGAGCATGGCAGAACAAACTGGAAAACACTCCCCTTATAGCAATGATCACATCTAAGCAAGGTTGAACAAAAAGAGATATAAAAAAACACAAAAAGAAAAAGAGATATAAAAAGAAAAAAGAAACTAAGATAAAAAAATTTTGACTTTAAAGGGCCAGCCCAGTGGCATAGTGGTTACGTTCAGCGTGCTCCACTTCAGTGGCCCAGGGTTCTTGGGTTCGGATCCCAGGTGTGGACCTACACCACTCATCAAGTCATGCTGTGGTGGCATCCCACATACAAAATAGAGGAAGATGGGCACATTAGATCAGGGCCAATCTTCCTCAAGCAAAAAGAGGAGGATTGGCAACAGGTGTTAGCCCAGGGTCAATCTTCCTCAGAAAGGAAGGAAGGAAGGAATGAAGAAAGGGAGGGATGGAGGGAGGGGGAGAGAGGCAGGGGAGAGAGAGAGACAAATTAGTCTGACCTATTCACAAAAAAAGCACTATGTGGGCAGATTTTTAAAACATCAGCTATATAGATAACTGTGATATAATCTTTAATCAACTCAATTGTGGTTTGTGGTAGCTGAAACTCTGTAAGATCATCCTGAGGGAATCCTGGCAGCAGGGATCACAAATAAAAGTCTTTTTTTAAAAAAAATGCCTTGTCAGGCTGCTACATGATTTCTTACAACATTTTGTATAGAATAAACAGGTCAAGTTTGTCACTTGCTCCAACAGGGAAGTACTCAAAAGTTCAGAAACAGGATAATCTCTCTATATAGTTGATTATTCACTAGGAATATAATTTAGAGAATGAGTCACTTAGCAAAACATTATTCTGATATGAGCCTCCTTCTTAGAAAAATCTGGTGAAAACCTATTTTATATAGAGTAGGACACTATTTTAAAGTCCAAACTAAAACAGAATAATCATGAGAAAGAAGATTATACACATTCTAGAATTATATCTATCTAGCTATCTATATTTATATCTCATCTCTCCTTACAATTATACATATTATACAAATATATCATTCTTCCTCATGATTGTTTTCACTTAGACTTTCAATATTATACATAATATACATTTATTTCTACTTAACTTAGACTTTAAAATAGTCTCCCTCTCTCTCTGTATATATACACACATACATACACATATGGAGTAACTGTACTTATAGGTTATATACAGTATATATGAAGTCTCAAAACCTTAAAAAGCTTTAACTCCTCACATATTTATCAAATCAAAGACAAATTACTAAATCATTTAAATATTAAAAACCATTTTCTTTCCTAAAAAAAATTTTAGTTAATCAACTACAGAAATTAATAAACAAGAAACTTCATTAAATTCAAGTCAGGTGGCCAAAGGGGGGAGCTCTCACACCTTATGTTGAAAACAGCCCAACAGAAAGAAGACAGACCCTCTCTCTGACTGCCAACGAGAGACTGCCACCACTCAGAAAATGAAAAGCTGCTACACCTCAGCCTCTGTTTACAATAGCCCTCCCAACTTCCGCTTCCTCTCCATAAGAGTTTCTCCACTCCTTGTTGAGGGCGACTTGCACATGTCCCACCATGGTTGCAGACCCCAAATTGTAATTCTTTGCTGATCCCAAATAAACCCATTTTTGCTGGAGAAAAAAATGGCTATTTGTTTAAGGTCAATATTTTGGTGGCCCGGATGGAAGTCCAGAGATGATTCCCAAGGACTCTGAGGCCGGTGAGCAAACAGGTGTGGTACCCACAAAAGAGCCCACTGAGCTAACCGCTTTTCTTGTTGACCCTGGAGTCTGAGGGTCATTCTTTCTCCTGGATCCCAGCTTCCACTCTCTTGCAGTTGAGGCTCCCCAGCCTTTATGAGACCTATTTTAAGGCTTCATCCTTTTCTGAGTAAGCCCTTGTTTGTCTGTGAGTACTCAGGTGGCACTTTGCCCTGGCTCTTTGAACTGTGCTAGCCTTTGGTCCGATTCCCTTTGGAACTGGACTGCTTATACTGAAAATGTGCTGGCCTTTGGTCCAACTTTTGGATTGTTCCCTTAAAACTGTGTTAGTCCAGCCTTCCGCCTGACTCCCTTGGCAGCAGACTGTTCCTTAGATGCACATTGATAAAACTTCGGTCGATGCCCTTTGGAACTAGACTTTTCCTCTGGAACTGTGTTGATTCAACATTTGGTCCACCTTACTGAAATCAGACTGTTCTAATGGAACTGGCTGGTATTAAGCCTGCAGGCTGCCTGAGCTGTTTAGGATGTTTGAGAATTATTCCTTTGCTCTAGAGAAAAACCTCTTAAGAAACTGGATCCCAGTTATCTAAATATTTTGAGGGTACCCCCCCCCCCCACCGGATGCTGGTCAATTTTATGTTTAAAAACCACAGTCACTCCTCATACACATTTCTACCTAAATGGACCAACTTAATGAAAAGTAATTTAGAATACCAATGGCCATCATGGGAAACTTTTGAACTCCCCAATCTTAAAGTTTTCTTAAAACCGAACTGGACAACCATAGATCTGTAATTTCCAAAGCTGAACGGACTGCCCATTGCAATTGGTATCTTGAGGCTCCCAAACGTTATGAGGAGTCTAAAATTGCCTCTTTGCAAAAGAAAATTTTAAGATTAACCGAGGCAAACAAAAGATTAAAGAAAGATAAAATGGCTTCCGAAGCTTCATGTTCCTCTTGCCCAGCTCCTCGTGTTCGGGCCCTGCCTCTGGGGCCATATCTCTCTGTTCCTTCCCCTGTCCGGTACTGTTAAGTAATCCTTGTGCCACAAAACTCCAAGGAATGGACTCTTGGATTCACGTGGTACACCTAAAGAAAGCACCAATCCCTGACTGAACCTGCACATCATCTGGTGATCCGAAAGTAAAGATTTCCCAAAATTGAAGCAGATGACATCTGATGAGACAGCTTTCCCAAGATGCCTGGACCAGCCCTGTTGGAATTTTGTCTACCAAACTTTTGACTATGACAAATGCTCCAGATGATCTGTAATGCCTATGATCTCGATAACAAATGGACTTTAGAAAAGAAAAATGCCTGAGTTTTGTCTACCCTTTGTTGTTACTCAAATGTGGCCATGACAGAGTTCTAAACCGTGCACTTTCCATCCAACATGGGATACAACACCCAGGAAAGGTCCTTCCTGGCATTCAGGGATAAAAGGCTGCCGAAACCAGAAAGCCCTTACTCTTGATCAGCAATGCTTTCAAAGAAAGATCTCAATCAAAAGGGGAAAACGTGGAAATTAATAGACAGAAACCTCATTAAATTGGAGCCAGGAGGCCAACCAGGGAAGCTCTTAGGCCCTACATCAGTAGCAGAGCCCAACAGGAAAAAGACAGACTTTTTTTTTTTTTTTTTTTTTTACCAGCAAGAAGCTCAGCCAATGAGAGACTGTCACAGCTCAGCCAATGGAAAGCTGCTACACCTGGAATTCTGCTTAGAATAGCCCTTCCAAGCTCCTCTTCTCCTCTCTAAGAGTTTCTCCTCCCTTGCTGCTGGGGGACTTGCATGTGGCTTGCCACGGTTCCAGACCCTGGAATACAGTTCTTTGCTGGTCACGAATAAATCCATTTTTGCTGGAGAAATAATTGGCTATTCGTTTAAGGTCAACAAAACTTCAAAGGTTTCCTTTTTCCTGTTAATAAAGTCTTCATTTGAATATTCAAATGAATGTCTTTCATATGAATATTCTTCATTTTTCACCGTCCCCAGTCAAACAGAAAACTATTTTACTATGCCAACTAGAATGTACCAGAATGTATCTGACCTCAGTCTTCAATGTTTCTACCTCTTCAGGTATTTCAAATTACAATTACACTCTGTCACAAGTTAATTTTTTTGTTTTGCTAATCATTTGAATATAGACTTTCTCCTCTGGATAGACCTTTAGCAGAGTTTTCTCTTCCAAGACTATTAAATTAATTTCTAATGCAAGACAACTAAGAAAGAAAATCACAAAGATATTCTCTACATCTAATACTCTACTATAATTATATTCATTTTACGTATCACCTAAGATCTGTACTTTCAAAAAGGTATACCTACTGTTGATATATAACATTTTTCAAATTTCTACATTGCATTAAAATTTACAATTTTCGATAGCTTCATAATCTACAGAACAACTTCCCTAAAAGTTGGATTTCCCTAAATTTTTTTGGCTCTCATACAGTGTTATAATGAACATTTGTGCTTCTATTGAAATATAAGCCGAGGACAAATCCCTAAGGAGGATCACTCCATGAAAGGAACACCACAAACTCTCTTGCTGTGAAGTGCCAAAATGTTTTTCAAAAGGATAATAACTCACAGAGCTACTTGAAACCAAAAATTTTTACCTTTTTGTACAAATAACTGCTATTTTTAATGGCACTGGATATCACAATTTAGAAAAACACCTTTGTTATATTAACAGTGTTTACCAATGTAAAACGGTATCTTAAAATTGCTTAGGACACATTTCCATGACTACAAATGAACATAAACACTTTTCTGTATTTTGTTTACAATCTTATCTCCCTATGAAAATTATACGTTTATATTTTTTCTCCATTCTTCTACTCAGGGACTTAATTTTCTCAAAAATCTGATTGATATTCTCATATACTATATTAGCAGCATTTCATCATATCCAAAAAGGGGTTATTTTCCCAGTCTGTGGTACTTTTCCTCTACATTTGTTATTTTCATTTTGTAGGAATTATTTATTTGAAACCACTTCTTCCTTTATAATGTTTTTTTAATCTGAGAAGGCTACTATCCCTTTTTGATCTCAAAACAAAACCATTTCACGTTAGCATTTCTAGAAGTTTAAAATAGTTAAATCTTTTATACATTTGGAATTTTAGTGTCATAAAATGAGAATGCTTTTTTCAAAATTGCTATTTCGTTATCTCAATATAACAAGGAGTCCCTCCTCATGACCTGGTTTTAAAGCCATACTTTATCATAATGGAGTCTTACTGATAGAAATGACTACTCTGAACATTCCAAGCTATTTCACTCCCATCTCTTTCTCCACACTAACAAAATTCTAGTATTGAAGTTGGATTTAACATCTGGTAAAGCTAGATGTCCCCTATCCTATCACTGACGTTTTCTACCACAATGCTCTCTGATAGTCTCATTGGCTTATTTTACTATGTGCATTTTGACTAACTGCAAAAATAATCCTCAGGGTTTCGGTTTGTCTATTTATTTTTTAGTAAGTGTATTAAGTTGATATTAGTTTGGGAATAACATCTGTTTAAAATAATATTTCGTCTTCTCCCTTAAGAAACATGGTAAAGTTTGCATTGAATTCATATTTTAAGTATAGTGGTATTCTGTAAGCAGTGAGTAAGGCCTTCATTTGAACTCGATATTACTAATGGTATTTACACTAGTTTTCATTAGTGGTCTTCTTAAAAAATACAATGGGTATTTCCCACCAGATTCAGAATTTCACAAATCATCTATTTCTGGTACTTATCAGCAATATAGATAGATACTTCTTAATATTCTAGCTTCTCTAAAGGAGATTGTAGAGAAAAGTACTATTTTAAATAGTAAAACTCCACTTTTCCTTTCTTCCTTTCCATTCATATTCTCCTCTACTCATGCAACTACTGAATTCTTGAGTCAGAATTTAATTTATAGAGAAAGGAATTTAAATTTTTAGCTATAAAAGTTGAGAGACTGGTCTTGGTATCTTATAGTCTCAAAACTATGATTGTGTTTTTCAAGAGAAATTAAATAAATATTTTAGGATAAAATATGAAAGGGAAAACTGGCTGAAGAAGTTATCTGGACAGATATAAAAATAATGCAAACAACAGGGCTACTATACCCTTTGTGTGAATGTCTGAGTCTTCTTAAACAGATTCTAAGCATCTCTGGTGCAAAGTGCCTTCTCACCCTGTGTTTATTCTCAGCTATCCCCGGAACTAAGATGAGTACCTGAGAAAGTCCAATGCATGCTGCTCAACACAAATGGAACAGATATTGCTTGCCTAACCTACCTTGTAACTGATTAAAGAAAATCAATATGGAGAGGTCAGAAACTGAAATTACCAGCTTACAAATTTTAGTTTTACCTTCAAAACCAGAATTCAGAAGGTGCTCCCCCAGGTCACAACCAAATACCCTCTCTTTCAAGATCCCCCGTTGTTTCAGCTTCTGTTTTGTTGGACGAGACTTCATGAATGTACGTAAGAAAGTAATGAGCTTGCCGTGCTTTTTAGACACTGAAAAATAATAATAAAGAGAAAATATCTTAGTTGTGTCAAGAGGTTACATTTTACTTGGTGTGAAAAGAAATGGATATTTCAACAGGCTTACAGCAAAATAATTTATACAGGTACACTTTATATTCTGTAGGAAATTTTCAACAGAAGTTTAGAAAGTTGCTTTATAAATAACATGATAATTTTTCACTTTCTTCTCACCAGCCTATGATCTTACTTGATGGGATTGTAAGCAAATTTAAGTATTGTAATCTGGGACCCTTAAATCAAGTTTGGCAAACTAGCCGTCTTCCCACTGCAAATCTGAGAACGCTACAGGATTGAGACTGGGACCTGAGTTTTACTCTAATACAGTGCTTTGGAGATCTTCATAATAAGTAAGACTTAAAATGTTGTAAATTTGGTTTGCATTTCTAGCCAATTTCTAAAATACAGTAAGCTCTCCATGAGTTCTGCATCTGCAGATTCAACTAACTGCAGATTCAAAGGCCTACAATGGTTGCATCTGTATTGACCATGTATAGACATTTTTCCTTGTCATTATTCTCTAAATGAAACAGTTTAACAACTATTTACATAGAATTTACATTGTATTAGGTATTATAAGTAAGCTAGAGATGATTTAAAGTATATAGGAAGATGTGCATAAGTTGTATGCAATAAACATCCTCGGATTTTAGTATACTCGGGGGTCCTGGAACCAGTCCCCTGCAGATAGCAAGGGACAACTGTATCTTACTTGGCGGTCAGAAATTTTCAAAGCATTTGTAATCTGGAAAGTAAAACTGAAAAAAGACAAAACTTCCTCTTTCTCATTTTATAATGAAGACAATCTCATTATGATATAAAACACACTTGTCAAGCTAATGGCTATATAAATACAAAACACACACACATAAAAAAATAAAGCATTAGATCTTCTATTAACATTAGTCTATAGTATACTAAATAAATCACCTTAAATCCTTTGTAAATCAAGGCAAGAGATAAGTAAATTAATATATAGTAAAATATTTCTACTGATTGATCTGTTAGAAAGACAATAGTGAAAGAATTGAAAGCAAACCAACCCCTAGAAAAATGACTTTAGCTGAGAAGTGCAGCCTACAGGAAAATTACTCAAAAAGGCAACATACAACAAATATCCTAAGCTCAGAGCTTAGCTGCAGGAGAGAAGACTAAGCCACATGGCCTCAATCCTCCTACTCAGTTTGCAGATGATTACTGGGAGTCTTACTGAATCCTACTATGGATTCTTCAGTGAACCCAAATCTTAAATCTTCTGAACTGATGAAGCCTCTTATAGGAATTGTGTGTGCAGAGAGTAATTTGGGGCCAAACAGACCACTAACTGGGTTACTCCAGACCAGATCAGACATTTGCCATCCATTTCTTTTCATTTTATGGGAAACACTATTTACAGACTTAGGCATCTTTTCTATGAACTGTGGCGGGTGATCAACTGTAACTGTCTTTGCCCGTAACTGAGAGGTTTCCTGGGACACGAGACTTTCAGTGCTAAAATCAGGAAAGTCTGGGCAAACTGGGACAAGGTAGTTATGCTAGACTGCACACAGATTAAGGGGAAATTTATTTTTTCTATATCAATTATTTAAAGTTTACTTAGAATCGTCAGTAAAATTGTGATGCTATCTCCGACATGCTCTGAAACTCTGGGTAAATTACAACCTCTCTTGTATCTGAGATTTCTTGATGTAAAACTAAATGACACGCTCTCTTATCTGCTAATGAGACATTCATAGCACACTTGGGTAACTTCAGAAGTATGTCACATATTATAATATTAGTATATTACAAGTTATGGGACTTGTATGAGTTTTATTCTCCCCTCCTTGCTAGTAGATTGCATGTTATGAATCTTTGTTAAGAGTGGCCATCAAACCATTTTTGTGCATTTTCAAACATTTTCTACATGAACTTTAAAATAATTTTGACAAGATTTACAAAAAAACACAAATGAGTTTGGTCTGCTATAATTTAACAATATATTTATAACATATTTATATACGTATTTATATATATTGACATTATATATTTGGAAGAATTTTAATTTCTAGAATATTCAATATTTCCCCCTGGAAACAGGGCATGACATCATTTTTCTAGACCTTTTATATCTTTCAGTAAAGTTTCCTAATTTTCTTTATGAAAGGACGCATTCCACATATTTCCTGTTATGGATACTACCAGGTATTTTACATTTTTTTGCTGCTCTTGTAGACTAATACTTTTCTTCAATTATGGTCTTAACTGGTAATTACTGGTATGCTAGAAAATGATTTCTTTATGTATAGCTTAAATCTGATCATTTACTAAACACTCAACAATTTTAGGAAGATTTTAGTTGATCCTTTTGGATTTCATGGATATATAATTATTTCAAAGCAAATATGATAATTCTTTTTTCTGATAGGGATAATTTCTGATTTCTGTTTCTGATTTTAATAATTGGTCAGAATTTCCAAGACACGTGTTAACAGTGGGCATTAATATTTTGAGGCCAAATTTGATGAAAATATCAGTTAAATTTGACAACTGTATATGATGTATATGAGAAAGCATTCTTTTAGTCTCAAATTTCCAAGAACGTTTCAAATGGATGGGAATTGAATTTTAACTATTATTGGTTCAGCAACATCTAAGTAAGTGCCTATTACATCTCAGGAACTGTTCTAAGCCCTGAGATTACAGCAGGGAACAAGTGAGACAAGCTCGCAGTCACAGAGCTCACTGAGGGGAGAAAGACAATGAACAATTAAATGATAATACCAATATAGCCAGCATTTATTTTATGCTTAGTAAGTACCAGCAATTGCACAATGGTTTATTAACCGTTCATTTCTCACAGAACCCTATAAGGAAAATACTACTAGCATTACCCATTTTTAGATGAAGAAATTCAGGCACAGAGTGCTAAGTAACATGTCTAAGATCACATAACCAGGATCCAAAATCAGGTGGTCTGGCTCAAAAGCCAAACTCTTAGCCACTATATGATACTGCCTAAATTAAGACAACAAGGTAACTTCAGATTGCTTTCAGCTGCTAGTGAGAAAAATAAGCAGAGCAAAGTAAGAGTGATGACGGGAGAGAAACTACCAGGGAAGGTCTGAGTTGGAAGAAGTGAGTATAGTGAGAAAGGAAGACAGTGGTACAAAATGAGGTTGAAGAAGTACCCAAGGGCCAAGTTCCAGAGACCATTACACAGCTAAAAAAACAAACTCCTAATAATGAAAATAACCTGAAAAAAAATGTATCTAGTAATATATCAAATCGATAACACTGTCAACAGAGAGAAATTATTTTAAATTACTTGTAAACATTAAACTGACTGTACATGCTTAATGAGATATATTCTAGAGAGGAAAAACTAATATTTAATTTCATTCAACTGCTTTATCATTGGTAATAATATTGGTAATGCAATTCTGAAACAATTTGATACATATTGTGGGACAAAAGAAATAAACATATTAATTTATTAGGAACAAAGATTTTAAGTGTGAGAGAAAAGAGATGCAATAATAAAATCAAGTTAAGAAAAAAAAAAATCCCTGTAATGTTAACTTTGAGTTGGAAATGTGAACACAAACTCGAAATTAAAATACATACACCTTTTCCCTAAGCTCTAGCCAATGAAAACGCTTAGAAACAATGACATTCCAGTTGCAATGAACATCTTTGGTCTCAGAGCTGGGTTTCTAAATATCATTCCCAACATGATACACCAGGACTCCTTGGAGAAACGCCTGTTTGCCAGTTGATAGTAGGGAAAGTACAAGGTGAATGTGGGAAATTTAGTTGTGACAGATAGCAAACCACCATTAGGAGATGTCAAAAGGATTGAGTGGAATGGACTCCCACTGGCCAGCTCTGGGACATCAAAAAGATGCGAACATCATAAAGAATGACTACAACTTATTGTAAAATATCAAGTAAGTAAAAATCCATGAGTCCACAGCAACACTCCCCATAAGAAAGGAAGGAAGGGAGTAACAATTTGCAGCACAAATGGAGCTAGAACACTTAAAAAACTGCTTGAGTAGCTTGCCATATTGAACTGGGCTCCCCACCTCAAGACAAAGAAATATGTTTCTTTCTTTCACATCAATTAGCAATATCATATCTGGAATTATTAATTGGAATTAATTATATATTAACCAGGAAATACACATGTTCACAATTCAATGATAACTATGGAAATAGATTTATAATCACCATCCTGCAACCAAACTCTCACACATAATAAAATTACATTAATCAGAGGGCAGCCTTGTAGAACTGGACTTTCCAGGACACTAGGCAGCTTTGACTCTGCTTTTCGTGTGCTAAGTTTGGCTCGAGAACAAGGAAACGTGGCTATCTTTTCCTATGAGAGTAAAGCCTGTTCATGTTTATTTTTCCTAAATAATGACATAAGATTGAATTAATAAGGGCTGCAATCTAAGACAAAATTAAGACCAGGGAAGAGTATCAGTAGCAACTCTGTGCCCCCATTTGGCCCTTAAGGGTTCTGGGACAGTGCTGATATATGTGCAACCTGACTTCTACTCTGTGTGGCCACCTTGCTTCTGTTATCTTCCCAAAAAATATTCCTAAATAAACTGGGAACTTTAAACCTAAACTTGTAATGGGAGTGGGAGGGGTGAGAGTGGTCTTCCTGCCAATCTATATTCGAATCTGAGACACTGAAGTAACTAATATTCATAACTGTGCCTAGCACACAGTCTCAAATAATTTCTAAGTCTTCAAAGGAAGATTAAACTATATTCTACACAGTTTTAGTGTTGCTGTTATTGCTGTTATTATAATTGGCATTCTAATCCACTGTGGTATAGATAGTTGTGATGAAAAGCTCTGGCATCCATAATTAATCAATATCTATCAAGATAGAGAAATCTCATTGCATTAGATGTTTAAATAAAAACATTCAATGTAGTTATATTTAAATTTGAAGATCTAACAATACTTCCAAATATAAATGTCTCTTCATATTTTTTCACTTCATATTTTCTTCCCATTTCTCAGACGATAAAATGGTCAAGAGCTTGGAGCTTATTTAGGACACACACTGTTTCCCACTCGTTGCCTTCCTGTTCATTATAACAATCTAGTAAACTAGTTAGTAAAACTATCTTTTGAGGAATAGAAGTATGGAATCCTGTCAATTACATCAGAAGACTTCCACTGAGGAAGGTAGAGTTGGGGTTTGGTTTTAGATAGTTAAGTGCTTATAAACACATTTCAACGGAGGAACACCGGAATGCAGGGGTAAGGGTGTTAGTTTAGGGTTAAGGTCCACCAAACACGCTGGACAAGTGAAACAAAAATGATAACAATGGCATTTTTACAGATAAAATACATCAAAAATAAACACAAAACAATACTTAGACAAAAGCAAATCATACTATTCTGTATACAAATTCCCTATTCTAGAGTTAAAATGCAATATGCGCCACGATGCTAACTTCTTCCATATTAGACATGATAGATTTTGTATCTGCAATCTTTTTTCAAACCTGAGACAAACCCAACCAGACCAGTCTTTCCAGTAGTTAAAAGCTTTGGCAGTACGACAAACAACTTACTATCTCCAAGGTAAATCTTTATGATACTAATAACCAGTTTACAGCGACACACTAAAAACATACAGTTCAGTAAGCTATAGTGAACCTTGACATGGAGAGGTGGGGCACTATTTCTAGTTACATAAGTATAACATTTCTCCAGAAAAACCAAAGAATTATTACGTTCCCATACTTCACTTAAACTAGAGTTCTCTAAATTGGTTCTCAGAAAGCTTCTAGACTGATGTGAGAGAAGTCTGGGTTTGGATTAATTTTCAGGGTGTAAAGAAAGATGACTTTATGCATCAAGTTTTAAGATCTATAATAAATTCAGAAGTCAAGCAGACAAAACGAGAGGGTAGGAGAGGGATGCATGCACATGAGGAGACTATCCTGATTAAACCTAAGGGAGAATAAAGTAAGAGTGCAATGCTTAGCATGGCCAATGGCTTTTCAAAACTGTACACAACATCCTGTCTTTCACGCAGTTTTCAAACACAGATTCGATGCCGGTTTGGTAGAAATTTAACAGAGGGGAATAGAAATATAGGCAACTGAACTATATGATATTTAAGGGTCTCTTACAACCTCCCAAATTCTAAGTCTCTGTTGTATACTTTGAAATATTTTATGTTAAATAAATATGAAAAGATATGAATTTTAATATGAAATGCCATAAATTTGCTTTTATTTAAGGCATAAGAACACATCTATTCATATCAATAAATACAAAGAAAGGATTTTTCTCTAAGCACTATCAAATTGACTCTTTTCTTACTTTGTTATTATATACATGGACTAAAAAGTTGTCCTAAATACAATGCTCTAAAAAATTCTGCTCTTCAAAAGAATATCTAAAAAGTGAATTTTAAGAAAAGAAAAAAATTGCTGAGACAAAAAGCCTATTGTATTAAGCTTAGGTTTAACCTGATTACTAATTAAAAGGCTATTGGCCTAAAGCTTGCTTAGCTTTGTACTAATCTAAGTCTTCAGAGACTGTTTTCAGGACAAACTAATTGGAAAACAAGACCAGAGAGATAGGCGTGGCATCATGACTGCCCTGGGAAATCAGAGCTAAGGAACCAATAGAAGTACTGGAACCCTATGTAGGCATACTCACCGTAAAACATTACTCAAAACTTCGATTATACAGAAAAGTTTAAGAGAATAATATGCAAACATCCATGTACCCATCATCTAGTTTTTTCACATCTTAACATTTTGCCACTTTATTTTCTCTTTTTTTAAACTAAAAAAAATAAAGCAGTAAGATATAGGTGAACCCCTGTGCATCTCCCCCAATCCTATTCTCCTATAGAGAGAACCTTTATCCTGAACTTAGTACTTACCATTTTGATGCATGTTTTTATACTATAACCACGTGTATGTAGCCATAAACAACATGTATTATCATTTTGCATGTTTTAAAAGTTTATAGAAATGGAATGATACTGTATCAAACCTTCTTCAAAATTATATTTTGAGATTTATCTGTGGCACTTCTGGCTCAGTACATGCATTTTAACTACATTACAGCATTCCCTTATAAGTATATACCACAACTTATATTTCCATTCTCCCGTTGCCCGTCATGTAGAGAGTTTCCAGGTTCTTGTAATTATGGTCCATACTGCACTGAGAAATCTCCTAAGTGTCTCCCTGGGACAAGCGAGAGAACCTCTCTGGCACTAGTGCTTAGGTGTTAGGACTTGAGTTGTAGAATATGCTACTTTTTGATCACATTTCAACTTTGCTAAAACATTCTCTAAAAGGATTTACCAATACACACTACCATAGAGTGTATTTTTAGGTTCCCATTCTTCATTTCTTTGCTCTATTTAGTTCTGTCAGATTTCTTCATTTTTGCCGATCTGATTAGTATGCAATTTTATTCCACTTTAATGTGCATTTCAGTGTTTACTCATTAGATTAGGAATTGTGTCCTGTGTTGATTGGCCATTTAGTTTTCATTTTCAGTGAGTAACTGTTCATAACTTTTGTCCATTTTACTATTCGTTGTATTTTTCTTACTGATGGGCAAGAATTCTTTATATGATCTGGAAATGAATCCTTTTGTCATGTATATATGTTACAAACATCTTCTCCTAGTCTTTGGCTGATCTTTTATTGTACAAATTTTTAAATGTCTTTATGTATGGTTTCCATGCTTTAAGGTATCTTTCCTAGCGGAGAAATTACAATGGATGCCACAGAAATACAAAAACAACAATATGTTAACAAATTGGACAATCTGGAAGAAATAGATAATTTCATAGACTCATACAACCTCCCAAAACGGAATCAAGAAGAAATAGAGAATCTGAATAGACCAATCACAAGCAAAGAGATTGAAACAGTAATCAAAAACCCCCCGAAAAATAAAAGTCCAGGACCAGATGTCTTCTGTGGAGAATTCTACCAAACATGCAAAGAAGATTTAGTACCTATCTTTCTCAAACTATTCAAAAAAACTGAAGAGCATGGAAGACTTCCTAACACATTCTACGAGGCCAACATCACCCTGATCCCAAAGCCAGATAAGGACAACACAAAGAAGGAAAATTACAGGCCAATATAGCTGATGAACATAGATGCAAAAATCCTCAACAAAATATTGGCAAACAGAATACAGCAATACATTAAAAGGATCATACACCATGGTCAAGTGGGATTTATTCCAAGGACACAGGGATGGTTCAACATCCACAAATCAATCAATGTTGTACACCACATTAAAACAACAAGGAATAAAAACCACACGATCATCTCAACAGACGCAGAGAAGGCATTTGACAAGATCCAACACTGATTTATGATAAAAACTCTCAATAAAATAGGCATAGCAGGAAAGTATCTCAACATAATAAAGGCCATATATGACAAATCCAAAGCCAAAATACTAAATGGGGTAAAACTGAAAGCCATCCCTCTGAGACCAGGAATAAGACAAGGGTGACCACTCTCCCCACTTATATTTAACATGGTACTGGAGATTTGGGCCAGAGCAATTACACAAGAAAAAGAAAGAAAAGGTATCCAAAATGGTAAGGAAGAAGTGAAACTCGCTGTTTGTAGATATCATGATTTCATATATAGAAAACCCTAAAGAATCCATCAGAAAACTATTAGAAATAATTAACAACTACAGCAAAGTTGCAGGGTACAAAATCAACTTACAAAAATCAGTTGTATTTCTACACTCTAATAATGAACTAACGGAAAGAGAACTTCAGAATACAATTCCACTTAAAATCACAACAAAAAGAATAAAATATCCAGGAATCAATGTAATTAAGGAGGTGAAAGACCTATACAATGAAAACTATAAGACATTATTGAAAGAAATTGATTATGATATAACAAAATGGAAAGATATTCCGTGCATGTGGATTGAAAGAATAAACATAGTTAAAATGTCCATACTACCTAAAGCTATCCAGAGATTCAATGCAATCTCAATCAGAATCTTGGTGACATTTTTCACAGAAATAGAACAAGGAATCCTAAAATTCTTATGGGGTAACAAAAGACTCTGAATAGCTAAAGCAATCCTGAGGAAAAAGAACAAACCTAGAGGCATCACAATCCCTGTCTTCAAAGTAGACTACAAAGCTATAGTAATCAAAACAGCATGGTACTGGTACAGAAACAGACACACAGATCAATGGAACAGAACAGCAAGCCCAGAAATAAAATCACACATCCATGGACAGCTAATCTTTGACAAAGGAGTTAAGAACATACAACAGAGAAAAGAAAGTCTGTTCAATAAATGATGTTGGGAAAACTGGACAGCCACGTGCAAAAGAATGAAAGTAGACCATTATCTTTGGCAATATACAAAAATTAACTCAAAATGGACTAAAGACTTGAAAGTAAGATATGAAAACACAAAATTTCTAGAAGAAAATATAGGCAGTACACTCTTTGACACTGACTGTAGAAGGATCTTGTTGAATACCATGTCTTTTCAGGCAAGGGAAACAAAAGAAAAAATAAACAAATGGGACTTCATCAGACTAAAGAGCTTCTGCCAAGCAAAGGAAACCAGGAACAAAATGAAAAGACAACCCACCAACTGGGAAAAAATATTTGCAAATCATATATCCAACAAGGGGTTAATCTCCAAAATATATAAAGAACTTATACATCTCAACAACAAAAAACCAAACAACCTCATCAAAAAATGGGCAGAGGATATGAACAGACATTTTTCCAAAGAAGATATACAGATGGCCAACAAGCACATGAAAAGATGTTCAAAATCACTAATTATTAGAGAAATGTAAATCAAAACTACAATGAGATATCACCTTAACCTGTTAGAATGGCTATAATCATCATTATGAAAAAACAAGAAATGCTGGAGAGGTTGTGGAGAAAAGGTAACCCTCATACACTGCTGGTGGGAATGTAAACTGGCGCAGCTACTATGGGAAACAGTGTATACACACACACACACACACACACACACACACACACACACACGATGGAATACTACTCAGCCATAAAAAAGACAAAATCATCCCTTTTGCAACAACATGTATGGAACTTGAGAGTATTATGTTAAGTGAAATGTCAGACAGAGAAAGACCAACACTGTATGACTTCACTCATATGTGGAAGAAAAATCAACACACGGACAAAGAGAATAGATTAGTGGTTACAAGAGGGGAAGGGGCTTGGGTGGGCACAAGGGGTAAAGGGGCACATATCCATGGTGACTGACAAATAATAATGTACAAGTGAAATTTCATAATGTTATAAGCTATTATGACCTCAATACAGTTTTAAAAACATAATCTTTCCTTACCCTAAGTCATAAACAGATTGTCCTGTTTCTTCTAAATCTTATTTTTCCTAAAATTTCTTCACTTTTTAGTTCGCTTTGAACTTTCGTGTGTATTTGGGGTGAGGTAGAGATATAATCATATTACTTCTTTGTCTACGCATAATCAATTATTTCGTCATCTTTTACTGAATAATCCTTTCTCTACTGGTTTGTAAGATTGATTCTAATAGTGTGTGAGGGGTCTGTTTCTGAGTTGTCTCAATTCTGTCAGTCTGTCTCTCCATCAACACCTCACTTTCTTCATTTCTAGCACTTTATAAGTCTTAATATCTAGAAACATGAGTCCCTCCACTTATTCTTCAAAACTGTCTTTCTATTTTCAGCCCTTTACTCTTTCATATGAATTTTAGAATCAGCCTGTCAAATTAGAGGAGGAAAAAACACTTTTGGGAATCTGACTGAAGCTGCATTGAATTATAGATTATTTTGGATTCTTTCAGAGAACTGACTTCTTTATGATATTGACTCTTCCCGTCCATGAGCACAGTATATCTCTCCACGTAGTTAAGATTCTTTTACGTCCTTCAATAAATTTTTCTAATCTTTTTCCATAAAGGTCTTGTATACTTTCGTTATTCTTAGGAACTTTATAACTTTTGTTGCTATTGTAAATAGTACTACTTTATAAATTACATTTTCCAATCATTAACACTGGCATATAGAAATGGAATTAATTAGTATGCTGTGTCCGATGGCCAGGATTCCAATCACGCCTCTGCGACTTCTAGCTGATAAGTCTGGACAAGGCACCCAACTCTCAGTACTTCATTTTCCTCATCTGTGAAGAAGTTAAAAATAGTAACCACCTAACAGGATTGTTGTATTAAATAAGTGTGCAAAGAATACAGATTTTATCCTTCCTTTATAATCCTTTTACTTCTCTTTGTCTAATTTCAGTGACCCTCCAATAAATGATTATCTTGTTCCTGACCTTAAACAGATTGTTTCTTATGTCTCACCATTAAGAATAAAATTTTCTTGAGGTTTTTACACAGAAACCTTAAATAGATTAAATTCCCTATTCCTAATTGCTAAGATATATCAAATGAACAAATGATTTCTCTACGTCTTTTAAGATGATCATTTAGTCTGCCTTGTTTAATTTTTAAACTTTGAATGTGGCAAACTAAATTTATAGCCACTTTTAAAAGTCTTGCTTCTATATGATGAGTCCCTTTTGCGCCTACTTCCCCTGTATCCTTTGCAAGGATGTAAATGAGTGCTAGAGACTTGGGCAAGCAGCAATTTAAAAGAACTAAAGCCTCAAGCCATGGTGAAGTTCCCTCTTTGAAAGTGTAATAAACAGAGGAATACTGTAGACATATTAGAAGTGATTTTCAGTAAAGGAACACAAATATAAAAGAACTCCCTAAGAGTGCCAGTGTAGACAAAGAATTCTAAGGACAGAAAAACTGTAATAGGTTGCTGATGCCTTCAATAGCAGCAAAGAAATATGACATAGATGTACATTTACAGTCTTAAGTAAATAGCCAAAGTGAACTGTGTTACTAAGTATTTTCAAGTTTATTAAGAGGTATATTGACAAGAGATGCAAAAATTATAACTTCTTTTTAGCAAGCATTGTCATATTTCCTGAAAGGATCTTTCGGCAACAGAGAAATAAAGCTTTTGAACAAGTTTAGTCAGCACTGATGCTGGGGAAAATGTGATGTAATTCTTATTTAGTTTCTAGCTTTGAGAATATCAATTAAACTAAACCAGTAAAGCTTTTATTTGAAAATAAATGGACTCAGAAATTAAGCTGTGATTCACTAGAGTAATAACTCTACAACATTTTAAAGAAAATTTTCTAGATAGTTGAGCAAGATTCTAATAGGAGACTAAAACATTAATTAAACTGAACTAAAAACATTTTTTCTAGTAACTCAAATATAGAACCTCTGCAACTTTTCCTTTTTCATAGTATAAAAGAGCTTTGCTATAAATACCACTTTAGGATGAATAACGACGTAAAGGAAGTTCTTTAAGTCAATATCTGAAAATACACATGAATAATTTTGATAATATGCTTTTTGGTCTTACAAAAAATCCAAATCAGAGTGAAGAAGTTTCTTGCAAACCAAACTCAAAGTTTTTATTTGAAGGAGTAAGGACATGCCTAAGAAATTCTTTACTGACTATATTTTTATCTCTGTAAATCTTCTGTTAGATCTGCCCTCTCTCTGGTTCCGCCCACTGGCCTGTTCCCAATCCTACAAAGGTATTAGGAAGAAAAAGAAAAATTGAATCCTAAACCAGTTATCCAACAAAAAGTGATGGAAAATCTAGAAACCACAGTACTCTCCTAACAATAATTAGCGCACAGCTAGCATTACTGAGGGCTTATGTGGGTCAGGGCTTCACATGTGCTAGCAGCTGAAACTCGGTCTGTGTCAGCATCATACTCTACATGACTTCAACTCACAATATAAGCCGGTATCTGATGACTAGAATTTTCTCCTTAACAGTCTATGTCAGAAGAACAAGTATATTAAATAAAATCTAACTCATTTCTCATTACGTTATGTAATGACTTTTACATGTAATAAGAGCTATCAGAATAATGACATTTTATACCTTCCTCTCTTCTATGTATCCAGCTCTAATTATCAAGACCTAACACATTTCAATTCCTTTTCTTTAGTTTATTTGCTGCTATCCTATAATATCTAAATATATAGTTTTTGAATGCAGTAAAAATATTCAGTAAGCATAAAATGTCAGCAATTCTATTTGAAGATTTAGAAATACCACTTGAACCAATGGCTGGTAATTGAAAGCTTGTATGCCTTTCCAATAATAAAACAGTCCAAAGAAGGTCATCCATCCAATCATGCTTATTACTGACCAGGCACGAGCAAGTGAAAACAGACTGGACCAAGGATGTGGAGATAACGGCTTCAGTCCTGATGCTGCCAATAACTTGCTTTAAGATTTTAGACAAGGTAATTAACCAGTTTAAATCTTGGCTTAATAATATGAAAAATGAGAAGTTTAATCATGCCATTTATGAATTTTAGATTTCAGTGAAAATACCTGAGAAATCATGAAATACTCTAAGGAAGGACAGAGTTGGAACAGCATACAAAGCTCTAAAGTCTGTGAAAAATGTCTTTGCTTTAGGAAAAGTTATCAGGAGGAAAAAAGGACATCATATAAAACTTCACTGGAAAGCCGTGTTAAAAAAATAAATTAGGCTTTCTAAATGATCTCAGAAAAGGCTGGTATAAAAATTTAAGATAGAAAGACCATTGTTCAAGTTATCATTTTATGTACAGTATATTAGCCTTAGCACTTTTTAAGGTAAATTAATTGCAATTAAATTAATCATTTTATTTATTTTTCTCCATGAAAATATAGACTAGTAATAAGGAATACTTATATAACTAACTTACACAACCTGCTTATAAATATTGCCAAGAGTTGATGCATAACTGTACTGTCTTTAATTGTTAAAGACATTCACAGTTGTTGATCATGCCATATGATATACTCTTGTTTATTTCTTTGATTTATTTGCTAACAAGTCCTTGGTGAACAGTACAATGGCCATTTATAATACTGTTTTTACTACAAAATGCCATATACTTTGGAAAGATTAATGTTTTTAACTTTTTATTGAGATTATGACAGTTTACAACCTTGTGAAATTTCAGTTGTACATTATTGTCTGTCAGTCATATTGTAGGTGCACCCCTTCACCCTTTGTGCCCACCCCCACCCCACCCTTCCCCTGGTAGCCACTAATCTGTTCTCTTTGTCCTCATGTTTAACTTCCACATATGAGTGGAGTCACACAGAGATTGTCTTTCTCTATCTGGCTTATTTCACTTAACGTAATTCCCTCAAGGTCCATCGATGTTGTTGTGAATGGGACAATTTTATCCTTTTTTATGGCTGAGTAGCATTAGAAAGATTAATTTTTGAACTATGTTTCAGGAACTCACTGTAATAAGAGAAAAGAAGGTAAATATTGTCTACAGGTTCTGAACTTCTGAAAACTTATACTCTACCAGGTTGATACTCAAAACGCAAAATCCTCACTGTCTCTCTAGGAACTACTGAGTTTACTTCTAATTTTTCAAGCAGGAATACACCAGTGTCAGGCTTGGATCTCATTCCCCTTTCCTCCAAAGCAGATGCCCAAGAAAATTTTTAGATAAATTTGAGTATTAAATCTTACTAACTGTTGAAGCTACTGTGGAACAAGAAACAGAAGCATTTTGATCAATATAGCATAAACATTTTGGAAGTGAGAAAAAAAACATAGTTCTCTAACTGATGTATGTAACAGCTGCAAGGGACTACCACAGAGAAAATATCTGGGACTAGCCCAGGGATGACGTTCTGGAATGCAGACGAGTGTAACAGTTTTGATATTTGTACATTCCAACCTCAAAGGGAGGAAACCAGGTATTTGAGAAATGTCATGTACATGCAATGCTAAATTAAAAACAGCACTGACAGTAATGGCTCTTGATTGAAAAACTGAAAAGCTACTAACAGTTACATAAGTCAAATAGGTTTTCACTTACTTATGAGAGAGAAGAGGAGGCATTTCAAAGGGCATTACTGACTGAAACGCAAATGGATGACACTAGGGATCTAGAAAATAAATCTGTAGTAAGTTTTAGAGAAGAACCTTTCAGACACAGAAGAGAGAACAATTCCCTTGGAAAAAGAGAAGTAGAAAACAGACCATAAACTGCTTCTTCAGAATATCCAGCACAACCCTTATGTGGAATGGCATGCCTGTGGTTAACTAAAATATTTGGCTATTTAACTAAAAAGGTATCTCTTTTTCAGGGTTAAGAATGAAACCAAAGCAACATCATGCTAGTGCTCTTCCAGTTGCAGCAGAGAAAGGGCATGAAGTATTACATCTCTAAAAATCAAAGCTCCTGTGGGAAAATGGTCATCAGGTTAAAACAACACATTTATTATTTACATTATACATTACATTATACATTTACTCTTCCAGGAGCTACAAATTTCAGTAATAAACATCAAAGAAGGTTCAAATTTAGCTTATGTGATTTTAAGGTGATATAAATAAGCCATACAATTTTCTTGCTAAAATTGATACTGATTTTTATTTAAAAACTTAAATTACAAATTAAAACAATAAATGTGATTAACCGGTTTTGTTCCTCAACTCTGTACAAAAAAAGTAAAAAGAATGTTTTTAACTTCGTGACTTTACCATCTCAGTTATTATATAAAAGAATGTGACTAATTTCATTTCTAAATACAGAACAAAAAGATTTGCATTTTAGCAGAGGAGAGTAGGCAGAAACATGAGCTGGATTTAAATTTCTGACAGTAAAGGATTCTGACACTAGGATGGGACACAGTATATGGGCCAAAGAAGCATGGCTGCATAGGATTTTAAAACAATATGGGCTCTACTTTTCCAGGATGAACCAGTGCTATTTGATATGAAGCTTAAAAACTAGTACTATTTCAGAAGGACATTTACTTACATATTCTCTCATAAAAATTAAAGTATAATAACTACATATTCTTAGGAATTCAGTAACATCAAAGGTAAGAAGACTATCAAAAATACTTCATACAGTTATAGAAATCTAAATATTTAGACCTTTAAAGCTTAATAGTGTAAAAACTCTATCTTCCTGGAATTATTTTTTCGTTTTTGATTAGTTTAAAATGTAATCTTATTCACTTTGATGTCATATAATCTTCTTCACTTTATTAAGCTATGAAGTTTGGTGTGGAACAGTGATATAGGTGTTATAGGTGGTTTTTGTGGGTTGGTTTTTTTTTTCTTTTCCTTTCTTTGCAGGACCTACAGGGCAAAGGTTCTATATTTGGAGAGCACAGCACTGATGAGGACTCTATTTAAAGGGAAAAGTCTTAGAAGCCTACCCTACAAAAAGACCCGACCTTTAGCACAGGGAGTAAGAACATGGAATCAGATAGACCTGAGGGTTTGAATCCACTCTCTAATCACTTCTCTGTTTGCAAAATCTTGAGCAAATTACCTATTTAGGTCTCAATTCCCTCAAACACACAAGGAGAGTAACAATAATAACACCTGTCTCTCAGGTTTACTATGATGCTTACATGACATTACATATGCCAAGCACTTAACTCAGTTATTGTCCATAAACAGGAGCTATTTTTACTACTGTAATTTCTCTTTACCTTATGTCTGAAAACTTTCAGAATCATCAACGGTCCAGGGCTAACTAGAACCTGAGTCAGCTTTCCAAACTAGGGTTAAGCGAATCTGTTTGTATCTCCTAAACTCAGGGCTGAGATCGCTCAGGAAGGGTGCACACAAACATGGGATCCCTTTCTACTTCTTCCTCCTCTGAGTGTCTTAAACGTAAACTTAATGTAAGAAACTTCAGAACTCTGCTCTCTTCTACTGAATACCATACAGTACTACACAATACTTTAAAAAAGAGAAGTTATGGTCTCAAACTATTATCATATGAGCAACAGATGTTTTCTAAAAAATTGACAATGAAAAAGAGCTCTAAATTCTGAAATTCCTCATTTATAAATGGTTTTGAAAATCAAAATATTGATATCGATTAAACAGTAGTAGAACATTCCTGAAAAGAAAAACATTCAACTTCTTAACAGGGCTGATCTATGTTTCAGAGAAAATTCTGGTCTCCATGTTATCTTAATGAAAAGCATTTATCACCAAGGTCTTAAAGAAGCACCATAGAAATATACCCTAGTGGTAAAAAATCTCTGAAAAAGGAAAAGCAGTTAATATAAATATTTTATGGAGATGGTTACTCTAATGCCAATGAGTAAAACAACACAGAATACTTGAAGGTAAAGGGCAGAAGAGTTACCTCCTTATGCTCATTTGAATGGCCTCTTGATACAGTCTACCAAATTGTTTTTCATAAATCAACGCTGCCTATTTTCCACTAGCCAATAATTGAAATATTATTAACCCACTAGGAAAAAATTTTAAAAATATGATATGAACTGGTTGCTTATGAAAGAAAGGTATGTTCTTTTAATCATGAAAACTTTTGTACTTTAAGGTCTAGAAAACATAAAGAAATAAACTGATTTGAAATAGACAATTAGGTATTTCCTAAAACTGACAAGAAAGTAATACCTATGTGGTACAATCTACTTCAAAAGATGATCCTCTCTCTACAAATATGAGAAATATGAAAGCTCAATTATTCAATTTCCGGATATTAAATAATTAACCATTCAGCTAAAAGCAACCAAGGAAACGTGCCTAAATATAACGTAAAAATAGTCTCAGTGAAATATTCTGAATGTTGTTGGAGTCAAACATTTGAATAATTGATTGAGATTTCCTTACCTCTTGCTGTGGCACAGGTTTTAAAATCAATACTTAAAATTATTCCAAATGTCTATATTTAGCAGTAGATTCAACAGGAGACAACAGCTCTGCATTCCACACGGAAGCGCACAGAAAGAGTCCCCGTCACACAGGCTCAGGCCTCGCCCACCACCGGGGAACTTCAAGTCAAACCTCGCCACACTCTTGGGTCCCAGCTCTGCTTCAGGCCCCTCTTTCAGCCGAGGTTTTGTGGCCGGTTTTTGGTCCCAAAATCAAGCTGAGCCGGTTTCTGTGTGCATGCAGGAGCTCTGAAAGCTCTCGCCTTCAGGAGCTTAATCCTGCTCTCTCGGCAGTCCCACTCTGCAGCACCACAAACACGCCCCAGCCAAACCCACACTTGCAGAACAGGCTTCACCAGCATAGCTCCACCCACCAACTTCACAGGTGAGCATTTCCTGATCAGAAAACACCAGTACGAAATTAGCATTTAATTATGTCTTTAATCTTTTAAAAAGTTACTTACTATTCGGTTGTTAATATTTGCTATCTAGATGGGAGGCAGTGTATCCAATGAAAAGATGGGACTTAAGGCCCAAATAAAATAAGAAAAGTAACTGATCAAGCAGGAAGTATTGCCAGTAAAGGCTGAATCATTAAGCTAGCAGCAACAGGCTAAGAAAACATACCTTTTAATATCTTTGCTGATACTGAGCTGTGATTGTTACTCTACCAACATGTAAAAATAAAAAAGTATCAATTTATACTGCATCTATGTGAAAAACTCTGAGACAATAATCTAGTAAGCATCTATGAGAGGAAAAAAATTCTTTTAAATTTTTTCAGAATTGAAAATCCAGAATTAAACAATTTCCCCTGAGTATGACCTCCTCCTTTACACACTGTCCAAGGGTTAGATATGAACTCTATTTACATGAATATTAAAGAGATTCAATATTTATACTAAAAAACAGTACCGCACTGTGTTAATCCAATCAGAATTATTTGAAGAAATAAATTAATTGGAAGAGATTAAAAAGTTACTGTGTGCCAGCCATGATTCTAAGTACTTTGCAGATATTCTTCATTATAATCCTATGAAGTTGATTCTTGATTCTAAATTATCCCATCTTAGAGATGAGGAAACCAAGTCAGAGGGGTGAAGCAGTTGTCAAGGTCACACAAGTAGGAACTGTCGGATTCAAGATACCAAGGAGTATTTATCATAAAAAAAATCTGCTACTGATTAACTTTATTCTTTCTGTCCTCTCTGAACTTGGCTCTGAATATAAAATCGTTGATAAATAGTAAGCCACAATAAGAAAAACAATGAACTGATGTGATTTCAAAATATGAAAGACCATAGAGAACCCCAATCTGTGGCAGGAACAAAACATGTTAATTTCTACCAGTGGAAGAATAGCTGTGGATTTATGGATTTTGCTGAATAGGAAATGAGGCTCTTAAAGTTTATTTCTAATGAAGAAGGCAAAGCTACCTTTCTTTTTTTTAAATTTAAACTAAAAACACCCCTCCTCCCACCCTTTCCCTGGTTAGTACTAAACACAGCAAGGGAGGACAAAGGGAAGAGAGAGGAAAGAACAAGAGAAAGAAGCGGGGGGGGAAGAAGTCCATGCTGTAGAAAAAGCTATTCTGGGAACAGTTAGTACAACTCATAAGCCCCTCACATTACTTAACATTTAAGCACGGATAGGAATAGTCTCAACTGAGATTAGACTAAGAGATTACAATTATTTCAAAATAAAAAGTTAAAAAAACATGGCTGACAGAAAAGCATTATGCTTTGTCTTCTGACTGCTTATGGCACAGGAGAGGTCATTTTTCTCTCGTATTTCACAAAATGTTTGGAGGCTGTCCTGTGAAGGACTGAGATGTATTTGTACGAGTGGTAGGAGCAACAAGAGAATTCACTGGAAAGGCAATGGCTACATTCCAGTCGTTCTATTATAAAAACTACCTAACTATTCAAACCCTTCACACAGTATGTCTCCAAATTCTGCCAGCTTCACGGCCAAAAATATATCCCGAGTCAGATCACCTCTCACCACTTTTCCAGCAACTATCCTGGTCCAGGCCACCATCATCTCTTGCCAGGCCCATTCCAAAAGCCACTGCCAGTCTCTCTTCTTCCACCATGTCCTCTCCTAGCCTTAAAACAGCAACCAAAGTGATCCTGCAGATCAAACAACTCTACCCAAAACCTTCTAATGCTTCCCATTCATTTTAAATGAAAGCCAAAATCCGCACAGCGGCACCCAGTTCCCAGAGAATCTGATCCCCTTTCACCTCTAGACCTCATCTCATGTCTTCATTCATGCTCTAGCCAAACTGGCCTTCCTGCTGATCCTTTCATGAGCCACAGAGATATTCAGCTCAGTTCCTTATACTTGTAGTTCCCTCTCTGGAAAGCTCTCCCCCCAGGGATGTACCTATCTCCCCTCCTCATCTCCTTCAGGTCTCTGCTCAAAAGTAACCTTCTGATGAGCCCTTCCCTGACCACTCTACCCTCTTTTGAAATTACAATCCAACAAGAAGGACATCCCAACACTTCCTAAGGCCTGTACCCTGCTTCTAGGTTTTTTTTGTCTCAAAAGCACTTATCATACTATACCTTCTACATTTGTTTACCTTTTTTACCTCCCTCTCATCACACTTGAATACAAACAGCAAAACGACAATATTTCTGTCTGTTGTGTTCACTGTTCTAGCCCTAGTAGTTAGTATGCACTCAATTAATTTCTTTTCTTTTCTTCTCTTTTTTTTTTTGAGGAAGATTAGCCCTGAGCTTTTTGCTGAGGAAGACTGGCCCTGAGCTAACATTGTGCCCATCTTCCTCTGCTTTATATGTGGGATGCCTACCACAGCATGGCTTGCCAAGAGGTGCCATGTCCGTACTGGGGATCTGAACCAGCAAACCCCGGGCTGCTGAGAAGCGGAACGTGTGAACTTAACCATTGCGCCACTGGGACAGGTCCAACACTAAATTAATTTCTGATCAATGAACACTGAAAGTGACCCAAAATGGAAAAGTTGCTTTACTTAGGGCAAGGAGAAGACTGATTAGGGGCCTACCTGTAGTACTGGCTACAGGGCATATGAGAATTTAGGAAATATTTTTGATAACTATAGTGGAAATTATTCACGTTTATAATTATCAATCAACTGTTTTAGGGCAAACGTTACGTATAAAGGATGCAAATTAGTATAAAATAGAATATCTGCCCACAAGCAAAACAATCTATGTGGGGAAAAAAGACACACACAAAAATGAAGTATCAAATTCAAAATAAGATAACTCACTGCCATACACTATTTCCAAACGAGTGACACAAACAATAGCTACTAGGCTGAAATGCAGTCCTGTTATTCACAGTCTTAGGACCAGTATGGTGCAATTATCGGGGGGTTTATTAGAAAAGCAGACCATCAGGCCCCACCCTAGGCCTACTGAATCCTGATCTATAGTTTTTAATGAGATTAGGCCAACTGAATGCACATTCAAGTTTGCAGTGGCCTAAGGAGTCTTTGTAAAGGACACAGTAAGCCACTTCCAGCAGGAGAAAGATCACAGGCAAGGGAAGTGGGGAAACCCAACGTATAGTGAGAGCAAACGAAGGAAACGTTTTACCGACGCTGAATATAGATACGAAAAAGCAAAAAATAAGTTACAAAGATAAGTTAGTTCCAGTATTTATGGAGCACCTTCAATTCTAGGCTAAAGATTTTGTATATAATTCTGGCACAGAGGGAAATCACCGAAGTTAAACAAAAGTTGTATTCTGAAAATTTATTTTAGTAGTAAGTATTAGGATACAGCAAACATGTATTAATTGTGCATCCACTGTACATATATCCTGTGGGGCAGATAAAGATGAATGATACATACTCATCACTTGTGAGGAGACTGATTTACGTGAGCAAGTGAAACAGCTGCGACTAGATCTGACAGGGGTAAAGAGGAGAGGGCTAGAGAGAGACGGTCAGGGAGGCTTTCACAGACGAAGCAGATGACAGCCTGAGTCCTGAAATACAAGGAGGTGCCCCTGGACAAAACAGAGAGGAGGGCACTTCAGCCTGTAGGAACAGGAGAAGCAGAGGGAAAGCTACGAAACCACATGATGTGTTCAGAGAAGAGAGAAGGAGAGCCCAGTAGAGAGCACAAGGAGAAAAACCAGGAGAATGGAAAAGGAGGATGCTGGAAATGCCATAATAAAACAGAGTCTGCAGTCATGTTTTATACACAATGAGGAAAGATTGAAAGATACTTCTTGAATTAATTAGAGACATTAGAGAGGATGCCAGCTGAAACACAATTTGCAAATTTAGCAGGTTCCCATAAGCACGTCTCATCACTTGCTGTTTAACCCATCTTTCGCCCTCCCTTCTGTTCTGTTTACATAGGCCTTGTGGAAATCCAAACACACTTTTATTTACTCCTGTTATAATAAAAGTAAAAGACATTAAATAAATATTTGTTTTGAGAGAGAGAACAATAAACTTTATTCACTGTTCCTTGGTGGGAAGAATTCTGGGTCTTGAGTTAATTAATCACAAATGAGTTAATCTATGTAAAGTACTTGGTACACTGCCTGACACACAGTAAGGACCACATAACTGTTGGCTATGAGTACTCTTAGACATCAGAAGATTTCTAGAATTCCAAGTTGTGAAACCTCAGGCAAGTCGTTTAACATTTCTGAGTCTCAGGTGCTCCATTTGTTACAAAAGGGGTGTTGTCAGGGGACAGAAATACAGTCCCTATCCCCAATACCTCACAGGGTTCTATTGAGAGCCAAACTCCAACTTAAATAATGGAAATACAAGAATTCCTAAAGCACATTACAAGTACGTATTCTAACTGTTTTGCCTTGATTCAGAGTGAGAAAATATTGTCTTGATCTACCCCTTGTGATGTATTCAGAGAGAAAACTTCTCTAGGCATTCTAGTATTTTAGTATTCCTTTGAATCTTATATCAATGATTTCTAAGGCACTGATTTTAACATCTAATTCTTAAAGTATCAGCCTCCAGAATATAAGCAAACATATGTTCAATGGGAAGAATATTCAATACAACATTCCACACAGGATAAGTAAAAACCTGGAACTATTTTATTTGCTACAGAATGTCTGGTCACTTCATACCAAAGTGACATGTAAAGAAAGACAGTTACAGGGGCTGGCCCTGTGGTTAAGTTCTCACACTCTGCTTCAGCAGCCCAGGGTTCGGATCCTGGGCGCGGACATGGCACCACCCATCAGGCCACACTGAGGTGGCATCCCACACGCCTCAACTAGAAGGACCCACAACTAAAAATATACAACTATGTATGGAGAGGATTTGGGGAGAAAAAAGCAAGGGAAAAAAAAAGAAGATTGGCAACAGTTGTTAGCTCATGTGCCAATCTTTAAAAAAAGGAAAAAGAAAGAAAGAAGGACAGTTACAGAAGAGCAAAGTGCTGGAAACTCAAAAAAAGAAAACAGAAACAATCCAGAAGCAAATAAATGAAAATAAATGATAAAAACCTAAAATTAGGCCAAATTGCAAGAAAAACAACAAAAAAAGCAAGATACTAGAGGATCAGCTTCCTAAAAGAACACTACAAAGAATTTTTTTATTTCAAAAGTATGGTACAAATTCAGGCTAATCTGTTACCTTATAAACTACTTCTTAAGTTAATATAAGGATTTCATCAACGTTACATCTAATTACTAAGTCTTCCTGCAAAATGAAAGCCTCAGCTACTTCTATGTCTGTTAACCAAAAGTCATCTACCATCAAAAAGAAGACAAAAATTTATGACACAAACTCTACTCCAGTGACCATCCAAAGAGGCTCCCCCACCACGGTCCCATGAAAAGTCCTGTAATTGATTTGTTTCAGTGGTATACTGTGACATACTGACACACAGATTTGTACTAACAAATAACGTATTAAATAAGTATCTACCTAAACTGAATAGATGTAATCTCTGACACCCTTGAATGTAAATGACATAACATAGTAGATAAACATAAATCAATAAATAATAACAGCTGACATTTATTAGGAATCCAGGGGCTTTAAATGCCTTATGCCTAATCTTCAAGAGAATCTTGCCTTACTTTTTAGATAAGGAAATGAAAAATCAGAGAAGCCAAATGATGTGCACAGACAGTAAATAAGGCATACGGATTAAAACCCAAGGCTGAAGTGAATGCTCTCATTTCTTTAACTGTGCTGCTTTTCACACAGGTATATAAATCAAATAAAATATCTGCATTAAATCTCTTGCCACAAAATATCTATTTTATTGGGGTGGTTGCATTCTTCTACAAGTTTTTACTGTTTTATCTTTCACATACGGATCTATAATTTTCCTGGAAAGGATTTTGTGTATGGTGTTAAACAAGGATGAGATATACATATATGTATTTTTCCAGGTCACCTAGGAGCATTTCTTTAAATGACTGTCCTTTTGACAATGCTCTTCAGTGCCACCTTTGTCATAAATCAAGTATCTATATAAACAGATTGTTTCTGGACTCTATTCTGTTTCACTGATTTGTCTATCCTTGCATCAATACCAGTATCTTAATTAGTGAAGCTTTAACAATAAATCTTGGTATCTATATACTAAGTTTCCTATTTTATTTGTCCTTCAAAATTGTCTTGGGTATTTCTGGCTCTGCATTTCCATACAAATTTTATAATCAGTTGCAAATTTCCATAAAAATCCCAATTCAAAGCTTGGGGCATTTATCAGCAACTCTGCCCTATCAGGTTCTGAACTGCAACTGCTGTTCCCCTGGCACTGTGACTTTCTCTACTCCACCAGCAGATCCCCTAGAGGAATAACGTCTCCATATACCGAGGTCACTTTTCTGGATTTCCTTCTTCTGCTCAATCTTAGCTGTCACTATTTACTGCCTTATTAACTCTTCAGTGCTCTAAAGATATATTTTTATACTTCTGTCCAAATTTTCTAATTTGTTCTCAGGGGGAAGGTATTTAAATTCCTTAGTCCCTCATTTTTATAAGTTCATGCCTCCCTCTCCCTTCCTCCCCCCACCCCTTTCTTTCCTTCTTCAGGAAAAGATGGATAACTCGGGAAGATGGGGAATTCCATCATGGAAATTATAAAAAAGACCAAATGTTGATCGTAGAAATGAAATAAATGATTTGAGAACTGAAGAATTTATTAGAAGGACATAAGAGAGGCCTATCCAGAGGGAAGGACCAGTGAACTTTAAGATAGGCCAATAGAAAGTATCCAAACTGAAAGGAGAGGACGTGTAAGACAATATCAAAGAGTATAACTGAGGTGTAAAGGAAAGGAGGGAGAGAGAACTGCATAAGAGAAATATTTGGAGAGATAATAGCAGAGAACATTTAACAAACTTGAAGAAAGACAGCAATAAACAGATCCAGCTGCTTAATAAACTCCAAGCAGAATAAACACAAAGAAAACCACATGTGCTTTCCCTTCCTCTTCCTCCCACCTCAATCTCATCTTCTCCCATCAAACCATAATCTGTGGTGATTGAACTAAACACCAATTTCTTATGGACAAGTTTCTACCTTTCTTCCTCTTCTTTTCTCTCTCTTTCTCTCTCTCTCACACGCACACACACACACAGACACCTCTTCTTTTCCGTAAGGCACCATGGATACCTGC
Source organism: Equus przewalskii (assembly GCF_037783145.1). Classification (NCBI taxonomy): domain Eukaryota; kingdom Metazoa; phylum Chordata; class Mammalia; order Perissodactyla; family Equidae; genus Equus; species Equus przewalskii. Next base: position 38,270,988 of record NC_091836.1, read on the forward strand.
TATCTTGGTCAGGACATAGTGACTCATTAATTTTATTTTCATATACACAAATAATTCAACACAGTGAGAACATTAAGAAGAGTTCCAAAGGGAAAATTTTTCCTATTGCTCTTGTTGTGTAACACCATAGGGAGCTTTAAATTTCAGTCTCAAACTATAGCTGCATCTTTCCGATTTGGCATCTAACAGTGACAGATGGCAATGTTAAAAATAAATAGAACATTCAAGTTGTTTATACTGTAGGCAAAGACAATTTTAAAGTGTGAAACAAACCTGAGGCGGAAAGAATTCTCATCATCCTTTTCAAAATGTATTAAGAATACACATTCTAATACGCCAACTCTGCAATGCAGCTCCCAAAAGATAACATTTTAACTTTTGAAGGTGTGCTGTCATTCTACGCCATTACTGCTTTAGAATTAACAATGCCATAGAGGTCTCTTTATAGAAATCTATTTTCCAGAACTATCAATAACTGATTAACTTTCTCAAGTTTTAAAAGTTTCTGGAGGTTATCACTATTAGAAATGTCACTTTCACATTCAAAATGTGAGAAAGTATTTGTTTGATACAGTTTAATACCAATATTAAGCTAATTTTTTAAAACTCAGTTTACAGAATATCTGAGGCAAAATTATCAAAGATGAGGCTTAATAACTAATAAACGTTAAGCTCATATAACAGAAATACATAAAAGTAATGCACAAGAAATCACACTAAGTTTTTTATATTGAATTTTAATAACTTCAAAATAGTGACTACAAAAACTCATGATCATCTCAATAGATGGATAAAAAGTATTTGACAAAATCCAACACCCTTTAGCAATAAAATCATTCAACAAACTAAGAATTGAAGGTACTGCCTCAATCTGATAAAAGGCACCTATGAAAACCCCACAGCTAACATCTTGCTTAATGGTGAATTACTAGATGCTTTCTCCTAAGATCAGGAACAAGACAAGGATGTCTCTTCTGGAAACTTCTATTCGGCATTGTATTAGAGGTTCTTGCCAGGGCAATTGGGCAAGGAAAAAAAAAATCCAGATTGGAAAGGAGAAGTAAAAATATCTGTTAACAGATGACATGATCTTGTATACAGAATTTCCCAACGAATCCACTAAAAACCCACTGAAACTAATAAACATTTCATCAAGGTTTCAGGATGCAACATTAACATACAAAAGTTAATTGTATTTCTATGCAATGCAATGAACAACAAGAAAAAGAATTTAAGAAAACAACTCCATTTACAAGAGTATCAAAAAGAAAAGAATAAATTTAAAAGAAATGCAAAACTTATACTCTGAAAACTACAGAATGCTGAATGAAATTAAAGAAGGTATAAATAAATGGAAAAACATGCTATTTTCATGGATTGGAAGACTTAATAAATATTAGTAAGATGGTAATACTTCCCAAATTGATATATAGATTCAATACAGCCTCTTTTAGAATCTCAGCTAACTTCTCTGCAGAAACTGACAAGCTGATTCTAAAATTCATATGGAATTGCAAAGGACCCAGAAAAGCCAAATCAATCCTGAAAAAGAAGTAGGAGGCTTCCCAACTGCAAAATTTACCACAAAGCAGTGGTGATCAACACAGGGTGGCACTGGCATAAAAACAGACATAAAAATCAATGGAATAGAACTGAAAGTCCAGAAATATAGTCATGTCTAAGGTCAAGTGATTGTCTATAAGGAAGTCAAGATAATTCAATGGGGAAGGATTAATCTTTTCACAAATAGTGCTGGGACAACTAGATATCCAATGGAGTTAAACTTCATACTATACACAAAAATTTAACTCAAAATGGATCATAAACTAAAATACAAGATATAAAACTATAAACTTCTTAGAAGAAAATAAAAGAGTAAAGCTTTGACCTTGCGTTAGGCAAAGCCTTCTTAGATAAGACACAAAAAGCATAAGCAACAAAAGAAAAGAATAAAGTGAACTTCATCAAAATTAAAAATTTTTATTGCTTCAATGGACACTATTAAGAAAGAGAAAGACAACCCACAGAATGTGAGAAAATATTTGCAAATCATATTACCTGAAAAAGAACTTGCACCTAGAATACATAAAGAACACCTACAGCTTGGTAATAAAAAGACAACCTAATTAAAAAAAGATCTGAATAGACATTTCTCCAAAGATAGACAAACAGGTAATAAGTACATAAAAAAGATGCTCAATATCATTGGTCATCAGGGAAACGCAAATCAAAATCACAAAGATATACCACTTCATACCCACTAAGATGTTAATAATCAAAAAAGCAGAAACAAGGATCTGGAGCAATTGGCCCTCTCACCTACTGCTGGTGGTATTGTAAAATGGTGCAGCTACTTTGTAAGCCGTCTGGTAGTTCCTCAAAAGGTTAAACAGAGAGTTGCTATTTGACTCAATAATTCTACTCCTAGATACATACTGAAGAGATGAAAACACATATCCACAAAAACTTGTACATGAATGTTCACAGCAGCATTATTCATAATAGCCAAAAATGGAAACAAACCAAAATGAGTGGATAAATAAGGTATATCCATATAGCGAAATATTATTTAGCTGTAAAAAAAATGAAGTACTGATGCATGGATGAACCTTGAAAATATTATGCTAAGTGAAACAAGCCAATCACAAAAGATGACATATTGTATGCTTTATGTGAAATGTCCAGAATAGGGAAATCTAGAGAGATGGAAAAGTAGATTAGTAGTTGCTCAGGGCTGGGGGGCCTAGAAGGGTTGGAGCAGGGTCTGCTAATGGGTATGGGATTTTAAGTTACTGATGCCATATTTTAAAAAAGGTAACAATCCTACAGTCATCACAACCACTAAAGAACGTTTACTGAGCAAGTACCCACTGATTAGTCTTTTTTAGTAAGTGTACCCAAAGAAGGGGGATTTAACAGAGGATAAAAATTCCTTGAAAAGAGGGGCTGGCCCCGTGGCCGAGTAGTTAAGTTCGCGCGCTCCACTGCAGACGGCCCGGTGTTTCGTTAGTTCGAATCCTGGGCGCGGACATGGCACTGCTCATCAAACCACGCTGGGGCGGCGTCCCACATGCCACAACTAGAAGGACCCACAACAAAGAATATGCAACTATGTACCGGGGACCTTTGGGGAGAAAAAGGAAAAAATAAAATCTTTAAAAAAAAAAAAAATTCCTTGAAAAGAGACTGAGAATCCTGGCTTAAGCAGAACTGCAGAGAACACTGTTCTGAAGTATTTTTCTCTACTCAACAATAAAAGCAGTCTGTCTGAAATTTAAAAATTCCTACGAGAAAAACTGGAACACTGACTCTCTAACCCTCTATGAAGAAATAAGCTTTGAAAGGGACTATTACCCTTTACTTTTACCTAAAAACTGTAAGCAAAGATGGTTTGATGTATGCTTTGGGGCAGAGGTGGGAAAATACTAAACAAAGAAAGAATACACTTTTTTTCCCTAATTCTTACACAGAAGTCCTAAGGTTAGAAAATACTTTAAAGAAAACAGCCCAAATAAATTCTGAGGCCCAGAAATGTTTTCTTTTTCTTTTATTGGGGGATTAGAGGGAAGGGCGGAGGGGATGTAATACAAACTAGGATAAATAAATTTAATTACTTCCTCTTCCCTCCAAAATCATTTAGTCTTTGTTTTTAGTTTCTTTTTAAAAATTTATATCACATTAAAAAGTTCCAGACGAGGTATTCTGTAGAATTTGTCCAGATTAAATGACCCCAATAAAACAAAAATTTCCATTTGCTAGATTCTTAACCCCTGTAACACTGTTTTACTTATTTGTAAAATACTCCACACATTTACACAGCACTGCAAATATACTATATAAGTAATAAGAAATGCTGTTTAAAATAGTTTTGATGCTCAGAGGCACTGATAAAATACACATTCCCATCATCTATTAATTTTCAACTAATCATACTATCTCCAGGTCACTTCTTTAAATCTGTTATATTCATTTATCATTTTATCCATTAATAAGCTATATTCCTACTATTTAATTGTAAAAACAAATAATGACAAAACTTAATGGAGCAAGTAGTTCTTTAAAATTGCCTAAAATTTTGAATGCATGCAAATCTTTGTGAAATGATCAGCAGAGAAATAAGAATATATTAAAAATCAAAACCACATAAAATTAAGAATGCATAACTATGTCAATAAATGCAAAGAAGAGCAAAACAAACTATGTGTTCGACTGAAAAGAAAACTTGTATCTTTAAGCAGTTGATAAAATAACCACACCAATGAAAAACTGTACTCACCTGGTTTTGGCACTGAGTTGGTCACTGACTGGGGAATTTTCTGATTAATTAACTCAACACAGTGTCCAGGGAAGAGCCCCACCTGAGGAAGAAAAGCAGCAAAGAGAGGATTCTACACCAAGAACAGACCAGCGTGTGAACACTGCCAATTCAATTCCAGTAATGTGCTCTATAGTCCCTCCCAAATGATTCTGTTATTCCAAGACTCTAAATAACAGATGATGCCAATTACACAAACAAATAATAAGACAATCTGTTGCTATGGTGTATAGAGTTATGTGTTTTATTTGTCCAAATATCTAAGCTTGCTTTTTGAGTTTTAGCTTTTAATTTCCCAAACTTTTTACACCAATTAAAATATTTAGTCTGATACCAAGCTATGCATGCAGTAGATATAATTTTTATCACTTAACTTACTTTGCTGAATTTCAATCTAGTTGTGTTGACATCCCCACTGCCAATTTTTATATTTATTATCTTCTCTATGATTTTTTAAAAATCAACACTAAGCCACATGCAAATTTTTTGTGAATTTTCTCTTCATTTTCCCACAGGTTTCGTGAAAAATAACAAAACTAAAAGAAATTGGTGAAACAACTGCTCATTTAAAATCCTCATATTTACTGTTGTTAAAGAGCTAGTAGCGTGTGGATAAGTAGGAAAGCAAGAAAGAAGAAAACAGCCAATCTCAGCAGTGGTGACAGACTCTAGCTTTGAAAAACACACCACTGTGACCTGGTAGCAGAATTGCTCATGGCATTAGGAAGAATCCTAAGAAGATGTGCTGGAAAATTCTGAACTCCAGATCACCCAGAGATACTGTGTAGCTAATGGAATAAATACAGAGATAAACAGCTTGGAAACAAAAGTAAAAAGGAAATCTTTACCAATATTTATAGATGTTTTCTTAGATAGGAATATAATCGAGCTGCCATGTAGCAGATGTTAAAGCAGAAACATGAAAACTACATCACTTTGTACATCCCTCTGTTGACAGACTCTGGGGAAGAATGGAATGGTCTTCCAAGAGTGTGATTCATCTTGAAGTTCTGAGCTGCACAATTCCATCTGTGTGGGATTATTTTCACATACTCATTTGCTGCATTCTTATTTCAATTTCTGGATCGATATTCTATGGTATTTCTCAAAAGTATGAAGATGTAACCAGTTATCATGAGCTGAAAAGGGGTTATTAAAAATTATCAGTTTTGTTTGGAAGATCTGAATTTGGGATTCTTAAAGTCCATATGCACTGCCTTGCAAAATGATACTTTAAGTATTTGTTTTATGGGTGAAATTCCATGCCATATTTTACTCAACGTCCTATTTTACTGAACAAATAGAAATTCTTCTAAGATTGGTTAGAGCCAGGTAAGAATCAACTTGAAAAGTCCTGCTCATTCTCTCTTACACAAATCAGTTCTTATGAGAGGGTATATGGTGTATTGGTTAACAGTGTGGCCTCAAGAGTAGAGCGCCTGGGTTCAATCCTAGGTCTGCCACATCCTAGATGAGGTTTGTAACCTAGCCTCTCTGTTTCCATTTCTTCTTCTAAACAAAATAATACTACCTAGCTCATAAAGGTTCTTATGAGAATTAAATGGATCAATATAAGCAAAATGCTTATGATAAGCACCGTAAAATGTTACCTATTATTATCCCAGTATGTTGGCTGCTAGAGACCTAGAGGGCTCCAGCTCCTCCATTACATGGATATGATGCCTACTACTTAGCATCTTTTGCACGTGTATACTTAAGTTTCCTCACTATCAAATATCATTCTTTCCATAAAGTTCTAATTCATCTCAATTTAAACATTTTCTGCAATTTGCTATAGAAAAAAAGACCAGGTTCTAAACTTGGCTCACCCATTTACTAGGCTTTATGATCTAGACAAAATTGCTTAACATCTGTCTCAGTTTCTTAAATTGTAAAAATGGGGATAACATTAGCAATTTCAATACTTCGTGTGAAAGCAGCCAGCCTAATTTCCAAACTTGAATATCTTTCAGCAGATAAGAACCAGTTTTCCGTCACTTCTTCACAAAGACTGAACAAAGCTTAACGAACCTCTTTGGGGAACTATATCATACATATTAGTTACATTTTCACCTTTTAAATTTGTCTCAATACATTAGGTTTAGGTAGATGGGAGAAATGCTCTTGCGTACTACGGCAAGGTCTATAGTAGGTTCATCTAATGCCTAACTCCAATTCCTGCTCACTTGTCTCCCTTTATTATAAAGTGTAATACTACTAAATGTTAGCTACACTAAATATTCAGTTTCCCCGACTCCTAGCATCCAGGTGTGGCCACAGCACACGGAAATGCAGCTCTACTGCTACCACTCAGTCTCTTCTGTCTGCTGTGAACGCCAGTTATCAAGATTGATCTGCAGTAGCCATATTCAACCTCAAAAGAAAGGCAAGGAGAATCTTAGAGACTTCTGCCTGACATCATTAAGCCACAGACTCAACAGTAGCAAGCAGTAACCTTCTCTGTCCACTTTTCTGTTTCTTGAAGGCAAAAGCACTCCTAACTGTTAAGGGGTCTTTTATTTAAGAGTTGATTCCATAAATTTGTGAAAGGCAAACAGATTCTATTTCTTGATTATACAATTTCCACAAAAAAATGAACCTGTGTTTTGTTGAAAATATACTCAAAATGTAACTAACTGTAAAAATATAGTTAATGCATATTTATACTTTTCTGATGCATACTTAATGTAATATTTACCAAATATAAACAATCCTGATAAACTCAAAATGTCAATTAAAAGTTACTGGAACTCTCAATATGATCTATGAACTATATCGTCCTGATTCATATATTATTTTTTTCTGCAGTGGCAGCAATTTCTAACGTTTTAATTTATATGGCTGGGAAGGGTGAGGGGAATTGGGTATATTGGCAGGGGTCAAAATGACATTCAACTCTAGGAAGAAGATGGAAGACAGAGAAAAGACCAGCATCTAGGGCCCTCAGGGGTAAAGGAGTAGGTAATAAAAACATAGTAACAGAAGGAAAAGAACAATGTAAAGATAAGGCTGGAACACTTAGGGATGGGCTTACAGGAAGAGAGAATCTTCAATTTGGTACTCTTCCCACAAGTCTTTGAGATAAACTGAGAAAAAGCCAAAGATGCTATTACATCCCACAATGTGTTGGGTAATGTGTAACAACTGGCTCTTCAGGGGAAAGGCCTTGATTTATGTTTGCCAGTGTCCATGGTGTAAGTAGGTCCACCATCACTGGTTTCCAGGCACCAACATGACACAACTCAATAGAGAGTTGAAAAGAGATGGTGAGTCGCCTGTCACGTAATATTTATACAACACAGTACATAAGCATAGATAACGGTAAAATAATTATTTAAAAAGTTCTAAGTGTTTATTATCTTTGATTTTAATTCAATTCACTCAATTGTGAATTTATATACTTTAATTTTTAATAATGGCTGTGTGTAACAACTGTACCATGAAATTTCACAACTGGCTCCAGCTCACCACTCATCTATATCTATGCACTGTGTCCTGTGCCTGTCCTACCTCTAATGGCTCCTGGGAATAAGCTTCCAGCAGTTTGACAAGCATATGGCTCTCTCTCTGCCTGTAAGAGAAACAGGAGAGATCTAAAGGGAACAGACTGCAGTCTGATCCTTCTGATCTTCTACCTTGAGGATACACGCAAACTATAAAGAAAATAGGTTTGGCTACAAAAGTGACTGTACTGAGAAATATTTTGGTACAACTTAGAGGGAATGTTAGATAAGAAACCACTGCAGGAAAACAAGCCTGGTGCTTCGGTAACAGTGGGAAAGGGAAGAAATCACTGCTTAACAAGGGAGCCCAGTCCTAGCTATGGTTTCTCTGAGACAACCAATCAAAATCTAAAAAGGAGTTTCGACATAACAATAAGGTGCTCCTCACTGAGTTTTTTAAAAAGTTCCTATTCTAACAGTTTATTTATTTCATTTATGGCTAGTGAAACTCCAGGGCTATCAGCACAACGAAGTATCTTTTTATTCAGCTTAGTAAAGTACTGTTCTCACTCCAACAGAGAGAGATTTTTTCATTAACTGGAATTATTTGGCCTTAGAGAGTTTCCAATTTTTCATTTTCTGACTACAATTTCCCATCCTTCCAGATCTCTAGTGTTGATATTTCACGACAAGTGAATTTCAAATTCAGAGTCATTGCATCCCCTTCCTTTCTTTATTTCCCCCCAGGGTACCTATCCCCCTTCCAATCTCTTTTTATGATACCCAGTATGAACCCTGTGATGGATTACTGAAACTTTTAAAATGATCAGTACCCTTAATTTCCTTGCAATAGTAACCTTCTGCCAAACTAATCCAGGAAACCCCCAACTAAGTCAATATACTTCTCTACTTGCATGCCTTCGTACTGCTGGAGGAAAAGCACATCACTGAGGAGATTCAAACCAAGACAAATCCAGAGTTTCCCACCTAGAAATGCCAATTATTGTTTCCCTACTCCCCAGACTTTCTCAGAGAATGCACTTCTCTTTGGGGCTCTGTCCAGTTCGACCTCCATGCCCCTGCCAACACCACCCCAGCACAGCTGATCAGACCACAAGTTAATGAGTCAATTATTCTATCTCCTAAGACTTTGGAACTAGGTTAGAATCTTTGATTATCGCTATTGAGTTGCTAGAACTAGGAAATATTATTTTTCAAAAAAAAGAGGAGGATAAAACAAAGAAGCAGTAGCTGCTTCTGCACTGAAAGAAACAAAAACTGGAAGCAAATTCCTTCAATTTCTTAGTTCCCAGTTCTTGCCTCCATTCATATGTGGCCTAATAATTCCTGCATTGGATTCTCTAAGATATTCCTATTTATGTCTCCCCTTCTCCATACTATCCTTTATTTTTATTTTGTTATTTATTTTTTCTGCTGAGGAAGATTCACCCCAAGCTAACACTCATTGCCATCCCTCCTTTTTTTTTCATTGAGGAAGATTAGCCCTGAGCTAACATCTGTGCCAATCCTCCTTGATTTTTTTGTATGTGGGACACACCTCCACAGCATGGCTGATGAGTGGAGTAGGTCCGTGCCCAGAATCTGAACCAGCAAAGACAGGCAGCCAAAGCTGAGAGTGTGGAACTTTAACCAGCCGGCCACAGCGCCAGGCATTATGAATCTCCTCTTTAGCTCCCCACAAAACACCATATTGCTTCTGGTTTCTCTGCCTTATTAGTTAAGGTTCTAAACCTTAAATGTCAGCTCCCTAATTTCCACCTTTAAAAATATTACTCTTGCAGTAGAATATACAGGTTTAAGACTCAGAAATAAGGTCAGGGATCAGGATATCAATTTGGGAGCTGAACATATATATGGTACAAAGCTGAAAGAGTGAATAAGATAGTCTAGGACAAAATCATAGAATGAGAAAGTAGTCCAACCACAGACTTTCAGAAGTATAGTAGAGGAGGATGCACTGTAAAAGAAGACTGAGAAGGTGAGGGAACTCTTCACAGTGTTGTGTCACATCTATCAAGAGAAGAAAGTGTTGGGAAAAGAGAAATCAAATAGTGATGAAAGTTTAAGTAAGAGAAGCAATGAAATATCCATTTTTGCATTAAGCCAAACAGACACATCTTGTGATACAAGAGCCACAAACAGGAATAAAGGGTTTAAGTATATATTTGCGGAGTAACATCAGCAACATGGGGGAGTGAGCTGTTCCCTATGTCTCTCCCCATTTGAACTACAACTAAATGGATACACATCGACCAATGAACGAAGCTCACACAGCACAACAGGACACCTGAGAGACACATGCAGCTATACATCTGAGGGTGGATTGACTGGCCCTCAGGGAAGTGGTGGAGATGGATGAGCACTCTCTGACCTCCCCACGCAGCCCTGTGCATGGACGTGAACACTTTCCAGCCTGGCAGGAGTGTCCCAAAAGTGGGACATGCTCCAGGGAAACTGTAGGAAGAGGCTGTGGTAACCCTTAGCCCACTCATGATCACTTTCCCAGCAGGGGGTAGGGAGGAGCCCACCATGCCTCTGTGGCCCCAAGGAGTGGCCCTGGCTTGGTCCCCATGAGGAACCCCTGTCCACCAAGCACAGTGGCCAGTGAGACCTCAAGCATGGGCAGCGGTAGATCTACACACTGAGGCGAAGGCACTCCCAGGCCCACGCAAGCGCCAAGAGTACTGCCAAACCCCAAAAGTGGGAACATGCCCTGGCGCGACTGCAGGAAGAGGCGGAGGCAGCCCTTAGCCCCCTAGTAACCACTTTCCCAGTGGGGGCGGAGGGGAGCCCACTGTGTCCCTGCAGCCCCAAGGAGTGGCCCTGGCTCAGTCACGGTGAGGAAGTCACACCCACCAAACAGTTGACACGTGCACCTGGATGCTCTCCAGGCCATTGCAAGTGCCGATAGTACCCCTACAACTTTCAGCAGACATTGTGGTACCAGAAACTCAGCCCCTGCTTCCCCCTAGTGGTAGCAGGTGAAACCTGCAACCTAATACTACAACAAATGCACCAACAAAATAATGTTATTTTATCAAACACCATGAGAAACTACAGCAACAATTCAGACCAGAAGGAAAAGGACAATTCACCAGAAATCAACCCTGGGGGCACAGAAATTTACAATCTAAATGACAGAGAATTCAAAATAGCTATCATAAACACACTCAACAAGCTACAAGAGAACACAGACAGTTCAATGAGCTCAGGAATAAAATTGAAGAGAAGAAGGAATACTTCACCAAAGAGACTGAAATTACGAAAAACAATCAAGCAGAGGGGCCAGGGTGGTGGCACAGTGGGTAAATTTGCACATTCCATTTCAGCAAGCAGGGGTTCTCCAGTTTGGATCCTGGGTGCAGACCTATGCACCAGTTGTCAAGTCATGCTGTGGCAAGCATCCCACATATAACGTAGAGGAAGATAGGCACAGATGTTAGTTCAGGGCCAGTTTTCCTCAATAAAAAGATGAGGTTTGGCAGCAGATGTTAGCTGAGGGCTAATCTTCCTCAAAGCAAAACAAAACAATCAAGCAGAAATTCTAGATATGAAAAATAATTAATGAAATAAAAAATAATCTAGAATCCTTAAGAAATAGAGCCGACGTTTTGGAGGAAAGAATTAGTGATTTAGAGGATGAAAATAATAGAAATGCTACAGTTGGAGAAGGAGACAGAACTAAGATTTTTAAAAAATGAAGGAATTCTTCAAGAAATATATGACTCAATTAAGAAAAGCAACATAAGGACTATAGGTATTCCAGAGGGAGAAGAGCAGGAGAAAGGAGCAGAGAGCTTGTTCCAACAAATAGTAGCTGAGATTTTCCCAAACCTGGAGAATTAACTGGATTTACAAATACATGAAGCTAATAGAACACCCAATTACATCAGTGCTAAAAGACCTTCTCCAAAGCATATAATAGTAAAACTGGCAAGAGTCAATGACAAAGAAAAAATATTAAGAGCAGCAAGGCAGAAGAAAATAACCTACATAGGAATCTCTATCAGGCTTTCAGTGGATTTCTTGGCAGAAACCCTACAGGCTAGGAGAGAATGGAATGATATGTTCAAAATACTGAAAGACAAAAACTTTCAGCCAAAAATACTCCATTCTAGTGAAACCATTCTTCAGATATGATGGAGAAATACAAGGCTTCCCAGATAAACAAAAGCTGAGGGAGTTCATCACCACTAGAACTCCCTTACAAGAAATGATCAAGGATGCCCTCACACCAGAAACAACAAGGCAAAGGTCTACCAAATTTTGAGCAAGGAGATAAATAGACAGACATGATCAGAAACCTGCAGCTCTCTATCAGAACAGGGAAGCAAAAACTCAATTATAACCTAAAAGATAAAGGGAAGGAAAGCATCAAAAGTAACTATAAACACTTCAACTTAGTCACAAACTCACAACATTAAAAACAGAATAATTTGTAACAACAATAACTCACAAGGGGAAGAGGAAAGGGATGCAACCTGCTTAAGTTAATGGAGACAAAAAGCTGTGAGAAAATGGACTATTTCATCCACGAAATCTTTTATACAAACCTCATGGTAACCACTAAATAAAAAAGCAGAGCACAGCCACAATTCACAAAAAGAGAGAAAAGTGAGAAAACCTCCCCAGAAAACCCCCCAAAAGAAATGGTAGTCAGAAATACAAAGGAAGAGAAACAATGGAAACATAAAACAACCAGAAAACAAGAGCTAAAATGGCAGCACTGAGCCCTCATATACCAATAATCACTCTAAATGTAAATGGATTGAATTCTCCAATCAAAAGACACAGAGTAACTGCATGGATTAAAAAACAAGACTCAACAAAATGCTGCCTCCAGGAAACACATCTCAGCTCTGAAGACAAACACAGGCTCAGAGTGAAGGGAGGGAAGATGATACTCCAAGCTAACAACAAACAAAGAAAGCAGGTGTGACCATACTTACATGAGACAAAGCAGACCGAGTTAAAAAAGATAATGAGAGAAAAAAAGGGGCAGTATAAATGATAAAAGGGACATTCCACCTAGAGGACATAACACTTATTAATATATATGTACCTAACACAGGGGCACCAAAGTACATAAGCAACTATTAACAGACCTAAAGGGAGAAATTAACAGCAACACGCTAATAGTAGGGGACCTCAACACCCCACTTATATCAATGGACAGATCATGAAGACAGAAAGTCAACAAGGAAATAATAGATTTAAACGAAACATTTGATGAGATGGACTTAATATAGATATATACACAGCGTTCCATCCAAAAACGGCGGAATGCACATTCTTCTCATGTGCACATGGATCACTCTCAAAGACAGACCATACACTTGGAAACAAGGGAAGCCTCAATAAATTTCAGAAAGTAAAATCATCTCAAGCATCTTTTCCAACCACAATGCTATGAAATTAGAAATCAACTACATGAAAAAAACTGGGAAAATCAGAAATATGTGGAGGCCAAACAATATGCTATGGAACAACCATTAGTTTGATGAAGAAATCAAAGAAGAAATAAAAAAATACTGGGACACAAACGAAAATGAAAATACAACACATGAACTCTTCGGGGATGCAACAAAAGTGATTCTAAGAGGGAAATTCATAGAAATACAGGCGCACTTCAACAAACAAGAAAAATCTCAAGTAAGTAATATTAAAATGCACCTAACAGAACTAGAAAAAGAAGAACAAAGTCAAAAGTCAGTAGAAGGAGGGAAATAATAAAAATCAGAGCAGAAATAAATAAATAGAGACTACAAGAACAATAGAAAGGATGAGTGAAACTAAGAGCTGGTTCTTTGAGAAGATAAATAAAATTGACAAACTCTTAGCCAGACTCACCACGAAAAAAAGAGAGAAGCCTCGAATAAATAAAATTAGAAATGAAAGAGAAGAAATTACAACAAGTACTGCAGAAATACGAAGGATTATAAGAGAATAGTCTGAAAAACTATTTGCCCACAAATTGGATAACCTAGAAGAAATGGATAAATTCTTAGACTCACACAACATCCCAAAACGAAGAAATAGATAACCTGAATAGACCAATCACAAGTAAAGAGATTGAAACAGTAATCAAAAACCTCCCCAAAAAACAAAAGTCCAGGATCAGTTGGCTTCTCTGGAGAATTCTATCAAGTATTCAAAGATTTAATACCTATCCTTCTCAAACTATTCCAAAACATTGAAGAAGATGGAACACTTCCTAACATATTCTATGAGGCCAAAATTACCCTGATACCAAAACCAGACAAAGACAACACAAAGAAGGAAAATTACAGGGCAATATTGCTGATGAACATAGATTCAGAAACCCTCAACAAAACATTGGCAAACCGAATACAGCAATACATTAAAAGGATCATACACCACGATCAAGTGGGATTTATACTGGTGACACAGGGATGGTTCAACATCTGTAAATCAATCAATGTGATACACCATATTAACAAAATCAGTAATAAGAATCACATGATAATCTCAGTAGATGCAGAGAAAGCATTTGACAAGATCCAACATCCATTTGTGATAAAAACACTCAATAAAATGAGTGTAGAAGGAAAGTACCTCAACACAATAAAGGCCATATATGACAAACCCACAGCCAACATCATACTTAATGGTGAAAAACTGAAATTCATCCCTCTGAGAAGATGAACAAGACAAGGGTGCCCACTCTCACCACTCTTATTCAACATAGTATGGGAGGTTTTGGCCAGAGTAATTAGGCAAGAAAAAGAAATAAGTGGAATCCATGTTGGAAAGAAGGAAGTGAAACTCTCACTGTTTGCACATGACTCTATACATAGAAAAGCCCAAAGAATCCATCAGAAAGCTATTAGAAATAATCAACAATGACAGCAAAGTTGCAGGGTACAAAATCAACATACAAACATCAGTTGCATTTCTATACACTAACAACAAACTAGCAGAAAGAGAAATCAAAAATATAACCCCATTTCCAACTGTAGCAAAAAGAATAAAATATCTAGGAATAAACTTGACCAAAGAGGTGAAAGACCTATATACTGAAAACTCTAAGACATTATTGAAAGAAATTGAAGAAGACATAAAGTAGTGGAAAAATATCCTGTACTCATGGGTCGGAAGAATCAACATAGGTAAAATGTCTGTATTACCTAAAGCAATCTACAGATTCATTGCTATCCCAATCAGAATCCCAATGACATTCTTCACAGAAATAGAACAAAGAATCCTAAAATTTATATGAGGCAACCAAAGACCCCGAATTGGTAAAGTAATCCTGAGAAAAAAGAACAAAGCTGGAAGCATCAGAATCCCTGACTTCAAAACATACTACAAAGCTATAATAATCAAAATAGCATTGTACTGGCACAAAAACAGACACACAGATCAATGGAACAGAACTGAAAGCCCTGAAATAAAACCATACATCTATGGACAGTTAATGTTTGACAAAGGAGCTAAGAACATACAATGGAGACAGGAAAATCTCTTCAATAAATGGTGTTGGGCAAAGTGGATAGCCACATGCAAAAGAATAAAAATAGACCATTATCCTGCACCATACACAAAAATTAACTCAAATGGATTAAAATCTTGAAGGTAAGACCTGAAACCATAAAACACCTAGAAGAAAACATGGGCGGTACTCTCTTTGACATCGGTCTTAGAAGGATCTTTTCAAATATCATGTCTACTTGGGCAAGGGAAACAAAAGAAAAAATAAACAAAAGGGACTTAATCAGACTAAAGAGCTTCTGCCAGGCAAAGGAAACCAGGAATAAAACGAAAAGGCAACCCACCATCTGGGAGAAAATATTTGCAAATCATATATCCAGCAAGGGGTTAATCTCCAAAATATGTAAAGAACTCATACAATTCAACAACAAAAAAACAACCGTATCAAAATATGGGCAGAGGCTATGAACATTTTTCCAAAGAAGATATACAGATGGCCAAGAGGTACATGAAACGATGTTCAATGTCACTAATTATTAGGGAAATGCAAATTAAAACTACAGATATCACCTTACACTGGTCAGAATAGCTTTTATTACCAAGACAAAAAACAACAACTGTTGGAAAGGATGTGGAGAAAAGGAACCCTCATACACTGCTGGTGAGAATGCAAACTGGTGCAGCCACTACGGAAAACAGTATGGAGAGTCTCAAAATATTAAAAATAGAAATACCATAAGATCCAGCTATTCCACTACTCTGTATTTATCCAAAGAACTTGAAATCAATGATCCAAAGAGATTTATGCACCACTATGTTCACTGCAGCATTATTCACAATAGCCAAGATGTGGAAGCAACCCAAATGCCCTTCTACAGCTGAATGGATAAAGAAGATGTGGTGTATGTATATGATGGAATACTACTCAGCCATAAAGAAAGACAAAAATCTTCCCATTTTCAGCAAGACTGATGGATCTTGAGGGTATGATGTTAAGCGAAACAAGCCAGACAGAGAAAGACAAATGCTGCATGATTTCACTCATACGTGGAAGATAACAAATACATGGATAAAGAGAATACATTAGTGGTTACCAGAGGGGAAGGGGGTTGGCAGGTTTGGGAAAGGGGTAAAGGTGTATATGTACAGTGATGGACAAAAATTAGAGTACTGGTGGTGAGTACAATGAAGTCTATTAAGAAATTGATAGATAATAATGTACACCTGAAATTACAAACTGTTATAAACCATAATTATCTCAATAAAATTACTGGGGGAATAAAGGACATGTTTGTGGTAGGTGAATGTAATGATGGCCCTAGAATCCAAACTGGATAGGAAGGCAAATCAAGGCAGGAAGTGTGTGATGGCAGAAACTGGAAGGGCCAGTGGAATGATAATATTGAGCATAATACTGAGAATTGAGCATAACTGCTTACTGTATAGCCTGTAACTAACAAACAAGATTGAATTTCTATTCCCAGTTAGCTCAACAAAATATCAAAAAGGATAAAAATACAGTTGCTTTAAAATTTTAAATGCTTTGCTTCACCTTTCCTCCGTGGAAGAAGTAAGAGGTTAGAGAAGGCACTATAAGTAGAAGGACAAACAGATGAAAGGAGCAACTTCTGCAATGGGGGAAAATGATAGCTAAATTCGGCTGGAACATTGAGTTCATGAAATAGAGTAGTGGAAGTACAGTAAGACTGGAAAAGTAGAATGGGGTCAGAGATCATGGTTAGTATTGCATATCACAAGGAGTCTGAAGTTTCTTCTGTAGAAAATGAGAGTGACAAATCCTGAGCAGAAGAAGGACATGAACAGATGTGTTTTAATAAGAAAATTCTAGTAGTGGTGTGTGAACTTTTCAGGGTAGAAGAAAGGGAGGAAGAAGAGAAGCAGAAGACCACTTTAGGAATTTACAAACACAGACTAAGAAAGAGATAATAAAAACCTATAGTATGAAAATGGCACAAAGTATGAAGAGTATGTAACTGTAAGAGACACAGAGGTAGAACAGGCAGAAACCATCAACTGGATTAGACACATGAAAATTAAGTGAAGAATGCTTCTGCAGGTTTTTCCGCTCACTTTTATTGAGGTATAATTGACAAATAATAAACTGTGCATATTTAAAATGTACATTTTGATAAGTTCTGACACCCGTGAAACTATAAGCACAATCAAGATTCTGAATATATTCATCCATCCCAAAATTTCCTTATATCCCTTTGTAATCTCTCCCTCTCCCTACCCGCCCCCATCCCTGCTCACCAGGCAACCACCAATCTACTTCCTATCACTGTACATTACTTTGCATTTCCTACAATTTTATATGAATGGAGTCATGCAGAATGTACTCTTTTGTTATGTGTTTCCTTTCATTTGGCAGAATTTTTCTCAGGATCATTCACGTTGCTGTATGTATCAATTTATTCCTTTTTACTCCTGAGCAACATTCCATTGCATGGCTACCACGATTTGTTTATCCACTAATCTTTTTTTTTTTTGTTTTAAAGATTTTATTTTTTTCCTTTTTCTCCCCAAAGCCCCCTGGTACATAGTTGTATATTCTTCGTTGTGGGTCCTTCTAGTTGTGGTATGTGGGACGCTGCCTCAGCGTGGTTTGATGAGCAGTGCCATGTCCAGGCCCAGGATTCGAACCAACGAAACACTGGACCACCTGCAGTGGAGCGCGCGAACTTAACCACTCGGCCACGGGGCCAGCCCCTATCTACTAATCTTTTGTTGATTAGATATCTGGGTTGTTTCCAGTTTGGCTGGAATGAACATTCATGTATGACTTTTCGTATGGACATAGGCTTTATTTCTCTTGATAAACACCTAGAAGTGGAATGGCTAGTCATGTAGCAGGTATGTTTAACTTAAGAAACTGACAAACTGTTTTCCAAACTGGTTGTTGCATCTTACATTCCCACTAGCGCTGTGTGAGAGTTCCCATTCCTCCACAGCCTTCACATTCTGGTAAGTATGTAGCAACACCTCATTGTCATTTTAATTTGCATTTCTCTATTGACTATTGACACATCTCTTGACGTGTTTATTTGCCATATACCTTTTTGGTGGAGTATCTGTTCTGCTCTCTCTGCTATTTCCTAAACAGAGTTCTGTTTTCTTACTTGAGTTTTGAGAGTTCTTTTTATGTACTGAATACAAGTCCTTTATCAGATACAAAAGCATTACAAATATTTTTTCCCAGTCTGTGGCTTCTCTTTTTATTCTCTTATGAGTAATGTCTTTGAAAGAACAGAAGTTTTAAATTTCAATGAAATTCAATTCATTATTTTATGAACTGCTGCTCTTTTGATGTTGTATGTAAGAAATCTTTATCTAACCCAAAGTCACAAAAGTTTCTATGCTTTCTTCTAGAAGCTTTATAGTTTAAGTTTTATGCTTGGGTAGATCTGTTTTAAGTTTTGCAGATGGTACAAGAAATAAATCAAAGGTTTTTTTGCCAGCATATGGCTATCCAATTGTTCCAGTACCATTTGTAAAAGAGACCATGTCTTCTTTACTGAATTGACTTTGAACATCTGTTGAAAATCAGTTGTCCATGTATTTATGGGTCTATTTCTGGACTCTATTCTGTTCACTGATCTACTTGTCTATCTTTCCACTAATACTACACTCTCTTGATATTGTAGCTTTATAAGTAGTTTTCAAATCAATTACTCTTAGTTCCTCAACTTTGTTCTTCTTTTTCAAATATGTTTCAGCTGTTCTATGCTAGGTCCACTGCATTTCCATATGAATTGTTTCATCTGCTTATCAATTTCTACAAAAAGCTGTGCTAATATTTTAACTGGAATCAATTTAGGAAGAAATGACATATTAGCAGTATAAAGACTTCCAACCCATACACAGGGTATATCTCTCACTTTTTTGGATCTTCTTTAATTTCTCTCAGAAATGCTTTGTAGTTTTCAGTACACAGATCTTTCATATCTTTTTTCAGATATATCCCTAAGTATTTCATATTTTTGATGCTATTGTATATGAGTTTTATTATGTTTTATGACTGATGTTAATGCTCCTAGACTGTGGACTACATTTAGAGTAACAAGATTTTCATACAGTTGCCCTAAGCCTTTATATTTTAAATATATATTGTGTATTTTAAATACACAAATTACTTTTATTTCTCCTTTATATTATATGCAAAAACTTAAATTGACTTTGAAATTGCACATGTTTGTATGTAATTACATCATTTATAAATTTCATTTCAGAACCATAAGGAAGGATTTTAGGAAATATTTATAATAATTTATATTTATGGGTATAGGGTTTGAGGAGGTTAAGAACTACTCCTCTAAACCATTTTGTCAATAATTACCATGAAACTGAATGTTTAAGCATCATTTGGTAGGACTTATTCTGATGTTATAAATTAACAAAAGGCTATCAAGGAACAAACTTATCTCTAAACATCAACGGAAGTTGCCAATGGCACTAATAAGACAAATAAAAACAGGAACAAGAAATACAGAAAATAATTTAAGATAATTTACACATTTTTGTGATCCAAGGGGGAAAACATACAAAATTGGAACTCACCAAGCGTGTGTTCTGGTTCTGGCTATACCATTACTTAACGTCTTTGTGAATCAGAACAATTTATCTAAATTCCTTTGCCTCCAGATTTCTATAATTTTAAAATGAAAGTTTAGGACCAGATGATCCACTATCATCTTTTCTAGATAGAAATCTATGATTCATACAAGTAGACACGTGGAACCCACTACTGGTTCACATTAAACTACTACTACGATCTGTTCTTTGTCCAGAATGCCTAGGTTTCACTCTAAACTCGGACACTATCGAGCAGAATCCAGTGGAATAACAACAGGCTACTTGTGTAACCCCTCTGTGCTTCAGCTCCCTCATCAGTAACACAGGGATAGTAACAACACCTTCTTCACAGAGTTGTCAGAATCAAAGGTTAATGGACAGCACTCAGACTAGCACACACGAGAAGCCCTCAAGACGTATTACAATTACTTTTATTTGTAGTTGTCACATACTCCCTCTTCCCTTGAAATTATGTACCATTCCAAATGAAAAATTATAGTATATGATTTCCCATTACTTAACTGGAGAGGAAATATTTTGCTCTATTTAATTCTAAGTAATGAAAAGGTGCATCTTCGGATTCCATACATAAATGTGACTGTCTTTATATAAATAAGCAGGTAGACTGCCTTCCTTGATTAAAGCACTACAAGGGACAAGGCTTCCGAACAGCTTCCCTTTTGGATAAAGAATACTTTTGTGAAAATAAGTTATTTGGATCCACACTAAACTCCTGAGGTAAGGAAATTTTTATTGTCCAAGAATTGCTTCTCTGACATTTGTGCACAAAACCACTCACATGGACATTCTGGCATAACTATGAAAAATAAAACAGCAGATCCTTGATCATCTTGTGGAGAACCAAGAGACCATGAGCTGTGTAAAGTTCTGTCAATCTCTATATGGTATTTGGTCCATTAGATTAACTGTATCTCAAATGTGTTTTAAGGAAGATTTTCGGGGAAGGGGTGGGGGGTGGGGGTGGAAGAGAACATCTGCTAAACTGTGTTTCATTTCTTCCTTTATCTGTGCACAGGACACACAATGTGGGCCGGATCAGTGGTGCTGCATTTTGTGCTTAACAATCATCTGAGGAACTTGACAAAATTCAGATTCCTGTCCCCATCCCCTGAGACTCTGATTAGTAATACCTAGTTTTCACATGTTTTTCTAGTCATTCTGATGCTAGTCGCTCCCAGATGAAATTGAGAAATATTGCACTAAGAAATAATCCTCAAAGATATTAACATTTTATATTTGTGTTATGCCTTTTACCTAAGCAAAAAAGGCTTTCCAGACACTTCATCACACATCTCCAACAATGGTCTAAAAGACAGGCGCAAAAGCTAATGCCATTTAGTTTTAAAAAGTAGGAAAAAAAACACTAAGGTTTTTTTTTTTTTTTGCTAAAGTACATTATATGATAAAACACCTCAAAAAACAAAGGTAAAAGATTCAATACACTCTTTAGAAGACAAATAAAACACAGATTTCAGAATTTCAAATTACTATAGTTAATATAATTTCACACTTCCTACTCCTCGAAGTTTAAGAAAAGAAACAGAGTCATGGTATAATTTAAACACACGGATGAACTAATCCTTCTGTTCCCACACCTAAATTATGGTCTAGGCTAAAACAACACATAGACTAGAACTTGGCAAAATGCTGATCTTCCTCAACCACCAGCTGATTGGCAGGGTTTACCTCCAGCACAGAGTAAGCACTGTTTCTAGAAGAGTGGTCTGAGGAACACCTGGGCCAGAATCGTGTGGATAAAAAGATAGCCTTACATCCCATCTCACAGCAACAGAGACAGAATTTTTAGGCTTAGGTCCTGAGATTTTATATTTTAACATGTTCCCCTGGTGAGTCTTAAATACACTGAAGTTTGAGAATCAGTGGTGAAGGGAGAGTAGACAGGATTATTGATAACAGAAGAATGAAGAGAGCAGTGCAGCACCCTTACATATATTAGTAAGTGCTCTTCCTTGGACTGACTTTCTTTGCAAATGAAGACAACAGTGCAATACCACTACACACTAAAAAGAACAGCTAAATCAGAAACACCTGAGAAGTATCAAATGCTGGTGAGAACGCAGAGCAGCATCACTGCTGGTGGGAATGCAAAATGGTACAATCACTTTGAAAGGCAGTTTGGTGGTTCTGATGAGCCTAAACATAGGCTTACCATATGATCCAGCAATTGTGCTCCTTGGCATTCACCTAAAGGAGCTGAAAACTTCTATCAACAGAAAAACCTGCACGTGGATGTTTATTAGCAGCTTTATTCATAATTGCCAAAATCCAGGAGCAACCAAGATGTCCTTTAATATGTAAACTGTGGCACATCCATAACAATGAATATTAGATAGCGATAAAAGAACTATCAAACCATGAAAAGACATGGAGGAACCTTAAGTCTGCTAAGTGAAAAAAGCTAGTTTGAAAAGGCTACACACTGTATGATTCTAACTATATGATGATGTTTTGGAAAAGGCAAAACTATGGAGGCAGTAAATGATCAGCGGTTGCCAGGGGTTACAGGGAGACAGGGATGAACAGATGGAGCACAGGGGATTTTTCGGGCAGTGAAACTATTCTGTATAAAGCTATGATGGTGGATACATGTCATTATGCATTTGTTAAAATCCACAGAATTACACATCACAAAGAGAGAACTTTAATGTAAACAAGGGACTATAGTTAATAACAATGTATGAATACTGGTTCATTAACTATAAAAAAAAGCAAGTCCAAAAATTACTGCAGTCGTGGAGTAGGATGTGAAACTGACACAGTCCTTTTATTCACATGATTCTGGCCAGGTGTTCCTCAGACCACTCTTCTAGAAACTGTGCTTACTCTGTAGGTAAACTCTGTGAATCAGCTAGTGGTTAATTAAGATCAGTATTGTGCCAATTCTAGTCAATGAATTATAAAGCAAGATGTAAATAATAGGAGAAAGTGTGTATGCATCGGGGGGATTATATGAAACACGATGTACTATCTGCTCAATCATTCTGTAAATTTGTACTAAAAAATAATGTCTACTAATTATTTTTTTAAATAAAGCAAAATCACAACCAGCGACTGCACACCATCTGTTCACAGTAATATAAAGGAAAGGCTCCCACACTGAAACCTATACCTTGGTCATAGCCTGACAGTTGGCTGGAAAGGAGACAACAAACACACATGTGACTGTGACAAAAGAAAAAGTGGAGTCTGTGCAACATGTCCTAATCACATCCAGTTGAGCAGACCTGCAAGTGGAGACACACACGGGGCCCACATACCAAGATTACGTTTCCAGAAAGCTTTCCAGAAGTGCTCAGAGCATGACACCTCAGAGGTGGGAAGCAGTGACTCACATCCTTGCTCCTCCTCCATGCTCTCTCCTGAGAGTGGTCAGCTCTAAATGGTCTTGATCCCCAGGAAGACCACTGTCCAAGCTACTCCACGGATAAGCCAGGCCCTCATCTCTTCCTATACTTTTAGGGAAGATAGGCTTCCCGCCTCTATCCTTCTTCCTTCATGGTCCACTGATAAAGCTCAGTTTATAGAGTCCATCTGTGTGACCAGGACCAAACTGGCTAACCAAGGTGCACATTATCCCATATCTGGCCAGTGTGCCCAGGTCATCTGGACATCCTCTCCTCAAAAGACTCACAAAACTCTGCATTCCAAAGTCACCTCCTCCAGGAATCCCGCCTAGACCTCCTATGGAATACTGCTGGGCTATGAACCTCGCACTCACCTGAGAGGCCCTGAGGAGAACACTGAGGCCTACTTGTCCTCCTTGTCCTACCCCTGGGCATGGTGCTCAATGCCCAGAGGGCCTTCTGCCATGAATGAAATGAAGGCCTGATACTAGCCTATGAGCATGGGATGGGCCCATTCTCAGATGCTGCCCAGCCTCCTCACTGCCTGGGGACAGCAAGAGGGCACAGGACACTACAGAGCAGTCATTCCCAGGGCTCCTGCTTCTGAAGGCCCTCAAGCTGTAAGCAATCATAGCTAACACCCCTAAGCTCTGCCTGTCCTTGGCCTAGGGGCCAGCTTGGCTCAGGTAGGGCCTTGCTCCTCATCAAGTCTGTGTGAGAGAGTCCCTGAAGGGCCTTCTAGGCAGCCCTAAAGGTGGTCCCATCCACCTAAACATCCAGGACTGTTTGTTACCTGTTATGTGCTGAATTCTATCTCCCCAAAATTCATCCGTTGAAGCCCTAACCCCCCGTATTTCAGAATGTGACTGTATTTGGAGATAAGTGCTTTAAAGAGGTAATTAGGATTAAAAGATGTCATACAGCTGTGCCTATTCTAGTCTGACTGGTGCTCTTATAAGAAGAGGAGATCAGGACGCAGGGACAGAGATACCCGGGATGTGTTCACACAGAGGAAAGAGCATGTGAGGACACATTGGGAAGGCAGCCATCCACAAGCCAAGTAGAGGCCTTGGAAGAAACCAATCCTGGCAACACCTTGATCTTGGACTTCCAGCCTCCAGAATGGTGAGAAAGTAAGTTTCTGTTGTTTTAACTTATCCAATCTTTAGTATTTCGTTATGGCAGCCCTAGCAAACTAAAACAGCACCTAATAGACAAATGAAAGAAAAGATGAACCTCGGAAACAGCAATACTCGATAACAGAAGAAGATCTCACAAAAATATATATACACGATTATTATTCACATTCTGAATTTCTATCACTTATCTAGACCAGAATATACGAAGTACCAGGAATTCAGACATAATTACATTAGAAAAATAAAGTTATCTGAATATCATCCTTCTAAAAGGAGTCACATAAAAAATGTTGTTGGGAGTAATACATCTGACAAAGGCTTAATATCCATAATATATAAAGAACTCACATAACTCAGCAACAAAAAAAATCAAACAACCCAATCAAAAAATGGGCAGGAGACATGAACAGACATTTCTCCAAAGAAGATATACAGTTGGCCAATAGGCACATGAAAAGATGTTCATCATCGTTGTGCATCAGGGAAACGCAAATCAGAACTACACTAAGATATTACCTTACACCCATTAGAATGACAAAAATAACTAAAACAAATCGTAACAAATGTTGGAGAGGTTGTGGAGAAAAAGGAACCCTCATACACTGCTGGTGGGAATGCAAACTGGTGCAGCCACTATAGAAAACAGTATGGAGACTCCTCAAAAAATTAAAAATAGAACTACCATACAATCCAGCTATCCCACTACTGGGTATCTATCCAAAGAACCTGAAATCAGCAATTCCAAAAATCCCATGCACCTCTATGTTCATTGCAGCATTATTTACAATAGCCAAGACGTGGAAGCAACCTAAGTGCCCATCAACAGATGATTGGATAAAGAAGATGTGGTATATATATATACAATGGAATACTCCTCAGCCATAAAAAAAGAACAAAATCGTCCCATTTGCAACAACATGGATGGACCTTGAGGGAATTATGTTAAGTGAAATAAGCCAGATAGAGAAGGACAATCTCTGTACGACTCCACTCACACGAGGAATTTAAACATGTGGACAAAGAGAACAGATTAGTGGCTACCAGGGGAAAGGTGGGGTGGAGGGTGGGCACAAAGGGTGAAGGGGTACACCTACAACAGGACTGACAGACAATAATGTACAACTGAAATTTCACAAGATTGTAACCTATCATTAACTCAATTAAAAAAAAAGTAGCAGTCAGGGAATTGGTAACTCAGGTTTGAAATACTCTGGGGAAAGCAATCAGGAATTATGCCTTATCAAAAACTGACAACAGGTCAATAAACTAATTTCTGTAAAAAAAAAAAAAAAAAAAAATGTTGTTGGGGCCAGCCTGGTGGAGCACCGGTTAAGTTCGCAACTCCACTTCCATGGCCCGGGGTTCGCTGGGCCCGGACCTACACACTGCTTGTCAAACCATGCTGTGGCAGGCATCCCACAAATAAAGTAGAGGAAGATGGGCATGGGTGTTAGCTCAGGGCCAGTCTTCCTCAGCAAAAAGAGGAAGATTGGTGGCAGATGTTAGCTCAGGGCTAATCTGCCTCAAAACAAAAAAAAGGAAAAAAAAAGTTCTCATAAGAACAAGTTTCTCTAATACTTTTAGAGTAACTGGTTTTTAAAAATTAAAATTACAGGGTTCCAGCCCCATGGCCGAGTGGTTAAAGTTCAGCATGCTCTGCTTTGGCAGCCCAGGTTCATGGGTTCATAACCCGGGCACGGCCCTACTCTACTCATCAGCCATGCTGTGGAGGCATCCCACACGCAAAACAAAGGAAAACTGGCACAGAATTTAGCTCAGGACTAATCTTCCTCAAGCAAAAGAACAGGAAGATTAGTAATGGATACTAGCTCAGGGCAAATCTTCCTCATCAAAATAAACAAACAAATAAATAAAATTATAAAATGGCCTATGCTGTAACATATCCACTACATAAAGTAAGGTTTACTAGTAACCTAAACTAGCGGTTTTCTAGTGGTGCTGCTTATACACAGCTATAGTAAGGACCATCAGAGATGCTGCAAGAGGCCTAAGGGAGATCGACTAAGCATGCTTTCTGGGAGCACATGGCCCAGGGGGCCCAATTTAAACTAACTAGGGCAGCTCCACTGTTACCTTTTCTCAGATTGAGATTCTGTGTAAGATCCTGTTTGATTAACAATTCCACTGGGTTTTAAAAAATTATGAAAACCAATGGACTAAGCCATTATTCCAGTTATTTCCAACTTAAAAATCTGGATATTAAAGGGATCTGATCTACAGTTGTTATATGCATGGAATAAATTATGATTATCTTTCTCTCTCAACAGAGTATTTGGGAAAGCAGGGGAATATGCTCACAATTTTAAAATGCCTAACAAGGGCAGAGAACATCACAAAGAGTCTGAAGAGGAGTTTTTCCCCAGATACGATCTATAAAACATCACATAAAAACATAACACACGGCGACAGCAATGTTTCCACCAGTAAATCTGTATGCTTTGGAGTCCACAGCTGGTTAATCTTTACAACATTTCTTGCTGGGAAAGAAAGATGTTTCTTTCTATCGGGCAGAAAGCTGACGTGGAGAAATGTAATATGAGAGTAAATGTAGAAATCACGCTCTGCAGACAATGTGATGGAGCAGACTTCAACTTGAGTCCCTATTCCACCACTTACTGATTTGGCGTCTTGGGTGTTTATTAACCCTCTCAAAACTGTTTCCTCTCCCTAAAATGAGGACTAATAACTACCTTCAAGCTTCCTGAAAATTAAAGAAAACATCGTGTATAAGATGCCAAGCAACACTTGGCACATAACAGGTGCTAAATACGCCTTCCCATTCACACCTTGCCCTGTGATAAACCATGAGGTGTTCCGTACTAGTGTCCAGGAACAAGGAAAAGTGAACCGAGCAGATTCTCTCCTTAAAGTACTGATTCCTTTTTAAATGAATTTTTGATAGTGACATTTAATGACCTGCTCCTGGTGCTATGGGCACCCCCATACTCCCAAATTAACTTGTCTTCTCACAAGCATACTCTAACATTATCTAAACACACAAGATTGCCTTTGCAAGACCCATCAGGATGAAAAATGGCATTCCTATAGGAGAAACCTTCATTATCAACTACAAATCAATCCTTGAAGTTTAAAAACCTGTTTTCATTTTAAATAATCTGTTTTGGCAATAAATTAGTTTTTAACTAGTTAATTTATACTAACTTTTAAAAGAATTAGTTTGTTTAGGCAATAAGTAATTTGTATAACACTAAATAAAACAGTTATGAAGATAAATCCATACCTTGTACAGAATCAACATTCAATAAATACTTGTTACATGAAAGAAAGGAAAACCTGCTACCATTTTTACATCACAGAAGTAAAATGCTGAGGAGAGGTTTTGGAAGATGGTTGTGTAGGAGGATCCTGAACTCGCCTCCTCCCACGGACACAATAAACCTACAACTACCGTGGAACAGTTTCCTCTGAGGGAGATCTGCAAATCAAATGAGAAGAACCTCCACAACAAGGGACAACACAGGGGGGTGGAAGAGGCAGAGATACGGTCCTGCTGAGGCAAAAAACATGTCGTAGCTGCGGCACCTCACGGTCGGGAAGGATCTCAAAGATTCGGAGCTCCACCTGGAGAGGCCAGGGATTCAAACTGCACATTAGGCATCACAGTGCTCAGATCCAGAACAAGAGAGATGAGACTCCAAAACACCTGGATTTGAAAATCAAGGAGAATATTCCCAGGAAAACGACACACCTTCAGAGAAAGGAAAACCTGGTCTTAAAGGGACCATGCACAAACCAACTCGACCCAGAAACCAGCATAAAAACACCAGATAGAAAAGTGAATAGTCCACTGGTGAAAGAGACTCAATTATTAAACTCAAAGCCCATCCTGGAGAAGCAAGAGGCAGCTGGGCCCACTCCCCCTGAGGGACTGAGATGTTGCCAGTAGCCATTTTTATGACCTAGCTTAGCCGTGCCAACACAGACGCTGGCCAGCACATTTTATAATCCTTCCTCAGGCCTGTTAACATAGGGGGTTGCCCGGCACACTACACCACCCAGGCAAAGGAGCCCAGTCAGGCAGCACAGGCAACCAGTCTCAGGGACCAGCCCCATCACCAGTGAGCCCACAGCAAACTTGTACTGCAGGGCCTTGCAACCAGCCACACAGGGATCTGCCCTGACCACCAACATGCCTGAAATGGTGGTATGCTGCTGTGCTGGAGACCTTCCCTGCCCACCAGCACACCTGTGGCAGTTGCATGCTGCCAGGAAGCATAGCCATTCTGCACCAGGGGCCTGCCCCGCCCACCAGTATGCCCAAGGCAGTTACATAATGCTGGGTTACATAGACAGGCCACACCAAAGGCTCACCCTGCTCAAGAGTGAGCTAGCAGCAGCTGGAACACCAGGCACACACCCAGGTGCATTGGGGATCTGGTCTGCTCACTGGTGAGCTAGCAGAAGTTGCAGGCTTTGTAGCTAGCTGCACCAGGGGCCTGGCCCACCCACCAATGAGCTAGCAGCAGCAGCAAGCCACACAGCCAGCCATACCAGGGGCCTGCAGCAGTTGTGTGCCCCAAGGCCTAGCAACCAGCCACACTGGGGTCCTGCCCCACCCACCAGTGAGCTCACAGCAGTTGTGTGCCTCTAGACTCCATATCCAGAAACATTAGGAGCCTACTCTACCTACCCTCGCGGCAATAGCAGCACACACAGGGGACAGCCATGGAGCATTTGGCACAAGCAATGAGAGTGGAGCATGCTTCTGGGCCCCATAAGATATCTTCCATATAAGGCCACATTTCCAAGATTGGGAAATGTAGCTGATGTACCTAATACATAGAGATAAGTACAGATTGGTAGAAAAAATGAGGAAACAGAGGAATAGGCTCCAAATAAAAGAACAGGACAAATCCCCAGAAAAAGAACTGAATCAAACAGAGATAAACAATCTAACTAATCAAGAATACAAAGTAACAGTCATAAGAACGCTCGCTGAACTCGGGACAAGAACTGATTAACACAGTGAGAACTTCAACAAAGAACTAGAAAATATAAAAAAGAATCAATAAGAACTGAAGAATCTAACAACTGAAATGAAAAGATTCACTAGAGGGAATCAACAGCAGAGCAGATGACACAGAAGAATGGATCAGCGACCCAAACGACAGAGTAGAGAAAAATCACCCAAACTGAGTGGAAAATGGGGACAATTTAAGGGACCTCTGAGAAAACATCAAGCATACTATATTGACATTATAGGTGTCCCAAAAGGAAAACAAGAGACAAAGGGGCAGAGAATTTATTTGAAGAAATAATAGCTGAAAACTTCCCTAACCTGGGGAAGGAAATAAACACCCAGGTACAGGAGGCATAAAGAGTACCAAACAAAATGAACCCAAAGAGGCCCACACCAAGACACATTACAGCTAAAATGTCAAGAAATAAAGATAAAAAGAGAATTTTAAAAGTTTCAAGAGAAAAGCAACAAGGGAAACCCTGTAAGGCTCTCAGCTGATGACTTACAGGCTTGAAGGGAGAGGCACGATATACTTAAAAGTGCTGAAAAGAAAAAAATCTACAACCAAGAACACTCTACTTGGCAAACTTACCATTCACAACGGAAGGAGAGATAAAGAGTTTTCCAGACAAGATAAAACTAAAGGAATTCATCAATACCGAACAGATGTTACAAGAAATTTTCAAAGAACTTCTTTAAGTACAAAAGGACACTAATAGAAATAATAAAATTATCAAAAACAAATATCACTGGTAAAGGTAAATATATAGTAAAAGTAGTGGATCAACCATCTATAAAGTTAGTATAAAAGTAAAAAGACAAAATTACTAAAATCATCTATATCTACAATATGATGTTAAGAGATACACAAATTGTCATCAGATCACAAGAGAACAAGAGAAAAAGAAAGAAATAGAGTAGAACTATGAAAACATCCAGAAAAACGTAACAAATAGCAATAAGTACATACTTATCAATAATTACTTTAAAAGCACATGGATTCAATGCTCCTAACAAAAGACATAGGGTGGCTAAATGGATAAAAACCAAGAGCCATCTATGTTGTATACAAGAGACAAACGTCAGACCTAAAGACACTCACTAACTGAAAGTGAAGGGACAGAAAAAGATATTCCATGCAAATGGAAATGAAAAAAAAGCTGAGGTAACAATACTTATATCAGACAAAATAGACTTTAAAACAAAGATGTAACAAAGGCAAAGAAGAGCATTATCTAATGACAAAGGGAATAATTCAACAAAAGGATTTAACACTTATAAACATGTATGTACTCAAATACTACCTATGCACCTAAATACATAAAGCAAGTTTCAACAGACATAAGAGGAGAAATTGACAGTAACACAATAATAGTAGGAGACCTTAACACCCCACTTACATCAATGGATAGATCATCCAGACAGAAGATCAATAAGGAAACACTGACCTTAAACAACACATTAGACCAGATGGATTTAATATATATATATACACAGACCATATCATTCAAAATCAGCAGTATACTCATCCTTTTCAAACACACATGGAACACTCTCCAAGACAGACCACGTGTTAGGCCACAAAATAGGTCTCAATAAATTTAAGAAGACTGAAATAATATCAAGAGTCTGTTCCAACCACAATGGTATGAAACTGGAAATCAACTACAAGAAGAAAACTCGAAAAGTCACAAATATGTGGAGATTAAACAAAATGCTACCAGACAACTACTGTGCCAATGAAGAAATCAAAGGAGAGAAAAAAAAAATACCTGGAGACAAATGAAAATGAAAATAAGACATACCAAAATCTATGGGATGCAGTAAAAATGGTGCTGAAGAGGGAAGTTTATAGCAATACAGGCCTACCCCCAAAACAAGAAAGATCTCAAATAAACAATCTAACATTACACCAAAAGGAACTGGAAAAAGAAGAACAAATGCAACCAAAACTCAGTAGAAGGAAGGAAATAATAGAAACCAGAGCAGAAAGAAATTAAATAGATAGTAAAAAGACAACAGAAAAGATCAATGAAACTAAAAGCTGGTTCTGTGAAAAGATAAACAAAATTGACAAACCTTTAGCTTGACTCACCAAGAAAAAAATAGAGAAAACTAAAATAAATAAAACCAGAAATAAAAGAGGAGAAATTACAATGGATACCACAGAAATACAAAGGGTTCTAAGAGAATACTATGAAAAGCTATACGTCAACAAATTGAATAATCTAGAAGAAATAGATAAATTCCTAGAATTATACAACTCTCCAAAACTGAATCAAGAAGAAATAGAGAATCTGAATAGACTGATCACTAGTAAAGAGACTGAAGTAGTAATCAAAAACCTCCCAAAAAACAAAAGGCGAGGACCAGACAGCTCCCTTAGTGATTTCTACCAAACATTTAAAGAGATTTAACACCTATCCTTCTGAAATTCTTCCAAAACACTGAAGAGGAGGGGACTCTTCCTAACTCATTTTACAAGACTAACATTACTCTGATACCAAAACCAAACAAAGACAACAAAAAAAAGAAAATTAAAGGCCAATATCACTGATAACATAGATGGAAAAATCATCAACAAAACATCAGCAAATCAAATACAACAATATATTATGGATCATACACCTCAATCAAGTGTGAATTATTCCAGGAATGCAAGGATGCTTCAACATCTGCAAATCAATGTGATACACCACATAAACAAAATGAAGACGAAAAATCACATGATCAATTCAACTGATGCAGAGAAAGTATTCAAGATTCAGCATCCATTTATGATAAAAACTCTGAATAAAATAGGTATAGAAGGAGTGTACTTCAACATAACAAAGGCCATATATGACAAAACCACAGCTAACATCATACTCAATGGTGAAAAACTGAAAGCTATCCCTCTAAGAACAGGAAGAAGACAAGGATGCCCACTTTTGCCACTCCTATTCAACACAGTATTGGAAGTTTTAGCCAGAGCAATTAAGCAAGAAAATGAAGTAGAAGGTAACCAAGTTGGAAAGGAAGAAGTAAAATTTGCAGATGACACAATTTTATATATAGAAAACCCTAAAGAATCCACCAAGAAACTATTAGAAATAGTAAACCAATACAGTAAAGTTGCAGGGTACAAAATCAACATATACAAATCAGTTGTGTTTCTATGCATTAACAACAAAATAGCAGAAAGAGATATCAAAAACACAATCCTGGGCTGGCCCAGTGGTGCAGTGGTTAAGTTCACATGTTCTGCTTTGGCAGCCTGGGGTTCACCAGTTCAGATCCCGGGTGCGGACTTATGCACCACTTGTCAAGCCATGCTGTGGCAGGTGTCCCACATATAAAGTAGAGAAGGACTGGTGGCAGATGTTAGCTCAGGGCTAAGCTGCCTCAAAAAAACAAAACACAAGCCTATTTAGAATCACAAGGAAAAGAATAAAATGCCTAGTAATAAATTTAATCAAGGAAGTGAAAGATCTGTACGCTAAAAATGATAAAACATTGTTGAAAGAAATTGAAGCAGACACAAAAAAACGGTAAGATATTCTGTGCTCATGGATTGGAAGAATTAGCATAGTCAAAATGTCCATACTACTTAAAGCAATCTACAGATTCAATGCAATCACTATCAATGACCCAACAACATTTTTCACGAAAATAGAAAAAAAGAATCCTAAAATTTATATGGAGCAACACAAGTCCCCAAATAGCCAAAGCAATCCTGAGAAAAAAGAACAAAGCTGGAGGAATCACACTCCCTCATTTCAAAGTATTCTACAAAGCTGTAGTAATCAAAGCAGCATGATACTGGCAGAAAAACAGACATACAGATCAATGGAACAGAACTGAAAGCCCAGAAATAAATCTACACATTCATGGACAGCTAATTTTTGACAAAGGAGTAAGGAAAATACAATGGAGAAAGGAAAATCTCCTCAGTAAATGGTGTTTGGAAAACCGGATAGCCAAATGCAAAATGAAAGTAGACCATTATCTTATACCATACACAAAAATTAATGCAAAATGGATTAAAGACTTGACTATAAGACCTGAATCATAAAATTCCTAGTAGAAAATACAGGCATCAGTATACTCTTTGACATCAGAATTAGCAGGATCTTTTTGAATAGCATGTTTCCTCAGGCAAGGGAAACAAAAGAAAAAATAAACAAATGAGACTACATCAAACTAAGAAGCTCATGCACAGCAAAGAAAATCATCAACAAAACAAAGACACAACCTAACAACTGAGACAAGATATTTGCAAATCATATATCTGATACGAGTTTAATAGCCAAAACATATAAAGAACTCATACACCCAAACAAACAAACAAAAAAAAACAATCTGATCAAAAAATGGGCAGAGGATCTGAACAGACATTGTTCCAAAGAAGACATACAGATGGCCAACATGCATGTGAAAAGATGTTCAACATCACAAATTATAAGGGAAATGCAAATCAAAACCACCAGGAGATATCAATCAGCTCATGCCTATCAAAATGGCTATTACCAAAAAGACAAGAAATAACAAGAGTTGGAGAGGATGTGGAGAAAAGAGAACCCTCATACACTGCTGGTGGGAACACAGATTGATACAGCATCTACTGAAAACAGTATGGAGATTCCTCAAAAAATTAAAAACAGAACTACCATATGATCCAGATATTTCACTTTTGAGTATTTATCCAAAGAACATGAAAATACTAATTCAAAAAGAAACATGTACCCCTATGTTCACTGCAGCATTATTCACAACAGCCAAGACTTGGTAACAACCTAAATTCCCCACTGAAAGATGAATGGATAAAGAACATTTCACAAACACACACACACAGTGGACTACTAAGCAACCATAAAAAAAGATGAAATCTTGCCGTTTGCAACAACATGGATGTTCCTGGAGGGTATTATGCTCAACAAAATAAGTCAGATGGAGAAAGACAAATTCCATATGATTTCACTCATATGTGGAAGATAAAACAACAGCAACAAACAGATACAAAGAACAGACTGGTGCTTCCCAGATGAGAAGGGGTTGGGGCAGAGTGAAAGGCAGACATTTGTATGGTGACAAATGGCAATTAGACTGCTGGTGGGGAACACAACGTATATACAGAAGTCGAAATATAATGATGTGCACCTGAAATTTATACAATGTTATAAACCAATATGACCTCAATAAATAAATAAATAAAAAGTTGAGAAGGACTAGAGGGATTTTAGGTGGAACTCTCCAATTAAGAAAGTGCGACGGAAGCAAAACTGTTCTTTGCACTTTTCTCACCTCCTTCCCTGTGGCCTACCTGAAATCCGTGCTTGCCTCTCCACCATGTGCTTAACACTTTGGGGGGCATGTCAATAACAGAAACAATGTCTCCCACCTAGGAGAAAAAAATGTTAAGTGAAATGTTTTTAGCCAAATTTTAAACCAATTTTTACTGTCTAGAATATAAATCTGAACTATAACAAAAAAGTAAATACTATCTTATTCTCTGGCTAATTATTTCTGGGAAGACATAACACTTCCTTCTGTAAAGAATTTAACAATCTTAACCACTTGTTAAGGAGAGGTCTACAAAAGTTGAGCAGCACAAAGACTGATGCAACTAACACGTGGAGTGACTTCAGGAAGCCGGGTTTATAGCATAAGATTGGTGAATGCTGGGCATCATACCATCACCGTTGCTTCTGTTAGAACACTGTTACTGCTATTACTAAAAGTGATCAGATTCACTTATAAAAGACAGTTTTAAATACTCATATTTAGAACAGCAACAGCTTCTATTCATCCCACACTTAGTGGGCACTTACCCTGCGCCAGTCACTGTGTTGAGCACTTGACATACCTTATTTAGTCATATAGGAAAGGCCTAAGATGTCTACCGTTGCTGGGTTATTCTTAGAAAATGTAAAATTTGATGACAACTATACTTCTTTCAATAGATGGTACAATATAACATTTCCACTAAATAGCTTACTTTTCTTCACTCTAAAAGAGAGAAGTTTACACAAACTTTTACAAAATCACACATATAAAAATCACAATAGTTTTTAGTAATATATTTAATGGAAGTTATATTCTTCAATCAAAGTAAGTGATGATCTCTGTGGTAAAACACAGCTAAGTATTTCAGAGCAATGTCAGTAATGTACACAATATTGCTTTAAGAATTTTTCTTTGTATATTCACAACTAATTTTTCAAGTCACAAAAGAATCATCTTCACAAAGCTATGTTTGCTAACAGACATGGCATCTTTCAAGAGCTACATTCTTTTGTGTGTAGAACCTAAAAATTTAGTTTGAGAATAGTTCAAATACTATACAGTAAAAATTGATATTGTTTTTTCTTAAATTGAATTACTGTCAGTATTTTTTTTTGTCGGTCATTAGCCAATATTAAAGGAAGAAATAATTCCCCTACTTTAACATTAGATAGCAAGAAATGCTCATTTCACTTTTCACTTTTAACTCAATCTTTGAACACACAACAGGAAGAAAGCATCATTGGGTATCATTTTCAGGTACTAAAAACACAATGACAGAAGACTGAGCCCTGACTTACAAAAAAGCTCACAAACAGGAAAACAATTATAATTGAATGTAATAAGTGATATGACAAAGATATGCCATGAGAACAGTTCAGAATGACATCAGTCCAGGGTTTTTTATGGTATACATCTGCCTGGAGGAGGGGGAAGACGATCAAGGATGACGTCCCAGAAGAAACAGGAGACATTTAAGCTGAGTTTTCAAGGATGAGTACAGTCATTTAAATAAAAATAGATGGCATTCTAAGGCTGAAAAATAATGGGGTATGGAAAAACCCAGTGCTTTTAATTAAGGAAATGATTTTAAAAAATTAAAGATGAAAAAAAAAAAAAAAGAAAGTCAAACATTTTTTCATATGACTGCAAAAAAAAAAAAAAAATTAAAGATGAGGTTGGAAAAGTAGCAGGGACTGTGTTTACACATAGCATATTTAGTCATTTACCTCTAAGGTCAATTCATCAGGGGCCCGAGCAGTGTACCTCTTGATAACATGAGCAGCACCGACCGCAGGAGTGTTAATGGATGATTCCTCATGAACTAGAAGGTGATTTCCCTTATTATCAATCTGTAACAAAGAAAACATACTATGAGATGGCTAAAGACATGGGACTTGCAAAAGTTTCTTTGACTATCTATAATATAATCTGATTTAGAGAAACTATAACCCAAAGAATCTTTACAAAAACACAACCTACCATTTATTCAGTACTTAATATATGACAGTCATTGTGCTGTGCATATAACATATATGCTATAATTTAATTCTCATAACTCTAAAAGACAGTTATTATCATTTAAGGACGAAGATGCTAAAGCTGAAAGAGGCTATGTAATTGATGACAGATTAAATAATTTGTCCAAGATCACACAGCCAATAATGGAAGAGTCGAGATCTCAGTGCAAGTTGGCCTAGCTCTACATTCTATATTCTTTGTCCTTTCCACTCTCTCTTCCCAATTTCCACTGGGCGAATAGAGTAATATAACTCTACACATGCAAATTAAGGAGAAATACCTAACACA
The DNA here is from genome assembly GCF_037783145.1 of Equus przewalskii. Classification (NCBI taxonomy): domain Eukaryota; kingdom Metazoa; phylum Chordata; class Mammalia; order Perissodactyla; family Equidae; genus Equus; species Equus przewalskii. The sequence continues at coordinate 38,307,911 of NC_091836.1, forward strand.
TTTACTGAATACTGTATCACTCAAGATTTAGTCTTAGATCAGACCCTGTAAAAGGTCAATTGTCTCTTGATCATCAATACCTGAAAAATATTTTCAATTACTAAGTCAACACCTTGCTAAATGTATACCTTAATACATTAAACATCAAAATTACAGATGTCACCATCATTCATAAAATATATTAAAAGCAGTTTCCTGGATTATCAAAGGAAGATATATTTGAGATGAAAAATGTTTAACGTATCACATATCTATCCTTCCAGAAGATGAGAACAAACTCCATTTCTTCGATTCCTGAAACTCAATAGCTATCAAAATTAAATCACTATTAAAGTCTTAAGCAGAAAATTTAAAAATAAACTTTAATAAGAGGTGAATTAGATAATACCTCCATCCAAGTAAGGGCAGGTCCACAATTGATCTTGTTGCCAGCAATAGCTGAAAGGCGGGACAGGTAAGCCATAAGCATCTGAGTGACCGACTAGAGTTAAAGAGAAAGAATTCAGTGGTAACGCACAGTAAAGATACTACACTCTGTCAGAGGAACTGGTGTAAATTGGTTTTCTCTGGCAAAAAAACCCTGCAGATTTGTTGGCATTTTAATAGTTATAAAAGGATTCTTCACAGAGGCTTAGCAGTTCCACAAACTGCAACTATGGGCACTTACATAGTAATTCCCTGTCTTGTGCAGAACTTTAACTTTTAGCCTCTCATCATCAGGGGTTATACTATTTTATAGCTTCTAATTTTACTGCTTTCCCTTTCCACTTCTGCACTAAACATGTAAAAAAGATAATTATAGCAGAGACATACTTGGCTTTTCTGCCCAGCTTCCCCTTGCTTTTCTGAAACTCCTTCTCCAAGACCTGCTACAACCTTCCATGCACTCAGCTGTGGCGGGACAGCCCTGCTCATTCATGATCCTACATCATTGATCCAGGAATGGGACCAAACAGTGACTGGCCTAACAAAGGTTACTGCAGGAATTAGGAATTGTGATACAAAATTTCAGCTCAAACTGGCTGCTGTCTTAAAAAGAGATAAAAACCTGGGACCTGTTGGTGGTGGCCATGTTCTGAGACAATATGAGAAAGAGAAATGTAACGGATAGGCAGAGATGGGAAAGGGAGACAGAGAGACATCTAGATTTTCTATGATACAAAAGAATCTGTAAGAATCTGTGGTTTAAGACATTCCTGAGACTCTGCTGCACTGTCAGTGCTTGCGTGACTGATGATGTCTCTACTTTGCCACACCTACTTAATTGCCTTGGAATTAATTATAGATTTGAAATGGCTTCCCCTCAAGACTCGGAAGATATTTTGCACTGTTTTCAAGCATCCATTGTGGCTGCCAGGGAGTCTAAGGCCATTACAATTCTTGCTCGTTTGAGAAATCTGTTTTTTGCTCTCTGTAAGCTTTTTGGGTCTTCTTTCTATTTCAGCATTTTCAAATTTTACTACAATCTTTCTAGATGTGTCTTTTTATTCATTATATTTAGCACTTAAAGGGTCCATTTAATCTGAAAACATGCCTTTCTTTAGCTTTAAGGAATTTTCTTATATTAACTTTTAGTTATTTCCATCAACTCTCTCTCCTATAACTCCTATGAGAGGGAAGAAGGAATTTCTGGATCTATTCTCTGTGATACTCAACTGTTCCCTTACAACATTTTAACCTGTTATCCCTTTGGGGGCTGTATTCTTATAAAGCTTGCTCTTCCAGCTTACTACTGTCTCTTTATCTGTGTCTATTTTGTATATAGTCCATCTATTCAGGTTTCCCATTATTAAAATTAATTTAAATGATCATTTGTTCATTGCTCAGATCTCTATTTATTTTTATAAAAATCTGCTCTCATTCCATGAATGTGACTGCTTCACTTTCTCTCTGACAATAGCGATCATGCTTCTGAAAGCCCCCTGCTTGCTCTTCTCAGTTATTTTGTTTATTCAGCTTTTTGTTGTTGTTGTTGTTGTTGTTGTTTTTGGTGAGGAAGATTAGCCCTGAGCTGACATCTGTGCCAGTCTTCCTCCACTTTATATGTAGGTCGCCACCACAGCATGTAGGTCTGTGCCCAGGATCCAAACCTGCACTCCCGGGCTGCTGAAGCGAAGTGCACAAAACTTAACCGCTACACCATGGGGCCAGCCGCTTGTTTATTTAGTTTTTACATTTGAGATTGCCAGTTTATCTATCTTTTGCAGTCCTCTTACACGTGTTTTTTATACTGTATTTTCAATCACCCCCATAAATCTTATCCTATCTCCTTTCAAAGATTTCTCATGATTTTTGATTCCCCAGTGGTTCTTTTTATTTTCTGATGTTATAAAGAATCTCTTCCCTTTTAAAATTTCTTAAAATCTTTTATATTTTTAGCAGACATTTTTGGCAGGAGTGGAGGTATGTGCATTGACACAGCCTGCCATCATAAACTAAGCAAACAGCATTGTTTTTACACGCATTTCTTTGATTACTACTGACATCAATTGTTTTCCATATTTTTGCTTCCATATTTTATATTCTCTTTGAGGAATGGTCTGCTCATATATATTGCCCATTTATAAATTATACGAGTTCTTCTTACAAAATTATATACTCAATCTACTTTAATTCCAAACATCCTACACAATATTACTAATTTTTTAGTTATGAAATAATAATCCCAGGAATCATCCTGAGTGTTCAATATAAGCTTTTATTTAGTATCCAGCCAAAAATTTCAGCCAATTTATATATAGTGGTTATTTCTGAAAAATATTAAATGCTCACCTCTGGACTGTCCTTCAGGACATCAGAACGGGGAAGCTCTGCAAGCTGGGAGAATCGTCGGTCATAAATACATAGATGAAGATGTTTATCAAGTACCCGAAAATCTTCATAGCTTCTTTTAACAATCCAACTTTTGCCCTATGGGTAGGAAAACAAGACTCCTATGATTCATCTCTATTAGGAAATGCTTATGAATCAGGCCTTATTCTATAATGGTATTCTATTCATGAGAGTTTATATTTTCTAGGGAAAAGCTTCTATTAACTTGATAGCAAACAGTTAAACTCCAAAACAGTCTACTAAGTTATAGCACATCAAAAGGTCAATAATGGAACATAAGATAGAACTCTCCACTAACTCTTTTCCTAGTGCTGGTCAGAGTCCACTGGCTCTCTTTGAAAACAAAAACTGCTAGATGGTAAGACAGCATGTGACCTTAAACCCACAGAAAGAACCATAAAATAATTTGGGTGGGAGAATATTACCAAAAATTAAAGAAAAATAAAATCAGGTTATTGATTAGTTATCACAAACATTTTCTGTGACTGAGACTAGAAATATACTGACAATCAAAACTACTGAAGTCTTCATCTATAAAGATTCAATATGCATGTATCATGTAGAATTCATCTCTCTCCCACTTCTCAGGCTTTCTTCCTTTCCTTGACCAATCTACAAGCTCATTAAAAATGAAAATCCATTCACAGACATACTTCTTACATACTGCCTTCTAATTTTCTCTTAAGTCTATCACTTCCTATAGCCTGAGCTTTAGTAAGGACTGACATCATTTCTTTTTCTTTAGGAAGATTAGCCCTGAGCTAACATCTGTGCCAATCCTCCTCTTTTTGCTGAGGAAGACTGGCCCTGAGCTAACAGCTGTGCCCATCTTCCTCTACTTTATATATAGGATGCCTGCCATAGCATGGCTTGACAAGCGGTGCATAGGTCTGCACCCAGGATCTGAACTGGCAAACCCTGGGCCACCAAAGCAGAATGTGTGAACTTAATTGCTGTGCCACTGGGTTGGCCCCCCGACATCATTTCTTACCTGGAATATTGCTACCACTCTTTGCCCCTGCTCCCTCCTCCACTATACAAAATACAAAGCTTATCAGGTCACACTGCCAAAACTCCTTCCAGAGCTCCTATGGTTGTCAATGATGAGCAGGTCCCAATTGCAAATCATTTACTTTTGAAATTTAACTTAATTTTATAACAGAGGCTTTCATCTCATAAAAATCCAGAGGGACTGGGAGAAAAAGCCTCCAGAGCAACCATCTCAGAATTAAAGAAAATATTTTTCCTGTGGCTCTTTTTCATTTGCCTCAGCCAGACGGGGCAGAGCAGACAGCATGACTTCATGGGAGAGGAGCTGAATTCTGAACACAGGTATGTCAGAAACTACCTGATAAACTTGCCTAATTCTACTTTGGACTGCAATTCTCCACTACACAGATGGGGAGCAGGGTTGTTAGAATGAAATAAGAGAATAGATGTGGCAGAGACTTTTAAAGAAGAGTGGCCTGATCTCTATTCTAAGAAACGCTAGTTCAGTAAGTCTGGAATCGGATCCAGTTAATTCTGTTGATCAACCTGAATTGGGAACCACTGATCCACAGAATTAAATCCAAACATATGTGCACACATCATGATTTTCATCATCTGGGCCCTGTCTAAATTTACAGTCTGATCGCACTCACTACTCCTCCATGCCCTTTCTTTGCTTCCAGTTATACTCAATTACTTGCATTTATTCAGTTTATGAGATGTATGTTCCTTTTCTTGCCTCCATGATTTTTAAGTGCTGTTCCTTCTCCTATGGAAAGTCATTCTTTTACTCTTTGCTCAAGTAAGCTCCTTTGTTTTCTCAGTTCTACTACTGCCTTTTACCCAAAGATTCCCTGAGAGATCACAGGGGGCTAAATACTTGTTCCTTTGGGATGGCAAAAATAAAAAATAAACAACAAAGTCAGGGGAAAAAAAAAAAGAAAAAATTATCACATAGTTGCAATTATTTTTTACTTCACGTTTAAAATATATTTTAAAACACTTCAAATACCAGAGAAGTACAAAAAATAATTTAACACATACCTATGGTCTCTATCACAGAAATTAAACTTTTATCCCCCTAAAGCTCTGGATGTTTTTCTAAAGAACCAATTACCACAGACATAAAGCCCCATTCTCCCTCACGTTCACCCTTCTAAAGGTAAGGACTGAAGTTGATGTGCATTGTTATCATGCATAAATGCATGTTTTATACCTTTCCTTTATATGCATGTATCCATAAAGAATATATATTATTGTTTTGAATTTGTATATAAATTGTATTATATAATTCACATCCTTTTGGAACTCAGAGTTTCCACTCAACCTCATGTCGAGATTTATCCATGCTGATATAGATAGCACTATTATTAGATGAATGCTGAAGTATAATCTACTATAGGAATAAAATCCAGTCTATTTTTCCATTCCCCTGTGGAAGAGAAGTAGGTATTTCACACTTGGTATTACTGCATGCAGTGCTGCAATGAACACATTCATGTCTTGTCCCGCCCTTTTGTGAGAGATTCTCCACAGGACCTACTTGGAAGTGGAAGTGCTAGATCATAATGTATGGCCATCGTTAACTTTATTTCACATTTGCCAAACTGGTCTCCAAAGTGATAATACCAATTTTGTGTGAATTACCTATTCCTACCAGAAATCTGTTCATTTTCTCCATTAAAATAACTTTTTCTTCTTGATTTACAGAAGTTTTTTGTTTGCGTACTTGCTAATGTGTTGGAAAAATCATCTTTTATCATTGACATGTATTGCAAACATCTGCTCCGAGTTTGGGACTTGCCCCTCGATTCACAGCATATTGTCAAAAAGAAGTAACATAAGATTTTATTTCCTTATCTATGGATGTAATCACAGATTAAATAATTTCCTCAAAATCTCACATAGGTATGTGAAAGAATATGGATTAAAATAAGTGTCCAATATAATAAGTTAAATTTCCATCTGGACAAGGTCTTACTGCCATCACCCATAGTATTTTAAATTTATCCATACCTTCATCTGATTGTGGTTTGGCTATAGTGCTTTTTAAAACTGTATTTGAATACCTTTAGATACAGCACAGCAAGGTCTAATTTGCCAAAGTAATTACCATACCCAGCCATTTTCCTTATTTATATTAACTGCCCAGATCCTGAAGATATATAGATTAACCAACTCTTGAAATAAACAGCTAAAACCTTGACTCTAGGATCAGAATGTCCCAATTGTAAATTCTATTGTTTAAGAATTGAACAAAGTAAATTAATATAAAATGCGTACGAGAAGTAGAGTACCAGGTAATAGAAATTGCTCAATACATGCTAGGTATTACTGTTCTTTATTAATTTAGAGAACTTGTTCTAGGCTGAACATGTAAGAACTAGGGAACAATGTTTCCAGACAAAACCCCATGACACTTAGCGGAATAAACGACTGGTCACCAAAAGCTCAGCAACTGAAAAGATAAAAGAACGTTTTTATCAATTCCTTTTAAGTACATCAGGGTTTCAACCAGGGCAGAGTGAATATATCTTTATAGGTCAAAAGTTGTTTTGCACATTGGCTGAATTATCAGATTATCAGTTTTGGAGAGTAAAATCTTAAATTCAGTTATCATTATTTTAAAATAATTTACATGCTCTAGTGACTTTCGTTTGTTTTGTTTTCATGTTCCCTTTCAGAAGAAAATGTAACATTAGGATTTTAAGTCCCTAGTACAAAAGCAGAGCAATCAATCAAGATCAACTCTAAACACACGTATACTCATTCCATTTTATTAGAGGAAAAGACAGAAATGACCTGACGACTTAGTACATTCACATCTATTGCTCCATTTGAGCCAACTGACTATGGAAGTGGTTGATATAAAAAAAATGTAATACTGCATCTGCTTGTGCCTGGTGCTTTTAGAACAGAAATTGGCTCTGTTTCGAATCCTTTTCAGTAAGCATTCCTTACAAAATGGAGAATATTCTCACATAATTGTAATATGTTATGGACTGAATGCTTGTGTCTCCTCAAAATTCATATGCAGAAACCCAAACCTCCAATGTGATGGCATTAGGAAGTGGAGTCTTTGGGAAGGCCTTGGGATTAGATGACGTCATGAGGGCGGAGCCCTCCTGAAGGGGATTAATACCCTTATAACAGTCACCAGAGAGCTTGCTTCCCCTTCTCTGCTCTCTGCAATGTGAGGTTACAATGAGAAGTCAGCAATCTGCAACCTGGAAGAGGGCTCCCACCAGAACTTTACCGTTCTGACTTCTTGACCTCAGACTTCCAGCTTCCAGAACTGTGAGAAATAAACTTCTGTTCTTTATAAAGCATCCAGTCTGTGGTATTTTGGTACAGCAGCTCAAACTAAGACATAAGGTAACATTTGATACTTGGAATATCACTTTCCCCTTGGCATACAAAGCAGATTTCTAGACCTACATGACTGTGAAACAGGGAAAGAAGAGAAATGAAAGAAAAAAATGAATGAGGAAAGCGGTAATCAGGAATGCAGGCTTTCAAGTTAGACTGTCCTGGGCTACTTGCTAGTATGTGACCTTAGATAAGTCTTCTAAACCTCAGTTTACTCATCTATAAAATGGGGAGGTTAACAGTCCTGGGGTTGTTGGAAGATTAAATAAAAAAATCCATGTCAGTCACTGAGCACACATCCTGGCTATCATTCATTAAGTATTCACTATCATTAATGATAGTCTTCTCACTGTTACAGCTGTCTGGCACAAAAATACCTTTTGCATGCTATATTAGTCATGTAGCTGTCATTCATGGAGTGTAAGAGGCAAATATTAGTTTGGTTGAAATTGTTAACATGCACTGAAACTACAATGATACCCTCACTAACTTAGATCAATTTTGGAAAAGCAGTTAAAACTTCCAAACTGATAGACTTGGGAAGTTCTAAGATTAGAATACAATAATTGATAACAAGAGTGTAATAACATTTGTACTTAAGTTTATGTTCTAATGTCTTATACTTCTTTAGAATGAATTCCTAAAAAATGTGATATGAATGGAAGCTAAGTGAAGGGCATATGGATCTCTGTACGCTATTTTAGCAAATTTTCTATAGGTCTAAACTTATTTTTAAATAAAAAGTTAAAATACATACATACACAATTCCTAAAAGTGGAATTTTCACTGCTTGGGCCTACTTCACTGCATCCTTCCTAACACTGAAAAAAATCACTTAAAAATTTTCCAGTAGGTGGGGCCGGCCTGGTGGTGCAGCGGTTAAGTGTGCATGTTCCACTTCTCGGCGGCCCGGGATTCACGGGTTCGGATCCCGGGTGTGGAGATGGCACTGCTTCGCAAAAGCCATGCTGGGGTAGGTGTCCCACATATAAAGTAGAGGAAGATGTGCATGGATGTTAGCTCAGGGCCAGTCTTCCTCAGCAAAAAGAGGAGGATTGGCAGTAGTTAGCTCAGGGCTACTATTCCTCAAAAGCAAAAAAAATTTTTCCAGTAGGTGAAAATGGTATTGTCTATCCTTTTATGAATTATCTATTTATATCTTTGCCAATTTTTCTACTAGAATATATCATATACTCCTATCATATCATTTACCAAAACCTAGTAGACTGCATATCTAATCAAACTCTTTGATGGAACTATTAGCCTTCTGAGAGCTATAACATTTTTAGTCAGACAGTTTGTTACACTCAACAAAATTCCTTGAATACATACTGAAGTGATATATTAAATGACTTATGATACTGAGATATTGATTTTTTTTTGCTTAAAAGAAGTCAAAAAGAAGTTGGTTGGTCCTCCTTGCTCAGGATATTCTTCCCAAAGAAGTATTTAAAAAATATTTTTAAAAGGGATTAAAATATACTGTTCTCTGCTTTCTATTTGTTCTGCCAGTTCAACTTTTAGTTCATCTGGCTTTGTCTTATAAAGTACCACATGAAAATGAGAAGCTCTATGAAAACACATTGTTGATTCAGCCACGTTTCAGAACTGATCTTGTCTGTCAGGTTAAAAAGTAATCATCAGACTTCTAATTTCCTGTTTGGTATGCAAGGAGCTTAGAAGTCACCACTCTGTCCTAACAAGTAGAAAGGTGAACAAACTGAAAAATCAACAACTCTTCTTAGATCTATCAGAGAAATGAAAACACAGGGCAAACAGCTGTCCCCAAACAGGAGAGACTGAGAGGTGTATACAGAGAATCACAACTTAGACAAAAATCTGTGGGAACCAGAGCTCAGGAGAAAATCTAGAACAGCAACTGACGAATTGCAGGAGGCTCAGTGTGGATGAGTCTGACAGTCAAAAACTCCATGGGGCACAGTCAGGAGGGGCCCCACACTTTTGTGAGTTTTACCTCCAGAAGTTCAACCAGGTTTTCACAGCAAAAATGAGAGAAAAATCCCCTCATGCTTGTGGCCAGGGGAGGAGAAAAGTAATTATTTCGAAATACACGAGAACACTCTGTTCTCAACAAAGTCTCCCCTCAGGAGAAACTAACCAAAGCCTCACCTACCAGGGTTTTACCAGGGCCTAAGTCACCTTGGGAAGAGAAATACCCAGCTCCAGCTGACTCCAGCCCTCCTGTCTCACTTAAGGCAGGGGAGTGAGGGCTGTGAAGCACCCATGAATTCCAAGCCCAGGGACAGAGCCTCATTAAGACTGAGACCTAGTCATAGGATCTGTTGCTTTTACCTAATACATCATGTCCACCTTTCAACAAGAAATTACAAATCATACTAAAAGACAAAAAACACAATTTGAGAGACTGGACAATCATCAGAAGAAAGTCATATATGGCAGGAATGTTGGAATTATCAAACCAATAAAACAATGAGGAATATGCTAACGGCTTAAATGGAAATAGTAGAGAATATGCAAGAACCAATAGAAACGTAAACAGAGAAATGGAAATTCTAAGAAAGAATTGAAAAGAAATCCTAGAGATCAAAAACACTGTAACAAAAATGAAGAATGCCTTTGACAGGCTCATTAGCAGACTGAACGCAACTGAGGAAAGAATCTCCAAGCTTGAGCATATGACAATAAAAGCTTCCAAAACTAAAAAAGCAAAGAGAAAAAAAAGACTGAAAAAAAACCCCACAGAATATCCAGAAAAAGAGGAACAACCAGAAAAGCTGTAACACACACATAATGAGCCTACCAGAAGGAAAAGGAACAGAAGCAATAATGAATGAAAATTTCTCCAAATCAACGCCAGACACCAAACCACAGACCCAGGAAGCTTATAGAAACCAAGCAGGATAAATGCCAAAATAACTACACCTAGGCATATCATATTCAAACTTCAGAAAAATCAAAGATAAAGAAAATATCCTGAAAGAAGCCACAGGAAAAAAACACTTTACCTATAGAGGAGCAAAGATAGGAATTACATCCAACCTCTCCTCAAAAACCACAGAAGAAGAAGAGAGTAGGGTGAAATATTTAGTGTTGAGAGAAAAAAATCACTAAACTAGAATTCTATACCCTGTAAAATTATCCTTCAAAAGTAAAGGAGAAATAAAGACTTTTCCCGGTGAACAAAAATTGAGAAAATTTGTAGCCACAGACCTGTCTTGCAAGAAATGTTAAAAGAAAGTTCTTCAGAAAGAAAGAAAATGACATAGGTCAGAAACCTAAACCTACATAAAGAAAGGAAGAGTAGTCATGTCTATTACTCCTTCTGAGCCAAATGATTAAGGAAGTGGTCAATATAAAGAAAAAGTAATACTGCATTTGTCAGTGGCTGGTGCTTTTAGAACACATACATACAGATTTAAAGTAAATGGATGGATAAAAATATACAATTCTAACACTAATCAAAAGAAAGTGGGAGTAGTTACACTAATTTCACAGAGAGTCAACTTCAGGCCAAGGAAAGCTGTCAAGGAAGAAGGGTATTACATAATAATAAAGGAGTCAGTTCTCCAAAAAGACATAGCAATCCTTAATGGGTATATGCCTACAACAGAGTGTCAAAACACGTGAGGCAAAAACTGATAGAACTTTGAGGAGAAATAGATGAATCCACCATTACAAACTGGAGACTTCAACATCCCTCTATCAGAAATGGACAGATCCAGTAGGTAGAAAATCAGTAAGGACATATTTGAACTCACCAACACAATCAATCAACTGTATGTAGTGGATATCTAAAGATTACTTCATCCAACAACATTCTTCTTAAGCTCACACAGACCATTCACCAAAACAGACAACATGAGCCATAAAACAAACCTTAACAAATTTAAAATTTAAAACACAATGTCTGCTCTCAGACCACAATGGAATTAAACTAGAAATCAGCAACAAAAAGATAGCAAGACAGTCCTCAAATACTTGAAGATTAAAACAACACACTTCTAAATAACACACATGGATCAAAGAAGAAATCTTATGAGAAATTTAAAATTATATTTAAATAAATAAAAATTAAAACAATGTTATCAAAATCTGTGGGATGCAGCAAAAGCAATGTTTAGAAGGATATTGATAGTATTGAAGGCATATATTAGAAAAGAAGGAAGATCTAAACTCAAAACTCAATCATCTAAAATTCCCCCTTAGGAAAACACCAAAATAGAGAGAAGAAAAGAAACAATAAAAATTATAGCAGTAATCAATGAACTTGAAATAGAAAATTAATAGAGAAAATCAACGAAACTAAAAGCTGGTTCTTTGAAAAGATCAATAACACTGATAAATCTCTAGTCAGGCTTAGTTAAAAAAAAAAAGGAACATCACAACAGATCCTATGAACATTAAAAGGATAATAAAGGAATACTATAAACAACTTTATGCCCCCAAACTTGATACCTTAGATGAAATGGACCAATTCCTTGAAAGATACAATCTCCCAAAACTCACACAAGAAGAAATAGTCTGAATAGGCCTATATCTATTAAAGGAATCGAATCAATTAATAAACTTCTGAAAACAAAGCACCAGCCCCAGATGGGTTCACTGGTGAATTATACCTAACATTTAAGGAAGAAATTATACCAATTCTCTACAACCTCCTTCAGAAGACTGAAGCAGAGGGAATGCTTCCTAACTCATTCTGTGAGGTTAAAATTACCCTAATACCAAAACAAGACAAAGAAATTACAAGAAAGGAAAACCACAGATGAATATCTCTTGTGACTATCAACGCAAAAATTCTCAACAAAATATTAGCTAATCAAATCCAACAATATATAAAATGAATTATAAACCACAATAAAGTGGAATCTATCTTGGGTATGCAAGGCTGGTTCAACATTCTAAAATCAATTAAGGCAATATATCACATCAACAGGCTAAAGAAGAAAAACCACATGACCATATTAATAGATGCAGAAAATTATTTGACAAAATCCAACACTGATTCATGATAAAAACCCTCTGTAAACTAGGAATAGAGGGGAACTTCCTCAACTTGATAAAGAATATATATTTTAAAAAATCTACAGCTAATATCATTGTTAATGGTGAGAAACTCAAAGCTTTCCAAGTAAGATCAGAAACAAGGCAAAGATTTCCCCTCTCACCACTGCTTTTCAACACTGTAGTGGAATTCCTAGCTAATGCAATAAGACAAGAAAGGGAAATAAATGATAAACAGATTGAGAAGGAAGAAACAAAACTGACTTTTATACAGATGACATGATTGTCTAGCTAGAAAATGCAAAAGAATAAAAAAACTCCTGGAACTAACAAGTGATTATAGCAAAAAAGCAGGATACAAGATTAATATACAAAAGTCCATTACTTTCCTATGTACCGGCAATGAATATATGGAATTTGAAATTAAAAACACAATACTATTTACATTAACACCTCCAAAAAATGAAATACTTAGGTATAAATCTAACAAAATATGTGCAAGGTCCACACAAAAAATACTATAAAACTCTTGATGAAAGAGATCAAAGAACTAAATAAATGGAGATATACCATGTTCACGGAGACGAAGACTCACTATTGCTAAAATGTCAACTCTTCCCAACTTGACAGATTTACAATGCTATCCCAATCACAATCCCAGCAAGCTATTTTTGTGGATATCAACAAGATGATTCTAAAGTTTATATGGAGAAGCAAAAGATGAAAAAATTGAATTTAGACATAGACCTTACACCTAACTCAAAACTGATCACAAACCTTAATGTAAAATGCAAAATGATAAAACTCCTAGAAGATAACATAAGAGAAAAATATAGGTGACCTTGGGTTTGGTGATGACTTTTTTTAGATATAACACTGGAGGCAGGATCCATGAAAGAAAGAATTGGTAAACTTGACTTCACTGAAATTAAATTTTTATGTTCTGTCAAAAAACACTGTCAAGAGAAAGAAAAGACAAGCCACAGACTTGGAGGAAATACTGGCAAAAGACATATTTGGTAAGGGACTGTTATCCAATATATCAAAGAACTCTTAAAAATCAACAATAAGAAAACAACTGATTTAAAAATGGGCCAAGGACCTTAACAGATGCCTCAACAAGAAGATATACAGATGACAAATAAGCATATGAAAAGATACTCCGCATCATATGTCATCAGGGAAATGCAAACTTAAAAAATGAGATACCACTATACACCTACTAGAATTGCAAAAATCCAGAACACTGATAACACCAAATGCTGACAAGGACGGAGAGCAACAGGAAGTTTCCTTTACTGCTGGTAGGAATACAAAATGGTACAGACACTTTGAAGTTTCTTACAAAACTAAACATACTTTTACCACAGGATCCAGCAATTACATTCCTTGGTACTTACCCACACAAAAACCTGCACATGAATGTTTACAGTAGGTTTATTCATAACTGCCAAAACTTGAAGCAACCAAGACGTCCTTCAGCTGGTGAATGAATAAACAAACTGTGGTACATCCAGACAATGGAATAATATTCAGCACCAAAAAGAAACAAGCTATCAAGCCATGAAAAGACATGGAGAAAAGTAAAATGCATATTACTAAGTGAAAGAAGCCAACTTGCAAAGGCTACATACTGTATGATTCCAACTATAAAACATTCTGGAAAAGCAAAACAATGGAGATAGTAAAAAGATCAGTGGTTGCCAGGGATTAGGGGAAGTGAGGGATAAAAGAGGATTTTTAGGGCAGTGAAACTATTCTCTGCAATCCTATAATGGTGGATACATATTATTATAAATTAATCCTAACCCACAGAATGTACACCACCATGAGTGAACCCTTGATAACAATGGTATGTTAAAGCAAGCTCATCAATTGTAACAAATGTATCACGATGTTGGCGATGTCCATAGTGGAGGAGGTTGTGTATGTGTGGGGACAGGAGTACACAGGAAGCTTGTATTTTCAACTCAGTTTTGCAGTGAACCTAAAACTGCTCTAAAAAATAAAGTTTATTAATTAAAAAAAAAGTAATTATGTTCTCTTCCATCTAAGTGGTCTTGCTCAAAGAAATAAATATCAACAACCAACCATATAAATGCAAAAGGTTTTCATAGCCTCAGAAAGTAAATACCGGGAATTGGATTTCAAAATTCACTTCTTCATTTATCAGTGAACTGATTTCTTTCAACTTTCTAAAAATCATCTTGTGCCAGCAAAAAGTCTGTTCTTTTATACAGATTTTTATTCAAGAAATTAGTACCTGAACACAATTTGTAAATCATCTAAGACTGAGTTAAATTCACTGAGTAAAATTGTAAAAATAGTCAAATACCTCACATTTTCAGCAGACATGAAAGAACTTTAAATTTCACACGTAAAGAAATAGCCTTAATCATCCAATTTCCAAACAGACTGAATAAAAGTAAATGATCAAAGCATTTCAGAAGTTCAATTATGTTGCACAGAACAAAACAAAAAACTCACTACATACATCTGCTAAATTTTAATTTGTTGCTAATTTCTAACCTTAATAATTACTACTATCAAGTAATTACTGCTATCCAAGGGTAATAAAAATCAACAATTCTTGACAAGTCTGAGAAAGAAATATCCCAGTGTATATAGGATTAAATTTCTAAGACAAAAATTTGTTCTTCTTCCTCGCATTCATTCACGAGACATGTGCTGTGCACCTACAAAGAACCAAGCAGTGGAATAAGCATTAGAGATGTCACAGAGGAAGGACCACCAAACTCTGACTTCTTAGACTTTATTTCTAATGAGGAAAACAAATACTTTTTAAAGTAAATAAATAAAATAATGATAGTTTTGTACTATGGAAAAATAAGCAAGAACCTACTTCAGTTAGGGCAGTCAGGAAAAGCCCTTCTGAGGAGGTGATATCAAAACTGCGTCCTGAAAACTGAGAAGGTGCCAGACACAGCAAGTGCACAGTGTGAACAGTTATGGGCTGAACAGAGTTCAATGCCTTGTTGCAGGAAAGAACTTCAGGTCTTTCAGCAACTGACTGCAAGCTAGTGTGACCAGCGCATGGGAGTGAGAAGACTGTCATGACATGATGGAAGGGGCTGGCAAGCTCCAGATCATGCAGGGTCCTCACTGGCCTTGGTAAGTAGTTTGGGTTTAGTTCTACATACAGTGGAAATCTACTGAAGAGTTTTGACCATGAGAGTAACATGTTTCAATTTACATCTTACATCATTCTGACAGTTTAAATCGTTATAACTGATTACAGGGTGCAAACACAGATGCTACCACAATAGCCCAACAAGAGACAGCAGCTTGGGATAACTTGTTAATAATAGAAAGGGAAAGAGAAAGACAAATTCTAGATCCGTTTACTGTTCTTTCTGAGACGAGCAGTCTTCACCTCCTCCTTCGAAATCCCTTTATTATGGGAAAGTTATCCGCAAAAGAATTAATGCTATGAATTCTCTCTTTAACTGCGTGATGAAGTTCAGTTAAAAAAGAGAGACTTGATTCAAATCTGAGCCTGGCCTTATCCTAAATATAGGACTTTACATAAGTTACTTATACCTATGAGCAGCAGTTGACTCATCTGCAAAATGGGAATAGTAATACCTATATTTTACAGAAGAGTTATGAGGTTTAGAAAGAACGTTTGCAGTCTGCCTGTATATTTCGCTCATACACAGATGCTTTACAAATGTTAATATTCAACTCCACTCCCTTAGTAACAGCATTTTCTAAATGGATTGAGTGGAGGACATATTTAATACCAAGGAATGCATTTCTAATGGTGGAATTTCAAGTATCAGAGTACAGGAGATATTTTGAGGCAGGAAAGCATTCCCCTAAAACCAACTGTTTTTAGGGGGGACATCAAGGAGTCTTCATATTTCTGCAAATATTTATGAAAAACTTGATCTTCAGAAAAAATAAACTACTATATATTGACGAATTCTGGTTAAAATACAAAGTTAATACAATCCAACTTCAATAAGGACCATTAATTCCAACTACTGTAAAGCTCACCACAGGATAATAAAATACTATATATTTTTAATAAAAATTTTATAAAATTTATTATAAAAATACCAAGCATTTTATAATAAAATACTAAGTATTTTATTAAGCAACAATTATTCTTATGCTAACAAAACTACACTTACAGAAAGGAAAGACCAGAACAGGATTTTCATTAGGGCATATATTAGAATAAATTCTTGCAACAGCTAGGTTTAAATTTGCCATTTTAAAATTAACACTTAAAAACTGATGTTTGCTTATTTGCTAAAGAACAATACAATAGAATATAGGATGCTTTTAAGACTCACTATTACTAACTCTACACTTATAAATGCTTTATTCTATGTAGTGAGGTTCAATATAATTAGTGTCAGGGTTTGCTTAATTTTGATCTTTTTAAATTCTTGAATGTTCAACACTTGAGACAGTAAAGATTTTTCCCATATCTACCTTGACATATTCCTGAATTTCCAAGGATTTTTATTAATTTTCATTGATTTCAAACTAAATACATGTTTCTTAAAAAGGAGGGAATATGCAGAGGAAAAATCGTATGATACTCAGAAAAGAAAAAGTATTCCCACTTAAATCAATATCATGAAACAACTTGGAAAGAGTGTTTTTTCATCCACACTAGCTTATGTGTTTCTTTTACATAATACTACTTTTTCAGTTTGTTTACTTAGAGAATAGAATAAAAATATAAGAGAGGGAACATCTGAGGCATCAACATGCCTATACTGGTTAAAATAACTCATTCTAAATAATGATTAGGGAGGGAGGTGAGGGCTCAGATGGCATTAAAGATCTATTCTTCAAAGCAGCCAAGAGAGTTGCTTTCTTCACAGTTCATATTAAGCTGAGACACACCAACATGGCTAAATGAAATCTGTATGACAGAAATCTGTTTCAATTGCTTTGGGGCCTCTGTCTATTGGCCTAGGATTGTACCCAGTCAGCTTAGACTCTCTCTCTCAGACGCTCTTGATTTGAAGCTTCCACTTAAAGTCATATACATATATATATATATATATATATATATATATTGTGTGTGTGTGTGTGTGCTATCTAGGCCCTGTCCACCAAAGTCTATTAGCAAAGAAACTAGATTGTCAATTTCAGTGCATTTCTATAATTCTTTATTAACATTTGGGATATGCTTTCAGATTTCAGAGTAGCCAACCAACCAAGTATAAATCAAATTAGAAAATGGTGAAGAACAGAAAAAACACCAGACTGAGGTTCAAATCCTGGTATTTCTTTTTGATTTTATGATCTTGGAGAAGTTATGAATATTCTTGAGTCTTAGATTCATCACCTGTAAAAAGGAAAGCAAACTATTTGCCTCAAAGAGCATTGTAAGAACTAAATGATGTACTGCATGTCATAATATCTGTGTATTAGATACATACGTGACCAAAAAATGCCTACTGAATTTGGATCTATTCTGTATGGAAGACATGATTTACATTTCTGGGTTCACAATTTAAAAAGAAATAAAAACTTTAAAGATCAGAGGCAAAGACACAATTAAAAGGTTCAAAGATAGGACGTAAGGAATCAGTATCACTTAACTTACGGAAAGGAAAAAGATCACAGTTGTTTAACTGGCCACTTTCTGAGACAAAAGAACCAGAGAAGAGAGCAGGTTAAGATGAAGAACCAAGAATTTTGGTTAAATAAAAAAAATTTCAAGAGTACATTATTAAAAAATAGAAATCAGCAAAGATATGAAATATATGAATAAATAACTTCTAAAATGGAAAGATTACATCAATGTGTAATGGTGATCTTATCCGAAGACTAAGAAATTTCTCAAATCCATTCTAAACTGTGAATTGCAAGGAGATGTAGGAAAAGCTAGCAATCAAGAAACAAAAGTTCTTAGTTGCCCTTGCTAAGGTTTCATACAGCCACTTCAGTAATTTGGGCTTCAATTTCCTCTTTTGCAAAATTAGAGGCTTTGATTATAGTTACAAAAAAAATATGATTCTAGTTTAATATGGTTTATGGCTCACATATACAGCAAGAATACAGAAGGTAAGCCACAGGAATGCATCAATGATTACTTACATCGAGGCACAGAAGTCTTACGACATTATTACAATGCAGGAAATAACTACTTTGATATAATAAATACTATACCAAATAGTCTGAAATTTTTTAAGCAGCTTGACAACATATTTACAGCCAGAAAACAGCCTGTCTAGGTCACTAATTCACAGAAGCATAGTCAAATAACAATTACACATTCTACCGTATGGTACCAAAATACCACGCTTACCTTTTGAAGACCATTTTTAAAAACAGCATCAAGTATTTCTGATACTGTGTTTTGCTTATGAGAATAAAAACATTTTCATTGTTGGAAAATATAGAAATTAACGGTACGAAAAAAAGATGCTAAAAAGTATTATGTTGTAGAGGGATTAACAAATACATTACTGGCATGCCAACCATGTACTCCAGATAAAGAAGATATGTTTTATATTCACCCATTAATAACGGTTCATCAAAAAAGCACTTGATGTTTTCACTTAAAAATTAACTCACCAAATAGAAGCATTTTATAAAGTCTGAGACTTAGTGACTCAGAGCTGCTCACTTCCTCAAAGGAATCGAGATGACATACAATAAAACGTATGAACAATACATAACTTTGGACATCTAATTTATATACAAGCTAAATTCAATTTCCAATCTCATATTGTGACGCCTATAAATAAAAGCACATAATTTTGAAAGGTTTTCCTTAAGGTCACCAAGGATCTTTTATTGTAGTATGTGACCAGTAGCTGACTCATTTAATCTTATCATCAATAAATAATATATTTCCTTTACTCTTACAGGGGAAATTTTCTTTAAATTTGTAAATTAAAGTCTATAAAACTGATTCTACTAAATTGATTTTTCAACTGCGAGTACATGCAGAAATGTCAATATGACTGGGAGAAAGAATAAAACAAAGCATCTGTGTGTTACCATAATCACTTTTATTCATTCAAAAGTGTCTAAAAGCCTTAAAATCTTTCTCAAAATGCAGAGAGAAAAACATGCAAGTTGCAACCAAAGTGTGCATTCCATATAGTATTTTAAGAACATATTTCTCTTTTTTGAAGGACACCGTCCTTTTCTTTCCCTTTTTTTGGTGAGGAAGATCGTCACTGAGCTAACATCTGTGCTAATCTTCCTCTATTTTGTATGTAGGATGCTGCCACAGCGTGGCTTGATCCACACCTGGGATCGAAACCCGCAATCCCTGGGCTGCTGCAGCAGAGCGCACAAACTTAACCACTGTGCCACTGGGCGAGCCGCCTATTTTCTTAACAATAGTCATTCATATTCCACAATTTCACTTCAATATTGTACAAGTATCTTTCTGCGGATTCTACCAGGCAATGTGAGAAATTCATTACAGAAAGAAATTTAATAATCACTCAAAGTAATTCTTATTAAATTTTACGTGAAATGAAGAGTACATCCACAAAATTACCTGACAAGCAATGTGCACGAGGTAGACCAGCTCTTTAGATTCACAGCCATTTTTCATTACTTCATTCTGTTCTTCTGAAAGTGAAAGCTATATCAAAGAAGCAAGCACAGAAGAGAAGGAAAGTCATGACTAATGAACAAGAATAAACTAAGCATTCAGTAATACTTGGACCTTCATATCAACTTAATGTTAAGACATGTCTTTAATAGAACTCTAGTGCTTAAGGCAAATAAAGAATTCAGAATTTAAAAAAAAAAAATGTTTCCAAGAATTGTCTTTGTAGCTTATGTCTTAATTTAGATTACATTACCACAGTAAATAAAATACAATCATTCATGAGCAGGTCACCACTTCCATAACTTATGTAGCACATACGTGAAAGGAAGGCATTAAGGTGGGCACTGAGAGACAGTGTGACAGGTGGTTTAAAAGAGCTCAGGCTCTATTAACTGGCTGCCCAGAAGACAGGTTGGGCCTATAGACACGTTTTATTTCACTCTCACCATGAATTCACAGTGAATTCACACTGAATTTTATTTTCTTTTTATTTGAATCAGCAGCTAACACTTAGGAACTGAGTCATTTCATATGAAAAATACAGATTTCTGCCTTCTTTTGAAAAAATCAGAAAATGGAACCACATTTTCACATGGGCAACAACAGGCTGAAGCTGAGAAGAGACCAAAACCCTTGTGTCAGGCACGTAGTCTCCAAGAGACTTTGCCACAGAACTGATTATATTTTCATGAAGTATCTAGGCTGAATGTTAACTATCATTCATCATGCTGCTTGATTTGTAATTTTTTCTTTCTGGTGAGGAAGACTGGCCCTGAGCTAACATCTGTTGCCAATCTTCCTTTCTTTTTTTTTCCTCCCAAAGCCCCAGTACACAGTTGTATATCCTAGTTGTAAGTTGTTCTAGTTCTTCTAAGTGGGATGCCACCACAGTGTGGCTTGATGAGCATTACATAGATCTGTCCCCAGGATCCGAACTGGCACACCGTAGCCTGCCAAAGCGGAGTGCACAAACTTAACCACTCGGCCACGGGGCCAGCCCTTGTTATTTTTTTTGTAGCCTAATCACTTCTCTCATTTATCTTACAGTCCTGCCCCATACAGGAATGTGAATTTGAAAACTCTGCACCAGAGACAGACAATCTTGAGTTCAAAAGTGTCACTGACTGGCTGTGTAATATTGACCTACCTACTTAATTTCTCATCTGGAAAATGAGGATGATATAATACCTATTTCAACTTTGTGAGAAGTAAATGAGATAATGCATTTAAAGTGTTCACCAAGGTGTCTGGCACTCAGTAAGTACTTAATAAATGTTACCTATCATTACAGTTAATATTATAAGAAATAAAAGGTTAGTGAAGATATAGTCTCCATTTTTGAAACCAGTGTCACTGGAAATATTAGGGGGAAAAAACCCTCCTGGTATTAAGTATGAGAAGTTCACAGGATAACGATCATTCTTACAGTGGCCAAAATAAGCCAGGTTAACTACAAAATCATAGTTTTCAAAAAAAGTGGAAGAATTAACGGTGAAAAGACACCTAAATGAACTAAGTTGCAAAAAGTGATAGGACTTTCATGAGGCAGCAGAGACTCGTGGATGTGCTCAGAGGCCTGACAGAGATGCAGCAGGGTAAAGAATCTGCCATACAGAGTGAGGAGAAACAGCCAAAGCCTGAATGACTGACTGTGGACTGGAGCGATAACTGAAACTGCAAGGAGCACCTGGTAGCAGATAGTCAACACTCACCCACCAACTGATTCCACAAGGATTCCCCAAGTGTATTGGGTCAGTCCACCAAACGCTGGGGAAGAGCAGCTGAACTGAGAGAGATGAACCCAGCAAGTGTGTGGAATCTCCCCAAGCACGAGGCATCTCATCATTGGAGATGGGGAACAGGGCAAGAAAGACCAGAGAGGGCAGAAGAACTGAGAGATATCTGAGGCACTCAAGACATTCAACAACTGAAGGCTGGAGGTGGCACAGAAAAGCTGAGAGAAACCCCAAAGAGGCAACCCAGGACTTCACAGAATTTAAGGCAGCTACACACCAAGATCTGGGGTAGCATAGAGGGAAGATAGGTCTCCTTTGACACAAAAAACTGGAGAAAGGACTACAGAACAAAGAACTAGCAACCACGTGGTAAAGAAGAGATAAAAAAAAGTCTGCATGCTCCCCTCAGTTTAGAAAATAAGTGGTTTAGCATTAAAGCACAAAGAGGTCTTCAGACATCTCACCAATTTTCAGTTTTCCTTGCTGAAAAAAAAACTCCTGAACTTACAGTAAAAATATTCAAAAGTAATGATAAACTAAAGCTTCCACAAAGGCCAGATATATATCAGCTACAGATCAGCTTAACTCAGCCCCCTAATCAAACATGACTAACATAATCTAACAACAATTTAATAGACTGGAAGAAGAAGGAATAAGTCCATCCTGGAGATAAATATTATTTACTTTAGCCTCTATCGTCTTTTATATAACATATTTGGCATAAAAAAATACAGAACACGCATAGAAGCAAGAAATTGCAATCCATGGTGAAGAGAGGAAACAACAAAATAAATCAGACCCAGAAACAGTCCAGATATTGAAATAATAAAAATAAGGTAAATTCACTATAATAGATATTCTAAAATTTAGTTGAAAAGATATATATAAGAACACATGGGAAACTCCAGCAGAGATTGAAACTATAAACATATTCGAAATAAAATGCTAGAAATAAAAAAGATGGTATCAGATATTAACAGAACACTGGACCCAGTAGATGAAAGGACCAGTGAACTAGAAAACAGGTCCATAGAGGGGCCGGCCGGTGGCATAGCAGTTATGTTTGCACGTTCTGCTTTGCTAGCCCGGAGTTCACTGGTTCGGATCCCGGATGCAAAGATGGCACCACTTGGCAAGCCATGCTGTGCCAGGCGTCCCACATATAAAGTAGAGGAAGATGGGCACAGATGTTAGCTCAGGGCCAATCTTCCTCAGCAAAAGGAGGAGGATTGGCAGCAGATGTTAGCTCAGGGCTAATCTTCCTCAAAAAAAGATAACAGGTCCATAGAAACTATCCAAGCTGAAATAAAAAGAAAAAAAAAGAATAATAAATAAATAATAAATAAAATAAATTAAAAAAAAGAAATAAAAAGAAAAAAAAAAAAAAGACCAAAAATAACAGTACATTTGACATCTGTGAGAGAATACCAAACAGACAACTACACGTACAACTGGAGTAGCAGAAGGAAATGAGAGAGGGAAGGAGGCAGAAAAATATTTGATGACATCAGATGAGAACTTTCCAAAACTGGTGAGATATCAACCAACAAGTGCAAGAAACTCATAGATCCCCAAATAGAATAAATTTACAAAATCACTACCAGGCACATCATAATGACACTTTTGAACAACAAAATTAAAGACAAAAATCTTTAAAGCAGGCAAAGAAAAAAAGCATATTACATAAAGGGGAAAAATATAAATGACAGCTGAATTCTCACTAGAAACAAGAGATGACAGAAGTCAAAGAGAAACACCTTTAAAGTGCTGAAAGAAAAGACTGTCAATTCTATATCCCATGAAAACAACCTTTGGAAATTTAAGAAATGCAAACACATACAAATGACAAAAGCTGGGAGAATTTGTCTCCAACAGACCAGTGCAACAAGAAAAGCTAAAACAATTTCTTCAGGTTGAATGGAAATGGTACTAGGTAGAAGCCCAGGACTACAGAAAGGAATAAACAATACCAGATAGGGTAAATATTTAAGTAAACATAAAACACCTAAACTCTCAGAAATAACAGATGGCACAAGTTTGAGAATATTGTAATAGTTCTGAGAAAAGAAAACAAATTAACCTAGATTTTATTCATATCTAAACTATAAAGACAAAAAAAGACTTAAAAAAAACATTTTCTGGTGAATAAAAACTTGAGTTTCCACCAACAAATCCTCACTAAAAGGACTTCTAAAATAGGTACTTAAGAAAGAAAAAAAATGATTCCAGGGGAAAGAGCTAAGATGTAAAGCAGAAATACTGAGCAAAGAATTCAGCAAATAAGTACTGCATCTCAACAAATTTTAACTATTTAACAAAAATAATGATTAATTATAGGAGATAAAAGGATAGAACTGTAACCCTGGACAACACTAGCACAGAAGACAAGAAAGAGTGATCCCAGTTAAAACATTCTCAGTACTGGTTTGCCTGGGAGAAAGAGGGGAGACACTGGTAAACTTTAGACTGAAAATTAGTTATTCAGTTATAATTTTAATGGTAGCCACTAAAAGAATAGCAAAACAATATGCAGCTTCCAAATCATAAGGAGGGGGATAAAATTATAACATGTCAATAACTGCAACAGAAATAAGGACTAGAAGTAAAAGCAATCTTCCCCAGCAGAACTAGGGGGCAGAGGAGAGGAAGGAAGGAGAAACAAACTCGCAGGGACACACAGCAGAAGCACTGTTCAAAACTACTGTAAAGTGAACAAAAATCTGCAGTCACCTGGAGCAAAAGATTATACTCAAGATAAAAAATGGACAGCTTAAAGCCCAGGAGGAAAAGCTGAGAAGACAGGTTCTTCGGGAAATTAAAGCACTCAAAAGTGCCTGTGTATACTGGGGCATTCAGAACCCCAGGAACATGTCCAGGGTGGGACACATGCACAGAAAAACCTAGGATCCTAGGCGCTAACCTCTAACTAATCTTCAGGCCAACACACAGCCATGAGCAGCCTGGCTAAGTGTTGAAGGAGGGCCCCAACACAACGGAAATGTGCAAGGACTGGAGAAACTGGCTTTTTGTTTATTTTTTATTTTTAGCTCCTGGCATTCAAAGAATTCCCTGACACAACACTACCTGAACACCAGCTAAAAGAAGAGAGACTTCAGGGAGTATCCAAGACAAGGAACACATTCTCTGCAAAAACTCTGGAAAGGTCACTAAACAAACAAACAACTTCAGTCTTTCACAAACAAAAACAGAAAACCTGTGGAAAGAGGTGGAATTTGATTTCCATGGTTACCATATTATAATATTCAAATGTCCAGTATGCAACAAAAAAAACCACAAGGTATACCCCAAAAAACAGGATGGCATGGGTCTTTCACAAGGAAAAAACCCAGAAACTATCCCTGAGAATTCCAGATATAAGACTTAGTAGATTTTAATTTAACTATATAAAATATACTCAAAGGGATCAAAGAAACCAGAAAGAACTAAAGGAAAGTAGGCGAACAATGTATGAACAAATAATATCAATGAAAAGAAAGGAAAAAGGAACAAAACATAAATTTGGGAGACAACAAACCACTAGCTAAAATGAAAATTTCACTAAAAGGGATCAAAAGCAGATTTGGGCAGGAAGAAGAATCAGCTTATTTAAAAAAAGGGCAAAAAAAATACACAGAAAGAAAAAGGAATCAAAAATGTAGAAAGTGCCACAGGGACCTCTAGGATACCATCAGGAGGACCAAAACGTGCATTATGGGAATCCCAGAAGGAAAAAGAGAGGGACTGACATAAAGAGCTTATTTGAGGAATGATGGAGGAATAGGAGAACCCAGACTCTAATCCCTTCACAAAAATAGTAATTAGCAACCATCCATACACAAGAATGCCTTAGTGAAAATCTCAGAACCTAGGGGGTGAAGCCAAAGCAAAGTGTTAGAGCAAAAAAAAAAAAAGAGAGAGAAAAGTGGCATTAGAAGGGTAAGAGGAATGGTTTCATTTTGACCATGTTGCCCCTCTCCTAAACCAATAGAGAACCACACTGAAAGAGAATCCCTGGGACTATAGTTTCTCCAGTGGGTAAAAAAGAACCCAAAATGGCTATCTACTTTCCCAGTGTTCAGGGGCAAACCTCAGGAGGCCCATCTCTGTCTCGCCTTATAGGGAACGCTGGGAAAACTGGCAGGAGTAGAACACCTGGGGTCATCTAGTAACAAAGAAGGGGGACAAGACAAAGAGCAAGCAGCCAATGGATCTTGGAGGTGGCACCATGTATCTGCCAGCGACCTTGCCACAGAGCCCAGCCAGCAGCTCCACCTGATCAGAGAACCCAAACGGCAGCCCCATAAGGTTAGGGAGTGCAGTCATCAGTTCACTCGGCTGAGGTCCCCAATCAACAGATCAGCCAACCACAGAGCACAGTCAGTGACTCTCCCCAATGGTGGAGCCCAGCCTACAGCCATGTCCAACTGCAAGGCACAGTTTGTGGCCCTGCCCAGCCTGGGAAGCCAGTCAGTGATCACTTCTCACCAAGTACAGCCAGCAGTCCTGCCCAAATGGGGAATCCAGCCAGTTACCCAACAAATGCAGAGCAAGATGTGTGCCTGCCCCACCACCATCACAGAGGTCAGCTTGTGACCCCAGAAAATGCACAGAACAGCCTTTGGCCTCACCTAATCACAGAGTGCAGCCTGCAGTCCCGCATAAACACCAACTCCAGTCAGTGTCAACAACTGATCAGGGAGTACAGCCTGTAGCCACAAATGACCAAGGATGATTATAAAGCCTAGCCCGCAGCACTGCCAAATCACAGAGCACAACAAGTGTTTAGCTTTATGTCAGCAGGGAGGCCAGCAAGTGGTCCTGCCTAACTGTGGAGTCCAGCCAGCAATCCGACCTGACCTCAGATGGTGAACAGCAGCCTTGCCCACCAAAGACTCCAGCAGTAGCCCAATCTTCCCAAGGATGCTACCAGCTGATCCATTCAAAATCACAGGCTGGGCTAAGCAGTAAAAGTCTTTCCCTGCCAAAATGAACCTGTAAAGACTGAAAGAGGTGACCACTTCCTCAATGCACAGATACCAATGCAAGGACACAAGGATAATGATGAATCAGGGAAACACAATACCACCAAAGGTAATTAAGAAAAATCCAACAACTGATCCTAAAAAATGGAGATATATGAGCTGAATGACAAAGAATTCAGAACAGTTATCTTTAAAAAGTTCAGTAAAATGCAAGAAAGCACAGATAGATAACTAAACCAAATTAGGAAAACAATACATGAACAAAATGAGAAGTTTAACAAAGAAAAAGAGACCATAACAAAAAACAGAAATCATAGAGCTAAAGAATATAATGACTGCACTGAAGAATTCAACAGAGAGTTGTGACAGCAGACTCAAACAAGTAAAAGAAAGAATCAATGAAGAAGACAGGTCATTCAAAATTACCCAGTCATAAGAACAAAAAGAAAATTGAATAAAAAGGAATGAAGAAAGACTACAGAACTTATAGGATACCAATAAATGAGACAGCACATGCATTATTGGAGTTCCAGGAGGAGTAGAGAGAGAAGAAGGGGCAGAAAGTCTATTCAAAGAAACAACAGATGAAAACTTCCCAAATTTGAGAAAAGATACAGATATTCAGGTACCTGAAGCCCAAATGTCCCCAAACATACTCAACCCAAAGAGGACTTCACCATGACGCATTATAATCAAACAAAGAGAGAACTTTGAAAGCAGGAAGAGAAAAGGGACTCTTCACATACAAGGGAACTCCCTTAAGGCTATCAGCATATTTAGCAGCAGAAACTTTGCAGGCCAGGAGACAGTGAGGTGATATGTTCAAAGCACTGAAAGAAAAAAACTGCCAAATAAGAATACACAATACCTCGCAAAGCTGCCATCAGAAATAAAGGTGAGATAAAGACTCCTAAACTAATAATAGCTGAGAGAGTTCATCACTAGATATACATTATAAGAAATTCTAAAGGGAGTTCTTCAAGTTGAAATAAAAAGGTACTAAACAACAAAGTAAAAACATATAAACGTATAAAACTCATCAGTAAAGGTAAATATACTCAAATCCAGAATTCTCTAATATTGTAATGGAGGTAGGTAAATCACTTTTAGCTCTACTACAAAAGTTAAAAAACAAACATTACTATAACTAAAATAATTTTTAAATGGATACACAATATAAAAATATGTAAATGGTAACATCAATAACCTAAGTGAGAGGGAGGAAAGAAGTATGGGTTTTCTATGTGATAAAACTTAAGTTGACAGTGTAAAATAGGATGTTCTAAGAACATTTTATAAATCTCCTGGTAATGACAAAAGAAAAACTTGTAGTAGACACACAAAGAAAAATGAAAGGAATCAAAGGATAAGGCTAATAATAGTTACCAAATCACGAAAGAAGAAAGTAAAAGAAGAAGAAGAAAACAAACGAATGACAAATCAAATCGAAATAATTAACAAAAATGGCAATAGTAAGTACTGACTTACCAATAATTACTTTAAATGTAAATGGATTAAATTCCTCAGTCAAAAAACAGAGTGGCTAACAAGTGATGTTAGCATCACAGCAGAGTGAGCTCTCCCTGTAAACTCTCCCCTCAAAGATACAATAAAAGGACATTCATATGCCAACACAGGACATCCAAATCACAAAAAGGATGCCTGAGAGACTCAGGCAGCCATACGTCGGAAAGCAGAGGTGCTGGAGCACCCCCTCTGATGTCCAAGGAAGTGGAACAAGGTAAGAGAATGCTTTTCCTCCCTGAAGGACAATGACCCTGAGATTCTGTGTGGCCTCCAGGAGGAAAGTGAGGAGGGAGCTGTGGCCCTCCAAAGGAACACCAGAGATCTCTGAGGTCCAACACAGGATGGGGAAAAGTCCCTGACAGAAGTGGCTAGCTATCACGGAGGTGTCTTCACCAAGAAAACACCCCAGGAGAGCAGATAGCAAGGGCAAAGTGAGAAGGCGCCAAGATTGCACAGCAGAAAGAAAGTGCCCCTCCCCCCTGCACAGCGCTCCAGCCCAGCACCTGGGAGCTGTCCCTGTGATTGCAGCAGGCTCAGAATATGCAGCTCTTGACCCCTACCCAGTGGCAACAGGTGGAAGCGGCAATCAAATACTACCACAATGCAGAAGCACAAATCCATGCTGTCTAACAGTATGGAAAACTATATTGACTCTCCAGACCAGAAGGAAAATGACAAGGACTGAGAAACCAAACCTGAAAACACAGAAATCTGTAACCTAAATGACAGAGAATTAAACAGTTATTATTAAAAGCCTCAATGAGTTAAAAGAGAATGCAGATAGACAATTTAATGAGTTCAGGAGCTACTTCACAACAGAGATTCAAACTATAAAGAAGAACCCAACAGAAATATTGGAGATGAAAAACAATGGATGAGATAAAGCAGACTTTGGATTCCCTGAACAAAAGAGCTGAGATCAAGCAGGAATTAATCAGCAACAGTGAGGTCAGGAATATAGAAATGCTTCAGATAGAGGAGGAGAGAGAACTAAGACTACAAAGAAATGAAGAAATTCTCTGAGAAATATCCAACTCAATTAGGAAATGTAACATAAGGATTATATATTCCAGAGGGAAAAGAGAAGGAGAATGGAGCAGAAAGCTTGTTCAAAGAAATAATAGCAGAGAACTTCCCAAACCTTAGGAAGGACATGGAAATCCATGTGAAAGAAGCCACCAGATCTCCTAAGTATGTCAATGTATAATGACCTACTGCAAGGCATATAGTAGTCAAGCTGGCAAAAGTCAATGACAAAGAAAAAATATTAAGGGCAGCAAGGCAAAAGAAAATAACTTACAAAGGAACCCCTATCAGGCTTTCAGCCTATTTCTCAGAAGAAATCTTACAGGCTAGGAGAAGAGTGGAATGATATATTCAAATCTCCGAAAGACAAAAACTTTTAGCCAAGAATACTCTATCAAGTGAAAATATCTTTAGATATTATGGAGAAATAAAAACTTTCCCAGATAAACAAAACCTAAGGGAGTTCATCCTCACAAGACCCCCACTACAAGAAATCCTCAAGAAGGCCTTCATATGTGAAAAAAAAAAAAACAAAGGGGTTACAAAGCCCTGAGTAAGGAGGTATATAGGTAGGAAAAAAACAGAAAATTGAAGCTGTACATCAGAACAGGTTAGCAAATACTCAGGCAAAACATTAAAGATAAAAGGAGGGAAAATAACAAAAACAAAGATAATCCTGTCATTTTAACCACAAACTCACAACACAAGATGGAATAAGATGTGACAAAAATAACTTAGGAGGGGAAGAGGAGAGGGACTGAATCACTCAGTGTAAGGAAATAAGAGGTCACCAGAAGATGTACTATCTCATCCATGAGATTTTGCATACAAACATCATGTAACCACTAAAAAAATACGTAGAACAGAGACACAAATAATAAATAAGGAGAAAACTAAGAAATCTAGCATAAAAAACTAGGTGACCAAACTGGTAGTCCAAACCACATGGGACGAGAAACAAAGGAAATGCAGGAGAACCAGAAAATGAGCAATAAGATGGCAGCATTAAGCCCTCATATATCAATAATCCTCTAAAGGTAAATGGATTGAATTCTCCAATCAAAAGATAGAGAGTGGTGAGATGGATTAAAGAGCAAGACCCAACAGCTGCCTTCAGGAAACATATCCGAGCTCCAATGACAAACAGCCTCAGAGTGAAGGGATGGAACATGATACTCCAAGCTAATTGCAAACAAAATAAAGCAGGTGTCGAAATACTTATATCAGAGAAAGTAGACTTCAAGATAAGAGAGGTAAGGAGAGACAAAGAGGGGCAGTATATAATAATTAAAGGGACACTCCACCAAGAAGACCTAACACTTATCTATGCACCCAACACAGGAGCACCAAATACACAAAGAAACTATTAACCAATCTAAAAGGAGACATGAACAACAACACAGTAATAGTAAGGAACCTCAATACTTCATTCACATCAACAGACAGACAATCCAGCCAGAAAGTCAGCAAGGAAACAGTGCAATTAAATGCAAAACTAAACCAGATGAACTAAGTAGATATATATAGAACACTCCAACCAAAAACAGCAGAATACACATTCTTCTCAAGCTCTCATGGAACACTCTCAAGGATAGACCATATCTTGGGAAACAAGGCAAGCCTCAATAAATTTAGTAAGATTAAAATAATAACAAGCATCTATTCTAACCAAAAAGGTGTGAAAATAGAAATTAACTACAAGAAAAAAACTGAGGAAGGGACAAAGATGTGGAGACTAAACAACATGCTACTGACCAACCAATGGATCATTGAAGAAATTAAAGGAGAAATCAAAAAATATCTGGAGACAAATGAAAATATACCATACCAACTCATGTGGGATGGAGCAAAAGTGGTACTAAGAGGGAAATTCATCACAATATACATTCACCTTAACAAACAAGAAAAATCCCAAATGAGCAATCTCAAAGTTGACCTAACTGAATTAGAAAATGAACAACAAACAAAGCCCAAAGTCAGCAGAAGGAGGGAAAAAATAAAAAGCAGAACAGAAAAAAAATGCAACTGAAACAAAAAAGATGCTGGAATGGATTAATGAAACAAAGAGCTGGTTCTTTGAGAAGACAACCAAAACTGAAAAACCCCTAGGTAGACTTGCAAAGAAAGAAATAGAGAAAGCTCACATAAATAAAATTACAAATGAAAGAGAAGAAATTACAACAGATACCACAGAAATACAAACAAATGTAAGACAATACTATGAAAAGCTATATGCCAACAAAGTGGAGATTCTAGAAGAGATGGAAAAGTTCTTAGACTCTTACAACCTCCCAAATGTGAATCAAGAAGAAATAGATAATCTGAATAGGCCAATCACAAGTAAAGAGATTGAAATAGTAATCAAAAAGTCCCCACAAGTCCAGGACCAGATGGTTTCCCTGGTGAATTCCACCAAACATTCAAAGCTGATTACATACCTATCCTTCTAAACTACTGCAAAAATTAGGGAAGATGGAACACTTCCTAACACATTCTACGAGGCCAACATCACCCTGATACCAAAGCCTGATAAGGACAACACAAAAATGGAAAACTACAGGCCAATATCACTGATGAACACAGATGCAAAATTCCTCAACAACATATGGGCGACTTGAATATAGCAATACATCAAAAACATCATACACCATGACCAAGTAGTATTTCTACCAGGGATACAGGGATGGTTGCCCATCCACAAATCAACCAATGTCATACACCACATTAAAAAAATGAGGAAGAAAAACACATGATCATCTCAATAGATGCAAAGAAAGCATTTGAGAAGATCCAACAGCCATTTAAGATAAAAACTCTTTAACAAAATGAGAATAGAAGGAAATTACCACAACATAATAAAGGTCATAAACCCAAAGTCAACATCAAACTCATGGGGAAAAACTGAATGCTTTCCCTCTGAGAACAGGAACAAGATAAGGTGCTCACTATCACCACTCTTATTCAATATTGTACTGGAGGTTGTTGCCAGAGCCATTAGGAAGGAAAAAGGAATAAAAGTAATCCAAATAGGAAATGAAGAAGTGAAATTCTCGCTGTTTGCAGATGACATGAGATTATATATAGAAAACCCTAAAGAATCCATCAGAAAACTACCAGAAAGAATCAACAACTACAGCAAAGTTGTAGACTACAAAATCAACTTACAAAAATCAGTTGCATTTCTATACCCTAATAACAAACTAAAGGAAAGTGAACTCAAAAATACAATCCCATTTACAATCGCAACAAAAAGAAGAAAACATCTAGGAATAAATTTAACCAAGGAGATGAAAGACCTATACAATGAAAACTATAAGACATTATTGAAAGAAACCAATGATGACATAAAGAAATGGAAAGATACTCTATGCACATGGATTGGAAGAATAAACATAGTTAAAATGTCCACACTACCCAAAGCAATCAACAGATTCAACGCAATTCCAATCAGAATCTCAGTGACATTCCTCACAGAAATAGAACAAAGAATCCTAAAATTCATATGGGGCAAAAAAACACTCCGAATAGATATAGCAATCTTGAGAAAAAAGAACAAAGCTGGAGGGTTCACAATCTCTGATTTCAAAATGTAATACAAAGCTATCATAATAAAAACAGCATGGTACTGGTACAGAAACATACAGACAGATCAATGGAACAGAATTGAAAGCCCAGAAATAAAACCACACATGTACAGACAGCTATTCTTTGGCAAAGGTGCTAAGAACATACAATGGAGAAAAGATAGTCTCTTCAATAAATGGTGTTGGGAAAACCAGACAGCCAAATGCAGAAGAATGAAAGTAGACCATTTTCCTATGCCACACAAAAAAAACAAACTCAAAATGGATCACAGACTTGAAGGTAAGACCTGAAACTGTAAAACTTCTGGAAGAAAATATAGGTAGTATACTCTTTGACAGTGATCTTTTTTTAAATTTTATTTTATTTTTCTTATTTTTATTTATTTTTACTTTTTTCAGATGTACATATTTCGAATTCTCTGTACATTACATCGTGTTCACCACCCGAACACTAATTATAGTCCATCCCCTCACATGTGAGCCTAATCACCCCTTTTGCCCTCCCCCCTCCCCCCTTCCCCAATGGTAACCACCAGTCCAATCTCCAATGCTATGTGTTTTTCTGGTCGTTGTTTCTATCTTCTACTTATGAGTGAGATCATATGGTATTTGACTTTCTCCCTCTGACTTATTTCACTCAGCATAATACCCTCAAGGTCCATCCATGTTGTCACAAATGGCCGGATTTCGTCATTTCCTATGGCTGAGCAGTATTCCATTGTGTATAAATACCACATCTTCTTTATCCATTCGTCCCTTGATGGGTACCTAGGCTGCTTCCAAGTCTTGGCTATTGTGTATAATGCTGCGATGAACATAGGGGTACAAGTATCTTTATGCATTTGCGTTTTCAAGTTCTTAGGATAAATACCCAGCAGTGGGATAGTTGAATCATATGGTAGCTCTATTCTTAATTTTTTGAGGATACTCCATACTGCTTTCCATACAGGCTGCATCAGTTTGCACTCCCACCAGCAGTGTACAAGGGTTCCCTTCTCTCCACATCCTCTCCAACATTTGTTGTTTGTTGTCTTGTTAATCATAGCCATTCTGACTGGAGGGAGGTGATACCTCATTGAAGTTTTGATTTGCATTTCCCTGATAGCTAATGATGTTGAGCATCTTTTCATGCACCTGTTGGCCATCTGTATATCTTCTCTGGAGAAATCTCTGTTCAGATCCTTTGCCCATTTTTAACTGGATGGTTGGTTTTTTTGTTGTTGAGCTGTATGAGTTCTTTGTATATTTTGGATATTAACACCTTATCTGATATATGGTTTGCAAATATCTTCTCCCAGTTGTTAGGTTGTCTTTTCATTTTGTTGATGGTTTCCTTTACTGTGCAGAAGCTTTTTAGTTTGATGTAGTCCCATTTGTTCATTTTTTCTTTTGCTTCCCTTGCCCAATCAAGACATGGGACTTGAAAATATGCTGCTAAGACTGATGTCAAAGAGCGTACTGCCTATGTTTTCTTCTAGAAGTCTCATGGTTTCGGGTCTTCCATTCAAGTCTTTAATCCATTTTGAGTTGAGTTTTGTGCATTATGTAAGGGAATGGTCTATTTTCATTCTTTTGCATGTGGCTATTCAGTTTTCCCAACACGATTTATTGAAGAGACTATCCTTCCCCAATTGTATGCTCTTGGCTCCCTTGTCGAATATTAGCTGTCCATAAATGTGTGGGTTTACTTCTGGGCTTTCGATTCTGTCCCACTGATCTGTGTGTCTGTTTTTGTGTCAGTACCATGCTGTTTTGGTTACTATGGCTTTGTAGTATATTTTGAAATCAGGGAGTGTGATACCTCCAGCTTTGTTCTTTTTTCTCAGGAATCCTTTGACTATTCGGGGTCTTGTGTTACTCCACATAAATTTTAGGATTCTTTGTTCTATTTCTGAGAAAAATGTTGTTGGAACTTTGCTAGGGATTGCGTTGAATCTATAGATTGCTTTAGGAAGCATGGACATTTTAACAATGTTAATTCTTCCAATCCAAGAGCACGGAATATCTTTCCATTTCTTTGTGTCTTCTTCGATTTCTTTCAACGTTTTATAGTTTTTGGTGTACGGTATTTCACCTCTTTGGTTAAGTTTTATTCCTAGATGTTTTATTCTTTTTGTTGCAATTGTAAGTGGGATTGTATTCTTAAATTCTCTTTCTGCTACTTTGTTGTTAGTGTACAGAAATGCAACCAATTGTTGTACGTTGATTTTGTATCACACGACTTGACTGTATTCCTTTATGGTTTCTAAAAGTTTTTTAGTGGATTCTTTAGGGTTTTCTAGATAGAAAATCATGTCGTTTGCCAAGAGTGACAATTTCACTTCTTCTGTTCCAATGTGGATCCCTTTTATTTCTTTTTCTTGCATGATTGCTCTGCCTAGGACTCCCAATACTATGTTAAATAAGAGTGGTGACAGTGGGCATCCTTGTCTGGTTCCTGTTCTTAGAGGGAGAGCTTTCAGTTCTTCTCTGTTGAGAATTATATTTGCTGTGGGTTTGTCGCATACAGCCTTTATCATGTTGAGGCATTTTCCTTCTATACCCGTTTTAATTAGAGTTTTATCATAAATGGATGCTGTACCTTGTCAAATGCTTTCTCTGCATCTATTGAGATGATCATGTGATTTTTATTCTTCATTTTGTTAATGTGGTGTATCATGTTTATAGATTTGGGGAAGCTGAAACACCCCTGCATCCCTGGAATGAAGGCCACGTGATCATGACGTATGATCTTTTTAATGTATTGCTGTATTCGATTTGCTAGTATTTTGTTGAGGACTTTTACATCAATGTTCATCAGTGATATTGGCCTGCAATTTTCTTTTTTTGTGTTGTCCTTGTCTGGTTTTAGTATCAGGATGATGTTGGCTTCATACAATCAGTTAGGAAGCCTCCCTTCCTCTTCAATTCTTTGGAAGAATTTGAGAAGGACAGGTATTAAGTCTTCTTTGAATGTTTGGTAGAATTCACCCGGGAAGCCATCTGATCCTGGACTTTCATTTTTGGGGAGGTTTTTGATTGCTGTTTCGATCTCCTTACTGGTGATCGGTCTATTCAAATTTTCCACTTCTTCTTGGTCCAGTTTTGGAAGGTTGTATGTTTCTAAGAACTTATCCATTTCTTCTAGATTATCCAATTTGTTGGCATATAGCTTTTCATAGTATTTTCTTATTATCTTTTCTATTTCTGAACTGTCCATTGTAATCTCTCCTCTTTCATTTCTGATTTTATTTATTTGAGCCTTCTCTCTTTTTTTCTTGGTGAGTCTAGCTAAGGGTTTGTTAATCTTGCTTACCTTTTCAAAGGACCAACTCTTGGTTTCATTAATTTTTCTACTGTTTTATTAGTCTCTATAGTATTTATTTCTGCTCTGATTTTTATTATTTCCTTCCTTTTACTGATTATGAGCTTTGATTGTTGTTCTTTTTCCAGTACCTTTAGGTGCACTTTTAGATTGTCTATTTGGGATTTTTCTTCTTTGTTGAGGTAGGCCTGAATTGCTATAAACTTCCCTCTTAGAACCGCTTTTGCTGTATCCCACAAATTTTGGCACATCGTATTTTCATTTTCATGTGTCTCCAGGAATTTTTTTATTTCTCCTTTGATTTCTTTATTGACCCAATCGTTGTTCAGTAGCATTTTGTTGAATCTCCACATTTTTGGGGCTTTTCTGGTTTTCTTCCTGTAGTTGATTTCCAGTTTCATACCTTTGTCGTCAGAGAAGATGCATGGTATTATTTTCATCTTCGTAAATTTATTGAGATTTGTTTTGTGGCCTAATATGTGATCAATCCTGGAGAACGTTCCACAGGCATTTGAAAATAATGTGTATTCTGTGGTTTTTGGATGGAATGTTCTCTACATATCTACTAAGTCCATCTGGTCGAATGTGTCCTTTATGGCCAGTGTTTCCTTATTGATCTTCTGTTTGGATGATCTACCCATTGGTGTAAGTGGAGAGTTAAAGTCCCCTACTATTATTGTGTTACTGTCTATTTCTCCTTTGATGTCTGTTAATAATTGCTTTATATATTTAGGTGCTCCTATGTTGGGTGCATACATATTTACAAGTGTTATATTTTCTTGTTGGATTGTTCCCTTTATCGTTATATAGTGCCTGTCTTTGTCTCTTGTTAGTTTTTGTTTTAAAATCTATTTTGTCTAATATAAGTATTGCTACCCCCACTTTCTTTTCTTTGACATTGGCATGGAATATCTTTTTCCACCTTTTCACTTTCAGTTTGTGAGTGTCTTTAGGTCTGAAGTGTGTCTCTTGTATACAGCATATACATGGGTCTTGGTTTTTTTTATCAAATTGGCCACCCTGTGGCATTTGATTAGAGCATTTAGTCTATTGACGTTTAAAGTAGCTATTGATAAATATGTATTTATTGCCATTTTGTTACTTTTTTTTCCTGAGTGTTTTAGTAGTTCTTCTCTGTTCCTGTCTTTTTCTCTTGCTCTCTTCCCTTGTGGTTTGATGGCTATCTTTAGTAATATGTTTGACTTCTTTTGTGTTACTTTTTTTCTTGCTTATTATAGGTTTTTGATTTGAGATTACCATGAGGATTCTATTTAATATTCTATGTATATAACAGTCTATATTGAGTTGATAGACTCTTTAGCTTGACATCTTTCTAAAAGTTCTACTTTTTCACTCCCCTCCTTCCACATTATGTTTCTTAAATCATATATAGTTTCTTGTTTAGTGTGTGTCTATCCATTACCCTCTTATCATTGAAATAGGTGATTTTAGTACATTTGTCTTTTAACCTTCATATTATCTTCACAAGTAGTTGATCTGCTACTTTTACTATATTTTTTCCTTTACAAGTGATTTTATTGCCAGGTTTTTTGTTGTTTTTTTGATAATTTTTTTTTATCTCTATTTGTGGTCATTGCTTTCCCACTTAAGTAAGTCCCTTCAGCATTTCTTGTAGAACTGGTTTCTTGGTGATAAACTCCTTTAATTTTTGCTTGTCTGTGAAGCTCTTTATCTCTCCTTTCATTCTGAATGACAACCTTGATGGATAGAGTATTCCTGGCTGTAGGTTTTTTCCTTTTAGCACTTTAAATACATCGTGCCATTCTCTTCTCGCCTGTAGGGTCATGGCTGAGAAGTCCACTGATAGCCTGATGGGCATCCCTTTGTATGTCACTTGTGGACTTTGTCTTGCTGCTTTTAGGATTCTCTATCTTTAATTTTGGACATTTTAATTATAATATGTCTTGGTTCGGGCCTCTTTGGGCTTATCTTGTTTGGAGCTCTCTGTGCTTCCTGAACTTGGATGTATGTTTCCTTCCTCAGATTACAAAAATTTTCATCTATTATTTCTTCAAATAAATTTTCTGTCCCTTTGTTTCTCTCTTCTCCTTCTGGGCCACCTATATTTCGAATGTTAGCACACTTGATATTGTCCCCAAGTTTCCTTAGACTGTTTGCATTCTAATTCTTTTTTCTTTTTTCTGTTCTGCTTGGGTGATTTCCTCTAGTCTTTCGTCCAGCTCGCTGATCCGTTCTGTTGCATCCTCTACTCTGTTTCATTTCCAGTATTGTATTCTTCATTTCTGATTTTTTTTAAAATCTTCCAGTTCTTTGCTGATGAGCTCACTGTGTTCACCCACTCCTCTCCCAATATCTGTGAACCTCTTCATGATATTTTGTTTTAACTCTTTGTCGAGTAGGTCGCTTGTTTCTGTTTCATTTAGTCCTTTTTCTGGGGTTTTGTCCTGTTCCCTTTCTTGGAAACTATGCCTTTGTCTCGTCATTATGCCTCTTTCTCTGTGCTTATTTCTATGTATTAAGTGAGTCAGCTATGTCTTCCGATCTTGGAGAAGTGGGCTTATGTATGAGATGCCTTATGAGGCCCAGCAGTGTGCTTCCCCCTCGTCACCAGTCCACAAGATCCAGGAGTGACCCCTTTGTGGGCTACTTGTGTCCTTCTGCTGTGGCAGGGTTGCTCCCACTGCAGCTACCCAGGGAGTCTAATCTTTCCTTCCCTGGCCAGCTGTTTGTAAATCCAGTTTGAGGAGCCTCAGCACTGTTGGCTACAAAGTGTATCAGCACACTCCTATTGCAATTTTCCTCTTAATTGGGTTGATACCCAGTGTAGCTGGTTGCTAGGCTCAGGGGCTTACAGTTGTGTCAGGCCTCAGGCCTACAAGGCTGTTGTCAGTTCTCTTAGGAGTGCAGCTGGGTGGGGCTAGCCCTAGGCAGGGAGTACTCAATTGTTTCAGGCTCTGGAAGGTGGGGCTGATTTGTAAAGCACAGGACTTCTACTGCCGATGAGCCTTACCCCCCACAGAACCACACACTACATCAACACAGTCCTGGTCCATGCAAACTTCTCAACCCCTGGGAGTGTACCCCAACACTGCACTGCAGAGGCCCCAACCTCTCCATCACTGCCCCCCACAGTTCACCTGGTCCTCACACAGGCCCTGCCCCACAGAGGCAGACACCCTTGCCTGCCTGTAGAGGATCAAGGCACTTAGTCAACGCAGGCTGAAAAGTAGCCTGAGGGCTTGCTTGCTGGGGCCAGTCCCTAGAGCAGGTTGCCTGACCTGGCTGAACTGGATTAAATCTGTGCTCTAGCAAGTGGAATTATTTTCTTAATTTCCTTTTTCAAATTATTCATTGTTAGTATATCGAAACACAAGTGATATGTGATTATTGATTTTATATTCTGCAACTCTGTTGAACTCATTTACTATTTCTAAGAGTTTTCTTGTGGAATCTTTATGGTTTTCTACATATAAGATCATGTCTTTTGTGAAGAGAGATAATTTTACTTCTTTATTTCCAATCTGGATGCCTTCATTTCTTTTTCGTGCATAATTGCCCTGGCTAGGACTTCCAATACCATGTTGAACAGAAGTGGTGAAAGCAGGCATTCTTATCTTGTTCCTGATGTTAGGGGAAATGCTTTCACTTTTTCACCACTCATATGATGTTAGCTGTGGTTTTTTCATATTTGGTCTCCCAGTTTGTTGAATGTTTTTATCATGAAAGGGTGCTAAATTTCTTAAGAACTTTTTCTACATCTCAGTCCCGAAGTGGGACCAAGAAGGCGGAGTAAGTAGTCTTCTTTGTCTGCCCCCCTTCGAATCTACAACTAATTGATCATTCAACGGTTAACAAAGGATATCCATATAGCATCTCAGGATGACTGAGAGACCCGTGCTGCTATACTTCGGAAGGAGGACGGACTTCCCCCGGGAGGAGGTGGAGATAGGTGAAAACTCTCCGACCCCCGATCCCCAGACAGCCTAGTACCCGCAAGCAGCTCTCTTCCAGCAGACTGCCCCATAGCATCACCACAAACCAAGGGCACGAGAGTGCACTCACCGACGGAGCAACGGTGGAAACAGGTGACCACAGCCCTACCTAAGCCCCCCATGATTACATCTAAACCCAGGGGGAAACTCCAGGGTCCTGCACTGGCGACAGGGAAAGCCTCTGCTCGCCATTAGCTGAGAGGCCCCGCCCAGGATTCAGAACGACAGGAGGCTCCCAAAGAGCAGGATCCTGGGCAAGGCAGCAGCTCGCCAGCCACCGCCGGACTAATGGACTCTGGCTGTGCCCCAGAGGGTGCAAGGGGCTCCCAGAGATTCTGTGGGATGGCCTGGGGCTGGGCAGAGCTCCTGCAGCCCAGCTCCGCAGCCCAGGGGGAAACTCCAGGTTCCCATAGCACCCTCAGCGAAAGCTTCTGCACAGCACTAGTGGAGAGGTCCCGACCAGCAATCACAAGGCTGGAAGGCCCTAGGGCAAAATAGCATAACTAGGTGAGCTAACCACAGACTGAAGAAGATACCCATAGCTCTGCTGGGACCTATAGTGGACAAGTGAGATCTTGTGGGCTCTGACAGTGACAGAGCTGCAAATATAGGTGATCCTGCTCCCAGCCTCTGGGAAAGCCCATAACACCACTGCAGACCCCAAGGAGGGAGCACATCTAGGTGGTCTGCAACAGTAGGCACCAGCAGCCTGAGGCACCCTTGCGATTGTCCCCACAGCTGACAAGGGACCCCACAGGACTACTGTGACTATGAGGAGGGGCCAGGTCCAGTCAGTAACAGCTGACAGGGTCCCTGGTCAGTGCAGGCTAAACAGCTGCTCCAACACACACACTAGTTGAAACAAGTGGAAGCAGTAACTAAACTCTATCTCTTTGCAGAGGCACAAATCCACGCCATCAAACAGTATGGAAAAATATATTAAATCTCCAGAACAGAAGGAAAATGACAAGTACCCAGAAAACAATCCCAAAGACAATGAAATCTATAACCTAAATGACAAGGAATTCAAAACAGCCATTACTAAAAAACTCAATGAGTTAAAATAGAATTCAGATAGACAACTCACCTAGTTCAGGAGCTATGTCACAAAAGAGCTTGATACCATAAAGAAGAACCAATCAGAAATATTGGAGATGAAGAACACAATGGAGGAGATTAAGAAAAATCTGGACTCTCTAAACAGTAGGGTCAATAATATGGAGGACAGAATTAGCAATTTGGAGGATAGGAATATAGAAATGCTGCAGACAGAGGAGGAGAGAGAAGTAAGACTAAAAAGAAATGAAGAAACTCTCCGAGAATTATCCAACTCAATTAGGAGACGCAACATAAGGATTATAGGTACACCAGAGGGAGAAGAGAAGGAGAAGGGGGCAGAAAGCCTGTTTAAAGAAATAATGGCTGAGAACTTTAGAAACCTGGGGAGAGAGATGGAACTTCATGTGACAGAAGCCAATAGATCTCCAAACTTTATCAATGTAACAAAACCAACCCCAAGGCATATAGTAGTGAAGCCAGCAAAAGTCAACGACAAAGACAAAATACTAAGGGCAGCCAGGCAGAAGAAAATAACCTAGAAAGGAACCCCCATAAGGCTATCCTCAGATTCCTCAGCAGCTACCTTACAGGCTAGAAGAGAATGGAATGTTATATTCAAAACTCTGAAGGACAAAAACCTGCAGCCAAGAATACTCTATCCAGCGAAAATATCCTTCAAATACGATGGAGAAATAAAAATTTTCCCAGATAAACAAAAGTTAAGGGAGTTCATTGCCAAAAGACCTCCTCTTTAGAAATGCTCAGGAAGACCCTCATACCTGAAAAATCAAAAAAGGGAAAGAGGATACAAAACCCAGAACAAAGGAGATAAGTAAAAGGACAATAACAGAAAGTAGCAGCTCTCCATCAGAACAGGTTAGCAAAAGTTAAATAAAACATTAAAGATAAATGGAAGGGAAACACCAAGAATAAATATAATCCTGTCATTTTAACCACGAACTCACAACACAAGAAGGAAGAGGGAAAAAAAAATCTGACAATAACAACCTAGAAGGGGAAGAGAAAAGGGATGAAACGTTTTAATTTAAGGAAATAAGAGGCTATCATAAAAAGGACTATCTCATCTATGAGATCAGTTTTACAAGCCACCTAGTAACCACTAAACAAATAACAAGAATAAAGACACAAATTACAAGTAAGAAAGCCAATACAGAAATTTACCTACCTGAAGTAGGAATCCAAAAATCATGGGACAAGAAACAAAGGAAATGCAAGAGAACCAGAAAACAAGTGATAAAATGGCAGCGGTAGGCCCCCACGTTTCAATAATCACTCTAAATGTAAATGGACTGAACTCTCCAATAAAAAGACACAGAGTGGCAGGATGGATCACAGAACAAGATCCAACAATATGCTGCCTCCAGGAAACAGAGCTCAGCCCCTAAAGACAAACACAGACTCAGAGTGAAGGGATGGAAGACAATACTCCAAGCTAATAATGAACAAAAGAAAGCAGGTGTTGCCATTCTTATATCAGACAAAGTAGACTTTAAAGCAACACAGATAAAGAAAGACAAAGAGGGGCAGTATATAACGATAAAAGGGACACTCCACCAAGATGACATAACACTTATAAACATATATGCACCCAACACAGGAGCACCAAAATTTGTAAAGCAACTATTAACAAAACTAAAAGGAGACATCAACAACAATACAATAATACTAGGGGACCTCAACACCCCATTAACACCAATGGATAGATCATCCAGACAGAAAATCAACAAGGAAATTATAAAATTAAATGAAAAATTAGACCAGATGGACTTAATAGGTATATATAGAACACTTCATCCAAAAACAGCAGGTTACACATTCTTCTCAAGTACGCATGGAACATTCTCAATGATAGACCGTATCTTGGGAAACAAAGCAAGTATCACTAAATTCAAGAGGGCTGAAATAATACCAAGCATCTTTTCAGATCATAATGCTATGAAACTAGAAATCAACTACAAGAATAAAGCTGGGAAAGGGGCAAAAATGTGGAGACTAAACAACATGGTACTGAACAAACAATGGATTACTGAAGAAATGAAAGAAGAAATCAAATATTATCTGGAGACAAATGAAAATGAAAACATGCCATACCAACTCATTTGGGACACAGAGCAAAAGCAGTCCTAAGAGGGAAATTCATTGCAATAGAGGCTCACCTCAATAAGCAAGAAAAATCTCACATAAACAACCTCAAACAACACCTAACAGAATTAGAAAAAGAAGAACAAACAAAGCCCAAAGTCAGTAGGAGGGAAATAATAAAAGTTAGAGTAGAAATAAACGATATTGAAACAAAAAAGACAGTAGAAAGGGTCAATGAAACAAAGAGTTGATTCTTTGAAAAAATTAACAAAATCAATAAATCCTTAGCCACACTCACTAAAAAAAAAGAAAGAAGTCTCAAATAAATAAAATTAGAAATGAGAGAGGAGAAATCACAACAGATACCGAAGAATACAAAGGATCATAAGAGAATACTATGAAAAACTATATGCCAACAAATTGAACAACCTAGAAGAAATGGATAAATTCCTAGACTCATACAACCTCCCAAAACTGAAGCAGGAAGAAATAGAGAATCTGAATAGACCAATCACAAGTAAAGAAATAGAAACAGTAATCAAAAATCACCCCAAAACTAAGAGTCCAGGACCAGACGGCTTCTTTGGAGAATTCTACCAAACATGCAAAGAAGAGTTAATACCTATCGTTCTCAAACTATTCCAGAAAATTGAGGAAGATGGAGCACTCCCTAACACACTCTATGAAGCCAACATCACCCTGATCCCCAAACCTGACAAGGACAACACGAAGATGGAAAACTACAGGCCAGTTATCACTGATGAACATAGACGTAAAAATCCTCAACAAAATTTTGGCAAACCGAATACAGCAATACATCAAAAAGATTATACACCATGATCAAGTGGGATTTATACCAGGGACACAGGGATGGTTCAACATCCGCAAGTCAATCAACGTGATTCACTACATTAACAAAATGAGAAACAAAAACCACATGATCATCTCAATAGATGCAGAGAAAGCATTCGACAAGATCCAACATCCAGTTATGATAAAAACCCTCAATAAAATGGGTATAGAAGGAAAGTACCTCGACATAATAAAGGCCATAGATGACAAACTCACAGCCAACATCATACTCAACAGACAAAAACTGAAACCCATCCCTCTGAGAAGAGGAACAAGACAAGTGTGCCCACTTTCACCACTGTTATTCAACATAGTAGTGGAGGTGTTGGCCAGAGCAATTCGGCAGGAAAAAGAAATAAAAGGAATCCATATAGGCAATGAAGAAGTAAAACTCTCGCTGTTTGCAGACAACATGATCTTATATAAAGAAAACCCCAAAGAATCCATTGGAAAACTATTAGAAACAATCAACAGCTACAGCAAAGCTGCAGGATATAAAATCAACATACATAAATCAGTAGCATTTCTATACTCTAACAATGAACTAACAGAAAAAGAACTCAAGAACTCAATCCCATTCACGATCGCAACAAAGAGAATAAGATACCTTGGGATAAATTTAAGCAAGGAAGTGAAAGATCTATACAATGAAAACTACAAGACTTTCTTGAAAGAAATTGATGACGACATAAAGAGATGGAAAGACATTCCATGCACATGGATTGGAAGAATAAACATAGTTAAAATGTCCATACTACCTAAAGCAATCTACAGATTCAACGCTATCCCAATCAGAATCCCAATGACATTCTTTACAGAAATTGAACAAAGATTCCTAAAATTCATATGGGGCAAC
Source organism: Equus przewalskii (assembly GCF_037783145.1). NCBI lineage: Eukaryota > Metazoa > Chordata > Mammalia > Perissodactyla > Equidae > Equus > Equus przewalskii. The sequence continues at coordinate 38,352,655 of NC_091836.1, forward strand.
AAAAGACCCTGAATTGCTAAAGCAATCCTGAGAAAGAAGAACAAAGGCAGAGGAGGCATCACAATCCCTAACTTCAAAGCATACTACAAAGCTACAGTAATCAAAACAGCATGGTACTGGTACAAAAACAGGTGCACAGATCAATGGAACAGAATTGAAAGCCCAGAAATAAAACCACACATCTATGGACAGCTAATCTTCGACAAAGGAGCTGAGGGCCTACAATGAAGGAAAGAAAGTCTCTTCAACACATGGTGCTGGGAAAACTGGACAGCCACATGTAAAAGAATGAAAATTAACCATTCTTTTTCACCATTCACAAAGATAAACTCAAAACGGATCAAAGACCTAAAGATTAGGCCTGAAACAATAAGTCTTCTAGAAGAGAATACAGGCAGTACACTCTTTGACATCAGTTTCAAAAGAATCTTTTCAGACACCATAACCCCTCAGATGAGGGAAACAATAGAAAGAATAAACAAATGGGACTTCATCAGGGTAAAGAGCTTCTTCAAGGCAAGGGAAAACAGGACTGAAACAAAAAAACAGCCCACTAATTGGGAAAAAATATTTACAAGTTACTTATCTGACAAAGGGTTAATCTCCATAATACATAAAGAACTCACATAGCTCAACAACAAAAAAATCAAACAACCCAATCAAAAGCTGGGCAGGGGACATGAACAGACATTTCTCCAAAGGAGATATACAGATGGCCAATAGACACATGAAAAGATGCTCATCATCACTAATCATCAGGGAAATGCAAATCAAAACTACACTAAGATATCGCCTTCCACCTGTTAGAATGGCAAAAATATCCAAAACCAAGAGTGACAAATGTTGGAGAGGATGTGGAGAAAAAGGAACCCTCATACACTGCTGGTGGGAATGCAAACTGGTGCAGCCACTATGGAAAACAGTACGGAGACTTCTCAAAAAGTTAAAAATAGAAATACCTTATGACCCAGCCATCCCCCTACTGGGTATCTATCCTAAGAGCCTGAAATCAGCAATTCCAAAAGTCCCATGCACCCCTATGTTCATTGCAGCATTATTCACAATAGCCAAGACCTGGAACCAACCTAAGTGCCCAGCAACTGATGACTGGATAAAGAAGATATGGTATATATATACAATGGAATACTACTCAGCCATAAAAAGGACAAAGTCGTCCCATTTACAACAACATGGATGGAACTTGAGGGTATTATGTTGAGTGAAATAAGCCAGACAGAGAAAGACGAACTCTGTATGACTCCACTCATAGGTGGTAGTTAACATATAGACAAAGAGAACTGATCGGTGGTTACCAGGGGAAAGGGGGGGTGGGGGGAGGGCACAAAGGGTGAAGTGGTGTACCTACAACATGACTAACAATAATGTACAACTGAAATTTCACAAGGTTGTTAAATATCATAATCTTAATTAAAAAAAGAACTTTTTCTGCATCAACAGAGAACATGTGATTTTTTTCATTTATGCAGCTAATGTGGTGTATTACATGGACTGATTTACATATGTTGAATCATCCTTGTATTCTTCAGTTTATGTTAATGAAAAATTCTGGAGATGGATAACGGTGATTTTTGCACAACAATGTGAACGTATTTAATGGCACTGAACTGTACATATAAAATGGTTAAAACAGTTTTAAAAAACAAACATGAAACTCACAACTGTCTACCCCATCTTTCCAAAAGTTAAGTCTCTCAGAAGTACTAAACTTAAGATGCAAAATTAAAAATGTATAAAATGTAGCATGTAGCCATATGATGGAACATTATTTAATAAATACAGTGAGGTACTGACACATGCTGTATCTTAGATGAACTTTGAAAACACTATGCTAAGTCAAAAAACCTACTCACAAAAGATCACATATTGTATGGCTCCATTTATATGAAATATCCAGAATAGGCGAATGCAGACAGACAGAAAGCAGATCAGCAATTACCAGAGCTCTGGCGGTGAGAGGTGGGCACAGGTTTGGGAGAGAAAGGGAATGACTGATAATAGATACAAAATGAAATTGAAAAAAATATTCCATTCACATTAGCAATAAAAACTAGTTATGTAAAAATAAACCAAATAAAAGGTGCAGAATATCAGAGGAAATTACCAAATGTTATTGAAAGATGTGAAGGAAGATATAAATAAATCCAAATAGGTTTGAAAATTCAGTATGGTAAGTACAGTAATTATCCCTCAATTAACCTATAGATTAAGTGTAATTCTTATCAAAATTTCAATAGCTTCTTTCTTTCTCCAAAGGATTTGTCAAAAAGAATCTAAAATGTATATGGAAAAACAATGAGCCAAAATAACTACGATAATTTTGATGAAGTCAGGAGATTTGCCCTACCTATCAGGACTTATTATAAAGCTACAATTCAGTGCCTCTCTGTATGAACTTACTATTCCTCCCAACAAGAAGTAGAGTTTCTCCCCCCTCTTTCTGAATTATGCTACCCTTATAACTGTTTGAACCAATAAATGTGGAGAAAGCAATGTTCTGGGACTTCCAAAACTAGTGATTAAAAGTTCCGAACAGCTTTTGCTTTCTTACTCTTAGATCCCTAAGTCACCATGCCAAAGGTTCGTAGTGCATTCCTGGAGAAAGAGTACACAGAAAGGCCCTGAAGGATGAAAGATCACATGGAGGATCACTGAGCCCCACACATCCAGCCCCAATTACTCTCTCCACATGACCGCAATTGCATGACAGAAGCCAAGGGAGACCCACAGAGAGCTGCCCATCTGAGTTAATTCAAGGAATCATGAAATACAATCAAATGGTTGTCATGCTAAGTCACTAAGTTTTCAGGTATTTGCTATAATACAAGATATAACAGGAACCTATTAATTAAGATAGTGTGATCCTGGCAATGGGACAACCATGGACCAATGCATCAGAAAACACAGCCAGATAACTGACACACATATTTGGACATCAATATATGGCCAATTGGGCCTTATAAACCATTAGGAAAAAGAAATATTACTTAGTCAATGGTTTAAGATAACTAGGAGAAAAAAATAGATTCACACCTTACATCATATCCAAAGAATAACTCCAGGTGAATTAAACACTTAAGTGTGAAAATCAAAACTTTAAAATGTAAAATAATAATAATAATAGTAAAGGAGACATAGGAAAATATCTTTATGCCCACAGGGAAGGGGAAAATTTCTTAGCTAAAACATGAAAAGGGCAAAACAAGACTGATAAAACTGACTACATCAAAATTTTTTAAGTTTTCACAAAAGGGACACCATAAACCAAGTGAAAAGATGAGTCACAAACTGGGATAAAACTATTTGTAATATACGTTTGACAGATTTTTAACCATAATATATAATCAAAAAAAATGAGATAGTTGTGTGCCTATCTCAACATCTTGCAAAGTATCTAGAATTTGGTGGGAATCACGAATTATTTGATGAACTACTGAACAAACATTGTCTCACTGGAATATAGTACTCATTTTCAAAACTGAATATATTATCTTTCCTCACATATTCTGTTCTTCCTCCTGAACTTCCAAAGTAAATAAACAGCATAAACATTCACTTACCTGACCAACCTAATCATCCTCGATTCCTCTACTACTCCTCTCCACACATCCTTTCTTTTCATTTTGCCAGGGTCAAGATCTGATCTCATCTTTGATTCATTAATCATTCCTATCTCCCAAAACTGGTCTCTCACACCTGTCCCTTTTTTCCCGTTCTCTGCTGCTACCTCCCTGGTTCCAGACCTCAGCATCTGGTTTAGCCTATTGCAACTGGATCATTATAGTCGTCTTCTACTTGGTCTGTCTCCATTTCCCATTACACAATGACAATGGTACTTTCTTCTCAAAACCCCTCGATTCTTTTCAGTTCCTACTAAGAATGTAATTTAAATGTGAAGCCCAAATACCTTCGATGAGCCTTGAAAGACTGAAGGCATTTCTCCAAATACCTTCTAAACCACGTTTTCCCTAATGCCTTTCTTGAATGCCACAGGCAATAACCTCTCCTGCCTTTGAATTCCTATAAGCACTCTTACAACATGTATTAGATTTTTCTTATCTTACCACGTTTATCGGTATATTGCTTGTTTTCCCTGAGGAAAGAATCTCATCTCTTTTGCCAATGACACTTACATAAGTACCTAGCACATACAAGGTATTCAATAACCACCATTCAGAATGAGTTTTTTTGTGGGTTTTAAGACATCCTGTACATGAGTCTGAACATCCATATGTTTTAGACAGTACCTGAACCACATGTACCACAATGTATACACTATGAAAGACTAGGCTACCTTTGCCTATAGAAACTTAGGACATGAATGTAATAATTTAAATTATTTTTACCTCCTTCCACTTAACAATATCTTCAATCCTTTGTCTACAAGAAATGGAAAACAGAATTTCCAAGTCCCATACTTCTGGATTCCTTACAAATCTATTTTTGGAGTTATTTTTCCTATATTGAATTCACTTCTCTATCACCATGGGAACCAATCTGTAATTAGTGCTGTCGGGATCTTTAAAAATACAACTCTATTCAGCAATCCTTCAAACGTTCAGAAAAGTCCTTTCGCTGCATCAAGAATGGAAATCATTAGCGTAAAGAAGGGTAAAAATATATCCCACCCACATAAAAAAAGAAACATTCATCAAAGCCTAATCAACAGACTGCAAATAGGACACAGAAGGAGTTCTCTTCTCTTATTCATCTTTTATAGTTCTATTATGGTTGCAATTTCACTATGACATACCCATGTAGTTTGTAAACAGTTTCCTTCAACTCAACTCTATAGCCTGTAGTAGCTGTGGAAACATGAAAGATAACTTATGTTGCACAATATTATGTGGTCCACTCACCCCTACCGTCAACATCCTAATATTCAACACTGAAGATACTTCAAAATTACTGAGTTGAGAATGCCAAATGGAAGAATAACTCTATATGAGAGTTAAATCTTAAGAAGGTAATAAGGGAAATAAGTTTTTAATTTCAGCACATAAAGCAAGTATCAATGACTGACAAAACTGTACTTCAAATTTCTTAGGAAAAAGCTAGAGACGTACATGCATCTTAATAAACCTAACAGTTTTCCTTCCAGAATTGGAATTGAGCACTGTTTCCTCAGTTGAGTACCAGAGGAAGTAAGTGGTTTGCTCATCTGTAAACACTAGAATCACCCTCAGCTCAATGAGATGCCCCACAGCATGAAGAATACATGGGAAATGAGATTAAATGACAAAACAGCAGAATTACATCTCCCATCCTACAGATGCTTCCTCTAGAACTTAATACACTTGTCAGGAAGCAATGCTTCATGAAAATTTTCACATTTCTGTATGGTCAGGACTTTCAGAGCAAACAGCTTTGGCACTTGGGTGAAAGGATGACTGAATAGCATCCTAAAGACAGAGCCCTCCAGAGAGAGATAAAGTTTTCTCTCTCCCCATAGCCATATGTTTACATTTCAGGGTATTTATGAAAGAGATCTTTCCTTCTTTTTCCCAGAGAGGACCTGTTTACATTCCAGAGCTTAAGTCCCTCTCTCCATCCCCATAGAGGCAAATGGACAGAAGTGCTAGCTATCCTATACAAGCCTCAAGTTTCATAATTTCAGAGTTTGTCTCTTGTGGCAAAAACCCTACTATATACATAGGTGTATCTGGTTCTCACTGCCTTACCTCATGGAGAACTGGGGCATAAGGAACCAACACAAGTTACTCCACGAGTAAATAAAAGGTCTGACCTCTGATCCAGAGACCTCATGTTTCTGTTAGGGTGTGTGTGTGGGGGGGTGTCTATAACTGTGGCAAACTGACTTGTTGGATTATAAGTAGAGTAACATCTTAGACCCTTCACAGTTTCAGGCACAGCAATACTATTTTTCCAAGCATATTAAGTCGAATCCTAGAAGTAAACTGCATGTTTAATGTGACTCCAATGATCTATTTTTTCATCGCTGGTTCTCATCGTTGGTTTTCAACCAATTTTACACACCTAACTCTTGGACTGGATAACCTCAAATGAGACACAGTTAAAATCCAGTACTTGGATGAGAGTAGCAGTGATAACTCACTATGGGAACTTTTCATTTTAAATCCTCCCCTCAAAACACAATGATTTCCCAGCCTAAGAGGAAGTATTACTACAGAATGTGTAGAAAAGTAGGTTGAAATTTTTGTTTGCATCTGACGAAAACTAAATTTTTTGTTAAGAGTGGGAATAGTAAAATTATCACAGCTTTTGTTTCAAATGGTTACACACATAATAATATATACTTTTATATAAATTTTTTTTGAGGAAGATTAGCCCTGAGCTAACTGCTGCCAATCCTCCTTTTTTTTCTGAGGAAGACTGGCCCTGAGCTAACATCCATGCCCATCTTCCTCTACTTTATATGTGGGACGCCTACCACAGAATGGCTTATTGTGCCAAGCTGTGCCACATCCGCACCCAGGATTCAAACTGGCAAACCCCGGGCTGCCAAAGCGGAACATGTGAACTTAACTGCTGTACCAATGAGCTGGCCCCTATATAAAATATTTTTAACTGGAAATATCTATAAGTTAATCTTGAAATTGCAAGCAGTATTAACAAAATGGGGGAAACAACCTTTTCATTGGTTTAATTCATTTTTGTTAATGACAAAGTCTCACCAATAGATACTAAAACTTGTTGCTGATACATATCTCCTTAAACCTTAATGCCTACATTTAGATGAACTCTTAATCAGGAAGAAAACCCATCCTGTTTCCAAAGGAAACCATATATAGTCAATAGTCAATTGAACTGGTAAATAATTTACCAGGTATTTGAAATACTGAAACTGAAAATATGGAATCTCTATGTATAATCTTACCTGTTGACAAAAGATTTTCAATGTTGCTATTCAAAGGGAGAAAACACAATGATGTGTTTTTTATAGTTTCTCTTATGCTTTATTTTTAAATCTCAAACCTTGTAAATACACTACAATTTCAGTATCTAAGGCACAGGTTTAATTCTATCTGAAACTGGTGCTAAATGTTTAAATTATAATTACAGAAAAAGCATTTGTTATTTTAATTTACCTTCTCCATTTCACAATTTTATATAAGGTTAGTTTCCACGTTAAAAGGAGTATTAGGGGCCGGCCAGGGGGCACAGCGGGTAAATGCGCACGTTCTGCTTCAGCGGCCCGGGGTTCGCCGGTTTGGATCCCGGGTATGGAGATGGCACTGCTTGGAAGCCATGCTGTGGCAGGTGTCCCACATGTAAAGTAGAGGAAGATGGGCACGGATGTTAGCTCAGGGCCAGTCTTCCTCAGGAATAAGAGGAGGATTGGCAGCAGATGTTAGCTCAGGGCTGATCTTCCTCAAAAAAAAAAAAACAAAAACAAAAAGGAGTATTACATCTAAATAAATTGATTACTAGATCATCAAGAATATTAGCAATACAGTCTCTCTTGAGAGGAGAGACTGTTCCTTATGGCTATAAAGCTTCCTATTTGTAAAGAATTTCTTTATCCACTGCCTCGATCCTGACAATACCCCAAGTCATCAGGAAAGTATTACTTTCCACATTTTACATATTATGGTCTGACTTCACTAAAGTTCCCTATTTCCCTTTCTTTAAAGTTCTTTAAAATTTATTGAGCAATCTGGTTTGTTTTTTAATTATCACCTCACTTAATTCTCACAGTATTCTGTGATATACTTGGAATAGATATATAATTATTCTTATTTTATGAATGAGGAAACTGAGGACCACAAAAGTTAAGGAATTTACTTAAGATCACACAGGTTACACTGCACTATTACGCTTCACTCTTTTTTTACCTTTAACTATATTAAAGATGTAGGACATTTCAAAACTATGGTTTATTCCTTCTGTTAAAACAGTAGTTTTGTCAGTTTACTCTTTTCTAGCACTAGACAGGAACATGCAGAATGGCTCTATGGCCTTGATTCAAACACAGGCCCCACCACTTACCAGCTGTGACCTTAGGTAAGTTCTTAAACTCTTTTTACCTCAATTTCCTCATCTGAAACTGTTGTGAAGAGTAAATGAGATAACATACAAATAGTATTTAGTATGATATCTGGCTCACAGAAAGCATTCAATAAATATTGGCTTAAAAAATAAACAGTGGCTTATATTTTTATTATAATTCTGATTACTTCATTTAAAATGAAAATCCAGGAGTTTTTATTTTATATTATTACTCTCAAACATTTTTACACTCAGGTCAACTTTACTACCTCTGTCCACATTTCTCTGTTTGAAGGCAGCAGTGCATCTGACGAGAGAAAGCCACAGCATCACTGCTGAGCCCCTTGCAGGGCGGTTTCAGGAGAGAAAGCTCAAGAAACAGGTATGAAATTCACATTTTTCCTATGCCTTATTTCAGTCAAAACCTGAGCTCCTGCATTCAGGTTAATTTAACTTAAGGCTTTATATGAAATCAGATAAAAAGAAACATATTAATTCACAGCTTCAGATAAGCAAATGATAAAAGAAAATGTAGACCACAAATCCATTTCAGTATCCTAGACACTAGATGGCGGTGCCGCATAAAGCACAACAGGAAGAGATTGATGCCTCAAATGGATAAAGAATAAACTAATAAAATCTTTGAATGTTGCAAGACATTTTTTTCCTTTTTAGTGAAAAATATTTTGCGGAATGTGAATAAATCTTTGTTTCTGGACAACAGAGGTTACACAACAGGGAGAAGTGCAATAAAGATAATAAGTTTACAGAATTTGAAACTACATGTGGTTTTACCTAAAACAAGAAGCCCTTTCTAGAAATTATCTTTATCTCTTTTTTTTTGAGATTTCAATTTCTCTAAATGAAACAAATATAACACTTATATATCGAAACCTGCAGAGTTTGTTCAAAGTACAACTCAGGGGAAGAACGTCCAAACTTAAATGCACTTATTGAAAACGAATGACAACAGTACCTACAGAATTTTATTTCTCTAAAGAAAAGATAAGCATACGTAGAATAATATCAATATTTGACAAAGTTGATCTATGATAAAGCTAGTTATTGACCGGCAAGTAGAAAATACATGTTTGTTACAACTCTTTTCCAGGAAAAAACGAATAAACAAGAGAATTAAACTTTGAATTCAAGAAACAAAAAAACGACAAAATAACAAAAAATGTGGAAAGAAAAAAGTATGTTTAGGAACTAATAGTATGAGGGAACAGCAGAAGGGATGCAGTGGGGAGGGGAGGAGGAGAGGAGGGGAGGGAGGGACTGGGGTACGGGAGGGAAGGGAATATTAAGTTGATCAATAAAAACCACAAGCTGATTTCTTGATAAAACCAAATTTAAGAATATCTTATGTACAACTTACACTCATAAATCTGAAAACCTACATTAAATGGGCAATTTTCTAAGAAAATATAAATGATAAAAACTGACCTAAGGAGATACAAAAGAACCTGACTAGACTAAAATAAAATCATAACTTGAAATGGTAATTAAAGATTAAGCCCTCAAATGGAAACCAGGCCCAAAAGGTTTTAACAGGAAACTTCTACTAAGCCTCCAAAGAACAGGTAATTTCTATTTCCACACTCTGTTACAGGGCATACATTTTAAAAAAGGGGGTGGAGCAGTGAAGTTCCCCATACTCAGGCTAGTGGGAAAGTACAATCTATAGGTCAACATCATTAATGAATACAGACACAAAAATCATAAAATCTTAATAGAGTGAAAAGGAATTTATTTTTAAAATATTTAACCCAGTAGAATGTGTTCCAGGAAAATATAGATGATTCAACAATCTATTTCTATGACCAGAGTAATTCTTTGTACTAATTTTTAAAGATAGCTTATTCATGCTCTACAAAAGTGGGCTAAAATAAGAAAATGACATGGTACAGCCTCTTGTGCCTCAGTGTTATCATCTTTTTTCCTCTTCACCTATCCAATCCCCGGTCCAATCATCTACAACTTCCTTAGCTGGAAGGACACTAGCTGCCCTCCAGTATTCCAGGGTATCCAGGAACTGCACTTCCTTTTTAGTATGAAGAAGGAAAACAAGACCAGGACGCACTGACACTCTCCCTAGTGGTCAGGAGAGTATGGCACAATGAGAACACACTACCAGCTGTATTCCACACCACTCATTCTACACCACACCAGTATCAATTCTCCTCAACATGACAATGCCATCGTACACCACATGTTACAACTGACGATACTGAACTAAGATTGAAACAGGAAAGTCAGAGAATTTGGCGATGTTCTGCTACAAAGTAGCACATGCAAGATTTGAACACATCCATGCAATCTGAAGCATTGGTGTTGCCAATCCACCAGAAAAAAACATACACGGGCTTGGGAATTATTTTATCAGATACAAATTAAATTAGAATTAAAGGAATGCACGAGGATTCTCAGGGCCTATTTTTCTCTCAAAAAGTGGAACACATGATTTAAGAATTACTCTGCCCTTCAGAATGACAGAGAAAAGTTCTGTTTTACAAAATCGTATATGAAAAAATTTCACATCTCTTTGCTCTAATCCTTAAACAGGGAAGTCATTTTTCTGCCTATCTATTATCAAAGCATTCCCTCCAAAATTGTAACTATTACCTTGTTCCTACAAGTTCTTCCAACAATTTTTATACCTACATATAAATTTTTGTTTTACAGAAACAGTATCTTGCTCTCTTGGAGGTTTTTTAAATTTATCAATAAAACATGAACATTGTTTCCACTCCAGCAAATATTCTACATGATTTTTAGTGACTGCACAGGATTTCCCTGTATGAATAGTCCATAATTTACATAACCCATTCCTACATTTGAAGATGTGCATTACTTCTAACTTTTTTCTATGGATAATGATATGATGAACACATGGCCTTTTGAGACTTGGCCTTTGCTCGTGATGTCCCAGTCTCTACTCAGGGAACTCCCACTCTCCTTTAAAATACCAATCAAATGTCACCTCCTCTATGTAGCATTTTCTGATCCTTCAAAACAGAGTTAATTTCTCCATATTTATTGAATATATATGTATGGATAAATAAATGAAGACATGGAATTAACCTCAACTAACGTACCTTGATTCTAACATGTAGAATGTTATGCTATAATTATCCTCTCATAGTTTAGTCTCCTCAATTAAGTATGAACATCTCAAGGGAAGGAATGTTGTCTTACTTTTTGTATATTTACAACATATAGTATGCCACCTGAAACATATCCAATAGCCAATGAGTGCTTGTTGAATGAATGACTCCCCGACACATCTAACAGGGAATATCATGAGGTACCTTTCATCCGAGGAATACTAAGCACTACTTTTGAAAGATTGTGCTGAGTTCCAGAGATGTAAAAAGTGAGACACAACCACACAAAGAGTTTATTAATTGCTTAGGAATACCAAAGAATAAATAACAGTATATCAAAGTGGAAAATGGTAAATGATATAAAAATATATATGTTCACAATAACATCAAAAGGAATAAAATACTTAGGAATAAATTTATCCAAAAAAGGTACAACACTTGTGTACCGAAAATCATAAAACACTGGTGAAAAACTTAAGGAATACAGACAGACATCCCATGTTAGATAAGGACTTAGTATTATTAAAATGGCAATATTCTGGGGCCACCCTGGTGGCGTAGTGGCTAAGTTCATGCATGCTGCTTCAGTGGCCCAGGGTTTGCAGGTTCAGATTCCAGGCATGGATCTACACACCACTCATCAAGCCATGCTGTGGTGGTGTCGCACACACAAAATAGAGGAAGACTGGCACAGATGTTAGTCCAGTGACAATCTTTCTAAAGCAAAAAGAGGAAGACTGGCAACAGATGTTAGCTCAGGGCCAATCTTCCTCACCAAAAAAAAAAAAACAAACAATAATCTGCAAATTGAACTACAGAATCAACATAATTCCTACAAAAAATTCAACTCTTTTGTTTCCAGAAATAGACAAGTTGATCCTAAACTTCACAAGGAACTGCAAGGGGCCCAAAATAGCTAAAATAATCTCAAAAAAGAAGAATAAAGTTGGAAGACTCACAATTCTCAATTTCAAAACACATTCCAAAGTTACAGTAATCAAAATACAGCAGTGCTGGCATAGAACACATATAAATGAAAGGAACAGAATTGAGAGTCCAGAAACAAACTCATACATCTATGGGGACAGATCTTCAACAAGAGTGTCAGAACCATTCAAGGGGGAAAGGGTAGTCTTTCCAACCAATGGTGCTGCAAAAACTGGATATCCACACTCACCAGAATGAATTTGGACCCCTTACATCACACCATATACAAAAATTAACTCAAAATGGATCAAAGACATAACTGTAAGTATTAAAACCACAAAACTCTTAAAAGAAACCGTGGGAATAAATCTTAGTGGTCTCGGGTTAGGTAATGGTTTCTTAGATGTGACACCAAAAGCATATGCAACCACAGAAAAAAATAGATAAATTCGACTTCACCAAAATTACAAACATTTGTGCTTCAAAGCACACTATAAAGAATATGAAAAGACAACTTACAGAATGTGAGAAAATATTTGCAAATAACGTATCTGGCAAGGGTCCAGTATTCAGAATAATATAAAGAACTCTTACAACTCAACAACAGAAAGACAAACAACCTGATTAAAATATGAACTTGAAAGATATTTTTCCAAAGAAGATGTATAAATGTACAATAAGCACGGCCATCTAGTCATACCCACAAGGTGGCTATATTCAAAAAGGCATATATATCCAAGAGAATCAAAAACACATGTTCACACAAACAGGTGACTGCTTTCCAGGCATACCTCACTGTACTGTGCTTCACTTTATTGTGCTTCACAGATATTGGGTTTTTTTACAAATTGAAGGTTTGTGGCAACTCTGCTTCGAGCAAGTCTATTAGCAGCATTTTTCCAATGGCATTTGCTCGCTCTGTGTCTCTGTGTCACATTTTGGTAATTCCTTTTTTTTTTAGTGACGAAAACTGGCCCTGAGCTAACATCTGTTGCCCATCTTCCTCTTTTTTGCTTGAAGAAGATTATCCCCGAGCTAACATCTGTGCCAATCCTCCTCTACTTTCTTTGTGGGACGCTGCCACAGCATGGCTTGATGAGCAGTGTGTAGGTCTGCGCCCAGGATCCAAACCCACGAACCGTGGGCTGCCAAAGCGGAATGCACAGACCTAACCACTACACTGCGGGGCCAGCCCCAGTAATTCTTTCCTTTTTTATTCCTTAAAGATTGGCACCTGAGCTAACAACTGTTATCAATCTTCCTTTTTTTTCTGCTTTTTCTCCCCAAATCCCCCCAGTACATAGTTGTATATTTTAGTTGTGGGTCCTTCTAGTTGTGGCATGTGGGACGCCGCCTCAGCATGGCCTGACGAGTGATGCCATGTCCATGCCCAGGATCTGAACCGGCAAAACCCTGGGCTGCCAAAGCAGAACGCACAAACTTAACCACTTGGCCACGGGGCGGGCCCCATGTAATTCTTAATATTTCCAACTTTTTCACTATTATTATATTTGTTATGGTGATCTGTGATCAGTGATCTTTGACATTACCATTGTAATTATTTTGGGACACTGTGAACAGCACCCATAAGACAGCAAACAATCAATAAATGTTCTATGTGTTCTGACTGCTCCACCCACAAGCCATTCCCCATCTCTCTCCCTCTTCTTGGGCCTCTCCATACCCTGAGACACAACAATATTGATATTAGGCCACTTAATAACCCTAAAAGGGCCTCTAAGTGTTCAAGTGAAAACAAAAGCCACGTGTCTCGCACTTTAAATCAAAAGCTAGAAATGACTGGAGGCCAGCCCAGTGGAATAGTAGTTAAGTTCGTGCACCGTACTTTGGCATCCTGGGGTTTGCAGGTTTGGATCCCGGGTCTGGACTTACACTTACACACCACTCACCAAGCCATGCTGTGACAGTGTCCCACATAGAAGAATTAGAGGAAGATTGCCACAGACGTTAGCTCAGGGCCAGTCTTCCTCACCAAAAAAAAAGCAAGCTAGATATGATTAAGCTTAGTGAGGAAGGCATATCGAAAGCCAAAGCTAGGTCTCTTGTGCCAAAAAGCCAAGTTGTGAACACAAAGAAAAAGTTCTTGAAGGAAATTAAAAGTGCTACTCCAGTGAACACACAAATGATAAGAAAGCAAAACAGCCTTATTGCTGATGTGGAGCAAGTTTTAGTGGTCTGGATGGAAGATCAAACCAGCCAAAGCCTAATCCAGAGCAAGGCCCTAACTCTCTTCAGTTCTGCGAAGGCTGAGAGAGGTGAGGAAGCTGCAGAAGAAAAGTCTGAAGCCAGCAGAGGTTGGTTCACGACGTTTAAGGAAAGAGGCCGTCTCCCTAACATAGAAATGCAAGGGGAAGCAGCAAGTGCAGATGTGGAAGCTGCAGCAAGTTATCCAGAAGATCTAGCTAAGATAATCGATGAAGGTGGCTCCACTAAACAACAGATTCTCGGTGTAGATGGAACAGCCTTATTTTGGAAGAAGATGCCATCTAGGACTTTCATGGCTAGAGAGAAGTCAACATCTGGTTTCAAAGCTTCACAGGACAGGCTGACTCTCTTGTGAGGGGCTAATGCAGCTGGTGACTTTAAGTTGAAGCTGATGCTCATTTACTGTTCCAAAAATCCTAGGGCCCTTAAGAATTATGCTAAATCTACTCTGCCTGTGGGCTACAAATGGAACAAAGCCTAGATGTCAGCATATCTGTTTACAACATGGTTTACTGAATATTTTAAGCCCACTGTTGAGATCTAATGCTCAGAAAAAGACTCCTTTCAAAATATTACTGCTCACTGACAATGCGCCTGGTCACCCAAGAGCTCTGAGAGAGATGTGAACAAGACTAATGTTTTCAGGCCAGCTAACACAACATCCATTCTGTGGCCCACAGAACAAGGACTAATTTTGACTTTCAAGTCTTATTAATTAAGAAATACATTTTGTAAGGCTATACTTGCTGTAGATTGTGATTCCTCTGATGGATCCGGACAAAGTAAATTGAAAACCTTCTGGAAAGTATTCACCATTCTAGATGCCATTAAGAACATTCGTGATTCATGGGAAGAGGTCGAAACATCAACATTAACAGAAGTTTGGAAGAAGCTGAATTCAGCCCTCATGGATGACTTTGAGGGTTCAAGACTTCAGAAGAGGAAGGAACCGCAGATGTGACAGAAAAAGCAGAAAAACAAGAAGTAGAAGTGGAGCCTGAAGATGTGACTGAATTGGGGCAACCTCATGATTAAAGTTTAACACATGAGGAGCTGCTTCTTATGGATGAACAAAGAGTGGTTTCTTGAGATGGAATCTACTCCTGGTGAAGATGCTGTGAAGATTGTTGAAATGACAACAAAGGAGTTAGAATATTACATAAACTTACTTGATAAAGCAGTGGTAGGGTTTGAGAGAATTAAGTCCAATTTTGAAAGAAGTACTGTAAATAAAATCCTATCAAACAGCATCACACGCTACAGAGAAACCATCCATGAAAGGAAGAGTCAATCGATGTGGCAAACTTCACTGTTGTCTTCTTTTAAGAAATATTTTCACAGCCACTCCAGCCTTCAGCAACCTCCACCCTGACCAGTCAGCAGTCATCAACATCAAAGCAAGACCCTCTACCAGCAAAAAGACTATGACTCGTTGAAGGCTCAGATGATGGTTAGCATTTTTTAGCGACAAAGTATTTTTTATTTAAGGTATATACACTGTGTTTTAGACACAGTGTTATTGCACACTCAACAGACCACAGTACAGTATAAACATAACTTTTATACGCACTAGGAAACTAAAAAATTCATGTGACTCACTTCATTACAACATTTACTTTATTGTGGTGGTCTGAAACTGAACCCACAATATCTCTGAGGTATTATGCCTATACCGCCTATATCTGCGAGGTATGCCTATGCATTATTCATAACAGCTAAAAAGTGGAAACAATTCAAATGACCATGAACTGAAGAATGGTTAACTATATGTGATATACCCAAATGATGGAATACTATTCAGCCATAAAAAGGAATTAAGTACTGCTAAATGCTACAACAGGGAGAAACCTTGAAAATATTAAGATAAGTAAAAGAAGCCAACACAAAAGACAATATAATGTATGATTATATAAAACGTCCAGAATAGGCAAATCTACAGAGACAGAAAGCAAATCAAAGACTAGGTAGAAGGGTAACAGAATAACTGCTAAAGAGGTATGAGGTTTCTTTTGGGGGTGATGAAAACGTTCTGGAATTCAACAGTGGTGACGGTGGCACATTTTGATTATGCTAAAAGCCACTAAATTGTACACTTTAAATGGTTAAGATGGTGAATTCTATGTTATGTGAATTTACCTCAATAAAAAAAGATAAATTTTATGTTATGCGAAATTTTTGTTATGTGAATTATATCAATATAAAAAATATAATGTGTTATGATTCAGAAACCAACTCATCTGCTGGAGATTGGAGGTAGAAAGAGAAGTAGATCAGGAAAGCTGTTAAGAAGTTGGTTAGATCTGATACATGTCTTGAAAAGTATGCAAAATTCTTGATATATGATAGGAAGAAAGGTTAAAACAGAAAAGATCATGACTTGTTTAGTAAATTAATAGTTCAACTTGATAGAAGTGACAGAGAATAGCGAATAAAAGGCAGGAAAGGTGTATTGGAAGCATATACGGAAGATCTTGAATGAGAAAGCTTTACCAGATAGTAGAAGGCCAAGAAAGGTTTTGCACAGAGGTTGAAATTACTGAAACAGTACTAGGCCTAATTATTGAAACAGAGGCATGTTCAAAAACTATGGTAGAGCCAAAACCAGAGTTAACGAAGACTTAAACTAAGGGATAGGAATAGAAAAGAAGGATGGATTTGAAAGAACTATACAGTCAATTAGGTGTGATACACAACGCACAGGTACCTAAAGGTGACCGGGAGAATAATATCACCAGAAACTGCAATACTTAATGGTGGGTACTTTAGAAAGAGACTACCTAGTTTCAAGTCCTACTCTACCATTTACTATCTGTGTGATCCTTGGCAAGTCATCTCATCTCTCAAATATCCATCTCTAAGCTGCAGTTAAAGAAACTAACTCATAAGGTCCTTATAAGTCATCAGTCTGTTGGTCTGTCTAGTCCTTTGCCAGAATACAATTAAGAAGATAGAGAAATTCAGTAGAATAATAATTTTTTTTAAAAAAACAGAAAAAGGATACAGCAAGTAATTCACAGAAAGAGAAATACAAATGATCTACAAGCATAAAATAACGTACTTCACTCATAACTAAAAAACACAAATTACAATAAGAAAATACCATATTTCACCTACTGTATGGGCAAAAAATAAAAACATTAACAATGCTCATCATTGTGAGGAAAGATACTATCATTAACCACTGCGTAAACTAGCATATTTCAAAAATAAACTTAGAAACAACTGTCAACATTTAAATATACATACTCTTTGATCCAGCAAATCCTCTTGCAGGATTTTATTTAATGGATATATTCACATCAAGAAAACATGGACTATCCATCAATAGGGAACTGATTAAATAAATTATGGTATAATAATAAAATGAAATACTATGAAGCTGTGAAAAAGAATGAGGTAAATCAAATTACTGAAATAAAAAAATATATCCAAAACATACTTTCAAGTAAAAAAGCAATTTTCAAGGTAGTATGTATAATGGAATTCTATCTATATTTTTAAGAGGTTATATATAATTAGATAGTTATAAGTAGAGCTATATATTTAATAAATATACAAAAAAAATTCTAAACAGATATATAATAAAAAGTTAACAGGAGAGAGCATATACAGAATTTTAACTTGAATTTGTACTTTTTGTCATTCACTCTCTTTGATGTTTTATAATAAATATATATATACTCATAAGGAATATACATTCTTATCACATAAGAGCAAAATTTAAATGGTAAAAAAATTTAAAAAGCTTTTTTAAAGCAAATTTGATCTCTTCTTCAAATATAAATTCATTTATCTATTCATTGAGTAATTTGTATGTATCTGGCACTGTTTCAGATGCTGAGGTGAAAAAAAGTAGAATAAATAATAATAAAATATCCAGTATGCCAGAGGTTAGTAATTGTTATGGAGAAAAATAAATTATGGGAGAGAGATGAGGAATGTTGGTGACCAGGGGTTGCAAGCTTATGTAGGGAAAGCATACTCTCTCTGAGAAGATAACCTTTTGAGCAACTATTTAAAAAAGGGAAGTTAGCAAGTTATACAGATATCCGGAGAAAAGAGCTTTCTAGGTAGAGGAAACAGAAAGTCCAGAGGCCCATATACTGGAGGAACGGCAGGGGCAACTGCACCCAGAACACTACCTCTTAGGGGAGAAGTAGCAGGTAGGTCAGAGAGGTTAAGGATGGAGCCTGTAAATCCTTGTAAGAAATTTTAAGGAATGTGGCTTTCACTCAGAAGAAAGTGAGAAGTAACTGAAGGGTTTTGAGAAAGGGACATGATCTGATTTACATTTGGAAAGAATCATTCTTGCTGTCCTGCCAACTATATAAGGCTATTGAAATAATCCCCCTAAAACGACAATAGCTAGCCTAAGGTGACAGCAGAGAAACAGGCAGTTGTGGTCAGATCCTGGATTTATTTTAAAGATAGAGCCAAAAATTTCACTGATGGACTGGATGTGAAGAGTAACAGAAAGAGAGAGGTCCAAGATGACTCCAAGGTTTTGGCTGGTCTCTGGAACTGGAAAGACAAAGCTGCCATTTACCAAGATGGAGAAGACAGCAAGAGGAACAAGTCTGAGAGGAGACTGCTCTACGCATGCTAATCTGAGGCACCCATCAGTCATCCAAGTGAGGGTGCAGACAGGCCAGCTAGATCACAAGGCCGGAATTCAAGAGACATCATCAAAATTTCCTTTGTGGTCTAAATCAGTATTGGTCAAGTAAGTAAGAGACCACCAGAGAATAGACTATATTATACACGAGATTCTAAATACAAACTTCAAGGTAGACACTAAAATAAAGTACAGAACAGAGTCACAAATCATAGATAAGGAAAAATCTAAGAAACCCAGCATAAGAAATTGCAGTATTAAATGGGTAGTCTAAAGCACACAGGAAAAGAAACACGGGAAAACAAGATAATGAGCGACAGATTGACAGCATTAAGTCCACATGCATCAATAATCACTCTCAATGTGAACGGATTGAACTCTCCAATAAAAAGACACAGAGTGGCAAAATGGATTAAAGAACAAGATCCAACAATTTGTTGCCTCCAGGAAACACACCTCAGCCCCAAGGACAAACACAGACTCAGGGTGAAGGGGTGGAGGACAATACTTCAAGCAAATAGCAAGGAAAAAAAGGCAGGTGTTGCAATTCTCATATCAGACCAAGTGGATTTCAAAATAAGACAGGTAAAGAGAGACACAGAGGGACAATATATAATGATTAAAGGGACACTTCATCAAGAAGAAATAACGCTTATAAATATCTATGCACCCAACACAGGAGCACCAAGATTCATAAAGCAACTATTAACAGACCTAAAGGAAGATGTTAAAAACAACACAATAATAGTAGGGGACCTCAACACCCCACTCACATCAATGGACAGATCATCCAGACAGAAAATCAACAAGCAAATAGTGGAGCTGAATGAAAAACTAAAACAATTGGACTTAATAGACATATATAGATCTCTCCACCCTGAAGGAGCTGAATACACATTCTTCTCAAGTGCACATGGAACATTCTCTACGATAGACCATATGTTGGGAAACAAGGCAAGCCTCTACAAATTTAAAAAAATTGAAATAATAACAAGCATCTTCTCAGATCATAGTGCTATAAGGCTAGAAATTAATTACAAGATAAAAGCTGAGAAAGGCACAAAGATGTGGAGACTAAACAACACACTACTGAACAAGCAATGGATCATTGAAGAAATTAAAGAAGAAATTAAAAAATACCTGGAAACAAATGAAAATGATAGCATGCCATACCAACTCATATGGGATACAGCAAAAGCTGTATTAAGAGGAAAATTCATCGCAATACAGGCACATCTTAACAAACAAGAAAAATCCCAAATAAGCAACCTTAAAGCACACCTAACTGAACTAGAGAAAAAAGAAAAAATGAAGCCCAAAGTCAGCAGAAGGAGAGAAATAATAAAAATCAGAGCAGAAATAAATACTATTGAAACGAAAAAGGCAGTACAAAGGATCAATGAGACAAAGAGCTGGTTTTTTGAGAAGATAAATAAAATTGACAAACCACTAGCCAGACTTACAAAGAAAAAAAGGGAGAAAGCTCAAATAAACAAAATCAGAAATGAGCGAGGAGAAATAACAACAGACTCTGCAGAAATACAACAGATTATACGAGAATACTACAAAAAACTATATGCCAACAGAATGGATAACCTAGAGGAAATGGATAAATTCTTGGACTCCTACAATCTCCCAAAGCTCACTCAAGAAGAGGCAGACAATTTGAACAGACCAATCACAAGGAAAGAGATTGAAACAGCAATCAAAAACATCCCAAAGAATAAAACCCCAGGACCAGATGGCTTTCCTGGGGAATTCTACCAAACTTTCAGAGAGGATTTAATACCTATCCTTTTCAAGCTATTCCAAAAAATTAGGGAAGATGGAACACTTCCTAACACATTCTATGAGGCCAACATCATGCTGATACCAAAACCTGACAAGGACACCACGAAAAAAGAGAACTACAGGCCAATATCACTGATGAACATAGATGCAAAAATTCTAAACAAAATTTTGGCAACCAGAATTCAGCAATTCATCAAAAGAATCATACATCAGGATCAGGTGGGATTCATACCAGGGACATAGGGATGGTTCAACATCCGCAAATCAATCAACGTGATACACCACATCAACAAACTGAGGAATAAAAACCACATGATCATCTCAATAGATGCAGAGAAGGCATTTGACAAGATCCAACAGCCATTTATGATAAAAACTCTGAACAAAATGGGCATAGAAGGAAACTACCTCAACATAATAAAGGCCATATACGACAAACCCATAGCCAACATCATACTCAATGGGCAAAAACTGAACCCCATCCCCCTGAAAACAGGAACGAGACAAGGATGCCCTCTATCACCACTCTTATTTAACATAGTACTGGAGGTCCTGGCCAGAGCAATCAGGCAAGAAAAAGGAATAAAAGGAATTCAAATAGGGAGGGAAGAAGTGAAACTCTTGCTGTTTGCAGATGACATGATCTTATATGTAGAAAACCCCAAAGAATCCATTGGAAAACTGTTAGAAGTAATCAACAACTACAGCAAAGTTGCAAGGTATAAAATCAATTTGCATAAATCAGTAGCATTTCTATACTCCAGTAATGAACCAACAGAAAAAGAACTCAAGAATACAATACCATTCACAATCGCAACAAAAAGAAGAAAATACCTTGGGGTAAATTTAACTAAGGAAGTGAAGGACCTATATAATGAAAATTACAAGGCCTTTCTGAGAGAATTGGATGACGACATAAGGAGATGGAAAGACATTCCATGTACATGGATTGGAAGAATAAACATAGCTAAAATGTCCATTCTACCTAAAGCAATCTACAGATTCAACGCCATCCCAATCAGAATCCCAATGACATTCTTTACAGAATTAGAACAAAGAATCCTAAAATTCATATGGGGCAACAAAAGACCCCGAATTGCTAAAGCAATCCTGAGAAAAAAGAACAAAACGGGAGGCATCACAATCCCTGACTTCAAAACATACTACAAAGCTACAGTAATCAAAACAGCATGGTACTGGTACAAAAACAGGTGCACAGATCAATGGAACAGAATTGAAAGCCCAGAAATAAAACCACACATCTATGGACAGCTTATCTTTGACAAAGGAGCTGAGGGCATACAATGGAGAAAAGAAAGTCTTTTCAACAAATGGTGCTGGGAAAACTGGAAAGCCACATGTAAAAGAATGAAAATTGACCATTCTTTTTCACCATTCACCAAAATAAACTCAAAATGGATCAAAGACCTAAAGGTGAGACCTGAAACCATAAGGCTTCTGGAAGAAAACATAGGCAGTACACTCTTTGACATCAGTATTAAAAGGATCTTTTCGGACACCATGCCTTCTCAGAGAAGGGAAACAATAGAAAGAATAAACAAATGGGACTTCATCAGATTAAAGAGCTTCTTCAAGGCAAATGAAAACAGGATTGAAACAAAAAAACAACCCACTAACTGGGAAAAAATATTTGCAAGTCATACATCTGACAAAGGCTTAATATCCTTAATATATAAAGAACTCTCGCAACTCAACCACAAAACATCAAACAACCCAATCAAAACATGGGCTGGAGACATGAACAGACATTTCTCCAAAAAAGATATACTGATGGCCAATAGGCACATGAAAAGATGCTCATCATCGCTGATCATCAGGGAAATGCAAATCAAAACTACATTAAGATATCACCTTACACCCGTTAGAATGACAAAAATATCTAAAACTAATAGCAACAAATGTTGGAGAGGTTGTGGAGAAAAAGGAACCCTCATACACTGCTGGTGGGAATGCAAACTGGTGCAGCCACTATGGAAAACAGTATGGAGATTCCTCAAAAAACTAAAAATTGAACTACCATACGATCCAGCCATCCCACTACTGGATATTTATCCAAAGAGCCTGAAGTCAGCAATCCCAAAAGTCCTGTGCACCCCAATGTTTATTGCAGCACTGTTTACAATAGCCAAGACGTGGAAGCAACCTAAGTGCCCATCAACAGACGAATGGATAAAGAAGATGTGGTACATATATACAATGGAATACTACTCAGCTGCAAAACAGAACAAAATCATTCCATTTGCAATAACATGGATGGACCTTGAGAGAATTATGTTAAGTGAAATAAGCCAGCGAGAGAAAGACAATCTGTGTATGACTCCACTCATATGAGGAATTTATAACTATGGACCAAGAACAGTTTAGTGGATACCAGGGGAAAGGTGGGGTGGGGGGTGGGCACAAAGGGTGAAGTGGTGCACCTACAACATGACTGACAAACATTAATGTACAATTGAAATTTCACAAGATTGTAACCTATCAATAACTCAATAAAAATAATAATAAAAAAAAAAGAAACACTGCCTCTGTGTATAGCAACAATCCACTGAAAAAACACTCCACGTGACTTTTTAGGGTGACACGTGAGTAAAGAACAGCAAAGCTCTTAAGAATAAAAAAAAATTTCTTTTGTATGTTACATAGTAGTGATATTACTGGTCCAAATTAACTCTTATACCTAAATTATTTTATAAGCAACTATGTCTTTCACTCTAAAAAACTGAGAATCAGAATTTATGTATAAATATAGAATTATAGGATTAAAGATATATAGGATTAAGAATAATAATTTTCATTTTAGAACTGAAAGCCTTAAAGTTAATAATAATTTTGTCCTGATTTAAAAAATCTAGTGGACAGTGACATATTCTAGGACAAAATGGCTTATTGCAACTATAAATTTTCAATATCGGAAGTGTAGAAAGAGCTATTAATCTGAACACGAGAAACCTGTAAGTCCAAGAGAAATTCCTAAGATCAGAGTGAAAAGAAGAAGGTACATAACCACAGAACGTCCCACAACTGGCACATATTCGAAGGCAACAAGTGAATCAGTAATCTGACAGTATGAACATCCTACTGGGATATAAGAGAGCTGCCAACAATAAGGCTGATACCAATTCCAAACATATTTTACTAAGTTCTCCTACCTTTTTCTCCTCAGAACACAGTCAATCTTACATTAAAAATGAGTTAAGTATTCTGGGAAGGAGGATTCTGGGAAGACAGGAGTAGGAAGCACCAGGAATGTCCCGCCTAGACAATAACTGCACTGGCAGAACCTGTCTGACGTAATTATTTTCTAACTCTGCAGCCTATTGAAGGCTTGCGATTTCTAGGGGAAGGCTTGGATGGTAAATTGCGGTTAATTTTGGTCAGTTTCAGCTCTTAGTACAGTAGCAGCAACACATCCTCAACCCCTCAGCATTCGAGGCAACCATGCATGCATTTGAGGAGCAGCTTACATGTACCTTGCAGGAGTCAGGGTGGGCAAAAAAGACCCTGTCCTAAAAATATCAAGGATCTGTGCTCTGATCACTGATTGTTGCTTCTGACTCCAGAGGTGCAAACAAAGAGGCATGGCCATTGTTGCTGCACCTCCCCATACTGTTGCAAGCCCCGTCCCCACCAGCTGAAGTCATTTCCACGGAATTTAAAAGGCAAATGCTCTTTTTCCCCCCTTAATTTTTCTCTTTTTCCCCTTTGAGGAGCTGACATTATAGACTAGAACATTCAAAAGCAACTGTAAATATGTGGAATATTAGAAAGTGACCACATAAGCCCAAGGAAAAGCTCAGGCTCAGAACACATCTGAGAAGACCTTAAGTTTACACCTCAGGCTAATCAGTGGCACAGAGTGAGCCTAAAACAATTAAAAAAAAACAAAAACAAAAACAAAAAACAGCAAACCCTGGGGAAGGGGGAGAATCTGATTTCCAGAGGTAACGCTTTATTACATTCAAATGTCCAAATTGAATCAACAAAAAACCACAAGGCATACAAAGAAACAGAAAAGTATGGCCCATTTGAAGAAAAAAATAAATCAATAGAAACTCTCCCTAAAAAAGAAGTGACGGTGGATCTACTCAAAAAAGACTTTAGGACAACTGTCTTAAAGATGCCCAAAAAAACCAAAGGAAGATGCGGAGAAAGTCAAGAAAATGATGTATGAACAAAATGGAAATATCAACAAAGAGATAGAAAATCTAAAAAGAAATTCTGTGCCTGAAAGTACAATAACTACAATGAAAACATCACAAGAGGGACTTAGAAGAAAGAAGAAAGACTCAGAGAACCTGAAGATGTGACAATGTAAATTAATTATTGAGTGTGAGGAACAGAAAGAAAAAAGAGTGAAGAAAAGTGAAGAGAGTCTAAGAGACCTATGGGACTCAATTCCATAGGCATTGTGGGAGTCTTAAAACAAGAACTGAGACAAAAGGACAGAGAGAATATTTGAAGAAATAATAACAGAAAACTTCCCAAATTTGATTAAAGACATGAACATAAGCATCAAAGAAGCTCAACAAATTCCAGGTAAGAGGAATTCAAAAAGACCCATACCAAGGCACATTATAATCAAACTTTCAGAAGTCTAAAACAATGAGAGAATCTTAAAAGCAGCAAGAAAGAAGCAACTAGTCACATACAAAGGATCCTGAATAAGATTATCAGGACATTTCTTATCAGAAACTTTGGAGGCCAGAAGATAGTGGGCTAATATATTCAAATTACTAAAAGAATAAAATTGCCACCTAAGAATATTACATCCAGCAACATTATCCTTCAAAAGTGAGAGATAAATTAAGACATTCCCTGATAAACAAAAGCTGAGCAAGTTCAGTATCATTATACCTACTCTGCAAGAAATGTAAAAGGGATCCTGCAAGCTGAAATGAAAGGACACTTGACAGTAACCAGAAGCCATATGAAAAAACAAAGACCTCAGTAAAGGTAAATACATGGAAAATTAGAAAAGCTAGTATTATTGTAACAACGGTCTGTAACTCCACTTTTTGTTTTCTCCATGATTTAAGAGATTAACACCTTTTTTAAAAATTATAAGTCTAAAAGCTAGTATTTTAACTTCAGTTTGTAACTCCATATTTTGTTTTCTACATAATTTAAGAGACTAATGCATTTAAAAGAATTATTAACTTATGTTTTGGGGCACACAATGTTTGAAGATGTAATTGTATGACATCAACAACCGAAAGGGGTGGGGACCAAGCTGTAAAGGAGGAGAGTTTTTGTATGTTATTGAAGTTAAGTTGATATAAATTCAAATTAGACTCATAAATTTAAGATGTTAAACGTAATTCCCATGGTAACCACAAAGAAAATAGCTATAGAATATACACAAAAGGAAATGAGAAAATAAGTTAAACCTTTCACTAAAAAAAATAAACTAAAAGCAAAAGATGACACTAATGCAGAAAATTAGGAAGAAGAAATCTATAATGAACATGGAAAACAAATAACCAAATGACAGTAATTACTTACCTGTAATTACTTTAAATGTACTGGATTAAACTCTCCAATCAGAAGACAGAGATGGGCAGAATGGATTAAAAAAACATGCTCCAACTATATGCTATCTAGAAGACTGACTTTAGATCAAAATACACAAATAGTTCATATAGAGAATTCCTAACACTCAACAACAAAAAAACCAAACAACCCAATTTAAAAATGGGCAAAGGACTTGAATAGAAATTTCTCCAAAGAAGATACACAAATGGACAATAAGCACATGAAAAGATGTTCAATATCATTAATCATTAGGGAAATGAAAATCTCATTAGTTTGACAAAAATGTTCAAAGATATCATATATATGGTCACCCAGAACTTTGTCTCTTAGAAGTGTTTGATTGCAAGTATCCCATGGTGATATTTTGCATATCTCTATTAACCCATCATGCCATGGACTATCCGTGCTCCCTTTACTATTGGAAATAGACGTATTAGTCCCTTTGATCTAATCACATTGGAGAATCGAAGGTGGGAAATGGGAGTGGCATGACTCAATATTACTCACAGTGACTCACTAGCAAAATTTTTGCTTCCTGTCCCCACAACTGCATCCTCTGCTGACCTAGAGACCTTAGTTCCAAAGGGAGGAATGTTTCCACCAGAAGATACACAATGATTCCACTGAACTGAAAGTTAAGACTGCCGCCCAGCCACTTAGAGTTCGTTATGCCTCTAAATCAACAGACAAAGAAGGGAGTTAAGACGTTGGCTGAGGTGACTGATCCTGACTACCCAGGGGAAACTGGACTGCTACTCCACAATGGAAGAGCATGTCTGGAACATGAGAGAGCTCTTACAGCATCTCTTAGTATCTAGTATTATTATGCCCTGTCATTAAACTCAGTGGAAAATTATAAGAATCCAATTCACATAGGACTATTAATGGCCAGACTCAGAATGAAGATTTGGGTCAGCACACCAGGTAAAGAACCACAACAACTAGCTGAACTTCTTGCTGAAGGCAAAGGGAATATGGAATGAGTTGTGGAAGAAGGCAATTACAATACCAGCTACAACCAAATGACCAGTTGTAGAAACAAGGACTGTAATTACCATGAGCATTTCCTCCTTATTTTTGTTATGAACATGTTTGTGTGTGTGTGTGTGTGTGCATGGCATCTATCTTTGTTTTCTTCCCTCTCTTACTGCCTTATGTAACATAAGATTTATATCATGGTATTTAAGTATTTTTAACTTTACATCATAGTATTTAAGTTATAGGATATCAAGAAGAGTAAACATTACCCAAGGACTTTGAATCCTTGTGCTTCTGGTTGTATAAAAAAATAGTTAATCATGTTAGGCAGAAGTATGACCTTGTTATTGTCTTTATTTGGAGATTAAGTATGGTTTAAGGAGTGCCAAGATGACAAAGGGCAGACTGTGATAGTTAATTTTATGTCACCTTTAGCTGAAACTTTATTTCAAATGTTTCTGTGAAGTCACTTTTTAGATAAGATTAGCATTTAAGTCAGTAGACTCTGAGTAAAGCAGATCACCTTTCACAATGTGAGTGGGCCTTGTCCGACAGATGAAGGTCTTAATAGAAAAATAGACTGACTCCTCTGAAGAGGGAACTCTGCTAGCAGACAGACGCCCTTGGACTCAAACTGCAAGATCAACTCTTCCCTTGGTCTTCAGCCAACTCTGGAGATTTTAGACTTACCAAGTCTCCACAATCACGTGAGCCGATTCCTTAAAATAAATCTCTTTCTCTCTCTCTCTCTCTCTCCCCCCCCCCCACCCCCACTCTCTTTCTCTCTCTCTCTACACACACACACAACTGGTTCTGTTTTACTGGAGAACTCTGACTACTACAGTTAGTCATATTTTAAAATAATAAAATTGGACTCCTTGCAAAAAAGACTGGTGGGTACTACAGTGTTAAAATGTTGAAATACTGGACCACCAATGATCTACACAACTAGAGAGGCAATGCTTTGCACAGGAGAAGGCCAGCAGGACTCAGCTCCAGTGCCATGGTTAATATTCATTCTGACTGGTCAACACACCAGGGGTTCAAAATTTTTCACATCACTCCTTTTCACACTATACATAAAGATCAATTCCAAGTAACTTGAATCTTAAAGTCAAAATTATAAAGTTTTTAGGAAAAAATATAAGACAATATCTTAATAACTTCAGAGCAGAGAAGAACATCTTAAACATGACTGAAAAACTACAAGTCAGAAGGTTTGTACATACATACTACATAAAATACATAAAATAAACAACGCCTGTACATTGAAAGCAGCATAGAGTGAAAAAATATGCCACAACATAGGAGAAGCTGTTCTTAGCTCACATACAAAAACAATAAAGGACCAGATGGAACATAAAAGGACTAAGATCCAAAATATGTAAAGCATTCCCATGAATGAATAAGAAAAATATAAGCAAATCTATAAAACAAAATAAGCAAATGACTTCATCTAGAGTTTTAAAAACTAGGAATCTAAAATGCCCAATAAATATTTGAAAAGATGTTCAACTGCATTAGAAATTAGGAGACTGCCAATTAAAATTTAATGAGAGAGAATTACATCTCCATCAGATTAGTAAAAATTAAAAAGTATCAAACAACCAAGAGTTGGCAAGGATGTGAACAACTCTCATTTACTACTTATACGAGCATAAATTAGTAAATGACTTTAAAAAGTAGTTTGGCTCTACTTATAAAGCTGGACTTGTGGGCACACTATAACCCTAAAATTCCACTCCCAGGTATATACCATGAGAAACTCCTGCAGAATTGCACCAGGTTCAGAGAGATGCTGGTTAGCCAAAAACTAACAACTCAAATTTCAAAGAAACAAAATAATGGATAAATTATTTGTGATATATGCATGCTATGAATTAATATACTGTAGTAAACAAACTGAACCAACTATAACTGCTCACGTCTACAGGGATAAACATCACCATGTGAAATCAAAGAAGCCAGAAAGAACACATGCGATAATGAAGCCCTCCTTGGTAGCATATTTCAACCTACGCCAGCATCCCTGAGCCTCCTTATCCTGTTCTACTTTTTGCCATAGCTCTTATTCTCTTGGCAATCCTTTATGCTCTTCAAGAATGGGTCTCTGATTTTAGTGCTGCTCACTAATATAACCAAAGCACCTAAAAATAGTGCCTGGCACATAGTACTTGCTCAATAAATATTTGCTGAGTGAATTAGAATAATTCCAATTACATAAAGTTTAAAGCAGGCAAACCTAAACACCGTA
This sequence comes from Equus przewalskii, assembly GCF_037783145.1. Classification (NCBI taxonomy): domain Eukaryota; kingdom Metazoa; phylum Chordata; class Mammalia; order Perissodactyla; family Equidae; genus Equus; species Equus przewalskii. The sequence continues at coordinate 38,382,095 of NC_091836.1, forward strand.
TTGATTAGGGACGCATACAGATAGTAAAACAATAAAAAAATGTAAGGTAATGAATATACAAGTCATGGTGTAAGTCACCTCTAGGGTAGGGAAGGCATGTGCAACACAGGAGGGACACAGAGGAAATCTGCTTCTTAACCTGGGCTTCAAAATGTACATATATAGTTATGTAATGTATATGTATACATGAATATGCTTTGAATACATATATATGCACATACACACTATACACTTCACAATAAGAAAAAAACATTGAAAGAAATTCCATTAGCACTTCTCCCCCCGCCCCTGCTTCACTTCACCCCAACTGCGATTTATCAATCACTGCTACCACCCAACACAAGAGCCAGGTAACAACTAGAATAGTTCATGCTATAAAACAGTGGCAAACTCTGTTCAGAAATCTAATAGAAATTCTGAGATTTACATTGACTCTATTATACTGTTTCCCCATGAATCAGAAGTCATCAGGCATCAAGTATTAGCCAACAGAAGAGAATAAAAGTCTTCACATCAACCGATAAGACACTGATAGAAAAAACTACTTCAAAGTGTCACCTGTCAGATATATAGATATAGATATATATTAATTTAGTATGTAGGAAATATTTCAAATATACCTGTATGCTGCCAAACTCAACGTTCTCATAATGGAAATGTGCACATTCAGCCATCTTCGGAAAGTGACCTTTAGTGAAGGGTAACCTGAAGCACATGAAATACATAAGTGAGATACAAGACACTGGAATTGTCAAAATTACTACACCTAAGGAGAAAATAAAATGTGTTTAAGAGCTCATGCAAGCAAAACTATTTAATAAGCACATGCGCATGAGCACACATATATCCACACAAACCTTTTCAGAAATACACTGAATCAAATGAAAACTAGAGCTAGCGCACAGGCCAAAACCAAAAAAAAAAAAATTAAAAAGCATTACTAGACTCTCCTAATCTTGAACCAAGTCAATGATCATAGAAAAACTAAATTTTCAGTGAATGTTATGGAAACTGTGAATGGCCAGCTTCTAACGAGAAGCAGCATTCCCACCACAAAATACAAAACCAGATTTTACCTGTGAATGTTGTCGCAGCCCATCAGTCCGGGATTGGTGGGTCTGGATGTGCAGAATGAACATTTTTAACCTTGTCTTTTCTATACTTAAAATGAAAACATAGCTATCTAACCTTCTAGCAAGTAAAAGGATGGTTTTTCTTTTTAAAACTGAAACAAACACCTTCCGATAGCTCACCTAAGAGTCAACTGCTGACATGCATTCAGGCTTTCTCAAAGCAAAGCTGAGATATGCCAATCTTATAACTCCAGCAACAAAGCTGATTTTTCTAAATGCACGGGAGCACATATTAAAAGGACCAAGAAAGACACACTTGAATGGTTCCTGTTGAACAAATGCAACCTAACAGACAATGACATAAAGTTGTTGCAAGAACAAAATTGAAGTGTATTTTTAGACAAGTGGACTATCTTCAGATCTATTCCACTAACTGTTGAGTCATAATTTAAGGCTTAATAGTACAATTTAATGTATGAAGAGTAAGAGCCTCTTTACTCAGAAACCTAAACAAAACTTTTAAGAACATTAAAGAACTAATTTCCATTTATAGGAATTCATTTAAAACCCACTGTAAAAGTATACTTACTTTTTCACATGTTTAACCTTCATACTGGCTGTACTGCCACATGTCTTAAGACTAAGGTCTCCAGAAATCTCTGGAACGTCTGCTCCTCTTGCCTTAAAAAAAATAAAGATAAAAGAATTATGACTACTCCTTTAGCGTGAATATGTTTTTAAAAGCAGATTATAGTTAATTTTAACAGTTCTGCTGACTCCGTACCAACAGCAATACATATTGATTTAATGATCTCTTAAAATTGTAACTAACTTGTTTTAATTATTAAAAATAAGGGAAAAAATTCACCTAATTTAAATATTTAACTTTACTGTATTAGGAAAAATTTCCTGTGAAAATAAGACTTTTCATGCTCTTATAATCAAATTTCAAAATCAGCTATTATAATATGTGTCTCAGCACAAAACTAAAATCTCCCCACGGAGTTGCTAGAATAAAACAACCTTGGTCACAGTGATTAATAGTTAAAACGGTAATATGAACATAATTCAGAGATCACAACAAGCACTTCTCACACCAAAATTTGAAAGTGACATCTAAGTCCTTAGTCTGCCAGAGTTTTCAAAATGGTGATTTTTTAACTTCAGTGACAAATTCAGCTGCACCATTTTAAAAACAAAAACTGGAAAATCAAAAGGTTCTTTACACTCCAGACAAAATAAACAGTAAATCCAAATATCCACCTTAAAAAACAAATTTATGCTATATTATCTACAAATTGTCACAGAAAACTTTTAATTATTAATGCCAATGCCACATGACATAATAGGGAAGAATCATACGGGATGAGCAGTTAAATCGAGTTAGGAGATTCACAAAGAAACCGTGGTACATATATATACAATGGAATACTATTCAGCCATAAAAAAGAATGAAATCTTGCCATTTATGACAACACGGATGGACCTTCAGGACATTATACTAAGGGAAATAAGCCAACAGAGAAAGACAAATACTGTATAATCTCACTTATATGTGGAATCAAAAAAACAATCCCATAGATAATAGAGAACAGATTGGTGGTTGCATGGTGGGGGGGCGGGTAAACGGGTGAAGGAGGTAAAAAAGTACAAACTTCCAGCTATAAAATAAACAAGTCATGGGGATGTAATATATAGCATGGCAACTATAGTTAATAATACTGTATAGCATATTTGAAAGTTGCTAAGAGTAGATCTTAAAGTTCTCATCACAAGGAAAAGAAGTTATATAACCATGTATGGCGACGGATGTTAACTACACTTTGTGGTGATCATTTCACAATGTATACAAATATTGAAATCATGATACTGTACACCTGAAACTAATATAGCATTGTACGTCAATTATGCATCAATGAAAAAAAAATTTTAAAAAAAGAAGAGATTCACAGTATGAACTGAACTTTTAAAAATGTTTTCTTATTAAAAAAAGTAGCCAAGAGAGTCTGGATAAATATTAAAAGCCATAACTTTCAAAGATATGAGGTAAAAATGTATGAACGTATAAGAATTAACCCTTTATACGTATCATTAGAGTCCACCGGACCAAATTTTTTTTTGAGGTTTTTGTCCTTAGTATGGTTAAACTTAATAAACTTACTAAAGTTAATAATAAACTTAGCAAGTTTACTTATAGGGTAGATATTTCACAACCAATCATTCTTAGAAGTCTTTTTATTCGTTTTTAGAAATCTTCCAAAGTAAAAAGAAAAATTTTCCTTTTTTCGGGGGGAGGGGCAAGATTGGCCCTGAGCTAATATCTATTGTCAATCTTCCTTTTTTAATTCTTCTTCTCCCGAAGGCCCCCCAGTACACAGTTGTATATCCTAGCTGTAAGTCGTGCTAGTTCTTCTAAATGGGACACCACCTCAGCATGGCTTTATGAGCAGTGCTAGGTCTGTGCCCAGGATCCAAACTGGCAAGCCCCAGGCTGCCGAAGCCAAGTATGCGAACTTAACCTCTCGGCCACAGAGCCAGCCCCTTATTATATTCTTTAGTAATGAAAGAGGACTCATTCTATCTTGCAATTACCATACGGATCCACTGGACCTTTTCACAAATCTAAGACAGAATTTTGGTCTTATTTTTCCTCCATCTTAACACACAGTTATTTCATAATCCTAGGTATTATTTCATCACTATTCATCATCATTCATCAATTCTTCCCTACCATGCTAGAAAAAAGACTAAAATAAAAAACAAGATTTTTTTTAAAAAGGAAAATGAGGATTGGGCTAGCCCAGTGACATAGTGGTTAAGTTCGCACACTCCGCTTCAGCGGCCCAGGGTTCACAGGTTCAGATCCCAGGTGCAAACCTGCACACTGCTCATCAAGCCATGTTGTGGCAGCGTCCCACATACAAAATACAGGAAAGACTGCCACAGATGTTGGCTCAGGGCCAATCTTCCTCACCCCCCACCCCCAAAAAAGGAGGATGAGGGAACACCTAGAACAGGGGTTGGCAAACTTTTCCTTAAAGGGACAGATGGTAAATATTTTAGGCTTGTGGACCACACTGTCTCTGCTACAACTCAACTCTGTGATTATTATAGCACAAAAGCAGCCATACATAAATGACTGAACATGGCTATGTTCCAACAATACTTTATGTGCAAAAACAAGCAGCCAGTAAGCTGAAGTTTTGTCAACCTCTGACCCACAATGTTGATGGAATAGTGAAATAAATCATCAACCAGTTTTCATGTTGTGTTGCCCAGACTGTGCATCACCTTTCAAGAAGGTACTTAAAAAGTTTGTAGACACAATCTTTGTAGTCGGCATTTCTCTTTCATTAAATATATTTGAGAATTTCAGACTTTTCATTTTTCATCCACAATAGGAGAAAACTGACAGAGAAAGATATTTTACAATCAAAGGATGTTGCAATGCAAAGACACAGCATGACTCTAGACTCTAATAATGGTGGTGAAATTGCTTTAGTAAATGACATCTCAGATTGATGATAACATCCTAAATGAATACTGTATAACTTAAGAATTATGAGTGAACAATATATTTCTAAGAAAAAAAAATATGGTATTTTCCTCCATTTAGTCATTAAACCAAAAGGGCTTTATCACACAATACTTTGCAACAACAACCTGGATCACCTTGTTTTGCTAAAATTAAGGTGTGACAATATTCCTTCACCTTTTATGATGTTTGGGTACCAAAATTTACATGACATAAAGAGTTTTGGAGGTTTCCTGTGCTTAAATTCTTATCAAAATTTCTAATAAAGTGGTTTTCCACTATTTATTCTGTAAATTATTCATAAATTGACTTAAATATATAAAAGAATAAAAAAGGGTACACTGGACCCAGTTGGTAAATGGTGATGACTTTATTTGGTAGACTGAAAATTAAAATACTGTCTTTTGAAAACAAGCTCCCTGTGCTAGATAGGCCTTGGTCCCTAACACGTACGTAAGGAGAAATGAGGAAATCTGCCTAGCCTCTAGTCCATGTGAGAGAGACACATGATGGACCACAACTCTGCAACTGCAACTGACTGGACTGGAGCTCGAAACAACATCCAAAGGCAAACTCACAGGCTATTCAAAAGGGCCTGACAGAAAAGCCTCTGCTTAAAAAGACAAAAGGGCAATAATTAGGCAGAGCACCAAGCAATGGTCCAAGAAGCCTTAGGGGATTCAAGAAAACATTTTTATCCAGCAATATTTTCCCATAGTCCAGAAAGTCCAAAGCACATCCTGGCCACTCAGTATATTTTTGTGAATGAATAAACACAATACACTTTGACATAAAAAGTGGTATCATTTATTCTTTTAAGACTCAGAAAATAGAATTAAAAGGAAAATATACTACCTTTACTCTACTGGCTGATAAACTAACATTTTCACCTATATATTCTTTTAAATAAAGTAAATTTTCTTAAATTTCTACTGAAAGCAAGTAGCTTGAGTTGTTTTTATTCTGTTGCTCCAATTCAAAAATTAAGAAAGTTCTTTTTTAGAAAATATTAATTAATTGACATTCATTCACAGAAAATACACAATTTTCCCAATTCATGTTATAATCATCACTTAATTATGCTTCCAAAATAGAATTTATATCAACTTTACAGAAACAAGACTATTCATCAAAAGAAAATTAAAGAGACAACAGAAGCCAATGTCAGATACATACTTTCATAAAAGTGCACACATTTACATTTAAATTCTCTATCTATATACCTCTGACAATAAACTAACTTCCTAAGAGGTTATCTTTGAATCACAAACCTCAGGCACAAAGAGTTTAAGGGAATTAATACATTATTAACTATGCCTATTCTTCCCTACATTCAATTTACACCTCTTGCTTTTACTGTGTAATTTAATATGCTCATTACCCATATATATATTATATATATACACACACACATATAGCCCTATCTTCAAAATGCAATTCGAATCTACCAACTCCACTTAAGCCTGTCCCAATAACTCAGCCAAATGCTGATATTTTCTTTTATTGATATTCCACAGCACTCATCCTCTAAACAGCAAGTTGGAGCATTTTATTACATTTTTATCCATATTTTACTGCAAATCGTTTCGTCTCATCCTCTAATCAAAGTCTTTTCCATTCATCAAGAGGATAACTTCCTTGAGCAAGACCCAATGGAATGATATATGTACATATTTTATTGATACCTGACATCCCCAACTCCCATTACAGCACTAAAATTTAGTACCATTCAAGGAAAAGGCTCAAAGAAACTCGGCATTGTTAATTACCCTAGAAAAGCAAATCAAGACTTTTACCTCTCATTTTTTTAATACTCCTAGCTAAAAAATATCTATGAAAGTCTATAGTTACCAAATGAAATTCATCATTAAAATGAAGCTCTATTTTTACGACTAAAAGTACTTTACTCTTACTATTTTGATGCCCACCGCTTAATAATCCTCCAGAAAGGGTGATCCAATTTACACTGCCACCAACCATGTATACAACTGCCTGTTTTCATACAACCTCACAAACAATGAATATTTTCAATCTTTATCTTCATCAATCTGATAGGATTACTCTTCAATTTTTTAATAATTAAACAGATAAAAGAGTTAAAATTTCACACCTTTAGTGGGCATCTATATTATTTTATATACTTTATTCTTACATTCTATATTTTTAGATTTTTCAGAGAAAAGACCACTTTTTAGGTTAAAGCTAGTAATATTTGTTTGACATATAATATATCAAGATACTTAATAGCTTGCCATAAAAATTATAAACCTGGAAGTTTCAGGCCTTACACCTCCTGATTTCAAAGACTTACTATAGAGCAAGAGTAATTTAAGATAGTGTGGCTATCTTAGACAGACAGAGTAAGGATGAACAAGCAAATTAATGAAATATAAGAGAAAGTCTAGAAAAAGCCCAAAAATATACAGCAAAACTTGACTTATGACAAAGATATCAATGCAATTCAAAAGAAGAGTACTATCAATAAAGTAGATTGGCGCAGGTTTTTTAAACACAAAATAGGAATAAACCTTGAGCATTCTCTTAAACAATACACAAAAAGTCATTCAATGTGGAAATTCACTAAATGTGAAAATTTATAAAGCTTCTAAAAATAAACACAGAAGAATAAATCTAAGGCAAATAAAGATGCCTTAAATAGAAAACAAAAAAGTGCTACCCATAAGAGAAAAAAATTAATAAATTCAATTGCATCAAAATTTAAAACAAAGAAGTTATACCCAGCATATATACAGAACTCCTTACAATAAAAACTGATAAGTTAATTTTATAAATGGCAAAAAAATCTGAACAAGTAATTCACAAAAGAGGATACCAAATGGCCAATAATTGTAGATGCTCAAGCCATTCTCATCAGGAAATGCAAAATAAAGCCATAATGCGATAACACTGCACACTCTCCAAAGAGCCAAAAACTTTTAAAAATTAAAATACCAATGTTGGCAAAAATGCAGAACACTGAAACTCTCATATATTGTCGGTCGGAGTGTAAAACAGTACAACCACTTTGGAAAATTGTTTGCTAATTCCTACTAAACATACAACTATCCTATGATCCTACAAATACACTCCCAAATATAGATCCAAAAAAACTATTCCAGATGTATACCAAAACATAAGTCCATAAACATTCATAGGAGCTTTATTTATAATCAACAGAAAATGTAAACAACAAAAATATGCATGAACAGGGGAATAGGTGAATATATTACGGTATATTTATGCAATGAAATGCTGTGCTTGAAAAAAGGTATTTATTAACACATTAAACGACATGAATAAATCCAGCCATCACTACACTACGTAAAAGAAGTGTATGTATGTATATTAAACTTCAATTAAAAATTTACAAAAAAATGTCAAGAGAAATTTTTATGGAACTTAAGCTGCTTCTACATTTATCTGGACTAGTTAAGATAATTGTGAAAACAATGAGGAACGAGAAAGAACAGTATTCCAAAGAACAGAAAAAGAAGACTGTTTTTCTAACTTATTTTATGATACCAGTTAACACAGACATAAAAACCACTCAAGAGACTTTTTTTTCCCAGCCTGGGATCTGAACCTGTGAACCCAGTGCCACCGAAGCAGAGTTCATGAATTTAACCACTACACAACCAGCCCAGCCACACCCAAGAGAATTCTGACACCAGCCAGGAGAGACTAAAATCTAGGACTAGACCAAAACAATCAGAAAAGCTGGATAAAACGTATAAACCACTGTTTGAAGCATAGAAGTTCAACCACACAGAAAAGACATGACAGGCTATGATCATTGAGAGAAATGAATTACATAGGGTGAACTCCATATTCAGCCAAACTTTTGACCTGAAAGCATTTCCAAAACACAGCAAGGAAGACTACAGTCCAAACAGAGAGCAGCAGTATTGCTGGGAAGGAGAAACAGATGCCACATTTCAAAGCTGCCATATGACTGGGCCTTAAAATCAAACTCCAAGAAAGGAGGAAACTACTAGAAATGAAGGGAAATATTTATACATAAATTAACCTGAAATAACTCCTAATAATTCCTAATCTCCACATATATGAGAGAAGCCTAACCAATCTAGTGAAAGCAGTGTAACCAGGAGAAAAATCACTAAGTAGAAACAGACTTGGACACAACACAAGTAATGGAACTAGCAGAAAAAAAAAAATGTAACAACACTTTGTAAATATGCTTAGTATGCTAAAAGATGGAAAAGAAAAGATAATGAAGAAAGAAATGAAAACTAAAAAAGATCAATGGGACTATAACTGCTGAAAACTACATCTGTAACAAAAAAATACCTAATAAGCATACTAGACATGGCAAAAGAAAAGATCAGTGAACTAGAAGAAATAGCAAAAAAACTACCCCCCAAATTTATTTTGGTTTTTAGGTTGTGTGTGGGTGTGCTTGCAAGAAAAAGATAGGAAAAAATTATCAGAGACATCTGGGACAACATTATGCCACTTCATATAAGTATAACTGTAGGCAAAAAAAGAGAAGAAAATGCCCTACCTCCTCCCTTAGAAAATCACACCAGGCATATCATAATCAGACAGCTAAAAACAACTGATAAAGAGAAAATCTGAATAGTAGACAGGGGGAAAAAATACACATTCCATTGATGGGAAGAAATATGAGAAAGTCAGAATACTTGGATTGAGTTCTTTCAATTGTGTCTGAAAACTATCAACATAGAATTTTATATCCAGTGGAATTTATTTCAAAAAAAGAATGTGAGACTTCCAGTCTCTTCCACTGTTTACAATAAAAACTATAGGAAACGAAAGAAAATAAAAACACACAACTACTGGAGAACTCTAAAAATTGTACTCAGAGGAGGTGAACTGGGGAGCTTTGTCGAAACTCGAAGGATGACTAATACAATGGCAGTCTGCTTCCTGGTTTTTTGCCCCTTCTGTCACCTCCTGGAAGTGACCCAAGGAAAGGCTCAATCAGGACAGGAATAATAGGCATGTACAGCAAACCTCTTAGAGAAGTCCAACTTTCTGGCCAGAGGATTTGAAAAATGCCCCTTGAGTGTGGGGGAAAAAGCTAAGAAGTTTTCTTTTCCCTCTTTTTTCTCTTCTAACTCAGCCAAAGACAGACCTGAGAGCAACACTTCAGCTACAGCAAGGCCCTTAAGACCCCAGGTGAAAGTCCATTCTTCTGAACAGAGAAAAAATAAAAGAGGACTCTGCTGTGTAAAGACTGCGGGGATAATCCTAGTTACCTTTTTCTCTCTTTTTTTCTCTCACTACTTAGACTTGACAGCAGTTCCACTCAGGAAAAACTGCATGCAGCACGAGAGGCTAAAACTCTTGGAGAACTCCAGCCTTCAGGCCAGAGAAACCAGGAAAAGCACCGTTTGAGAGCAGAGAGTGTGTACAAAACCCCAACAAA